>NC_083096.1:26591586-26891586 GCF_949774975.1 Lagenorhynchus albirostris | reverse complement strand
AGCAAAGTGCTCAAAGGTAGGGTCTCAGAAATAATAAATGAAAGGTCAAGAACTTGGTTTTCCCACTGAGTGTTTCCCCAAAGTGTAGTGCTGTAAGATGTCTTTGTCCTATGGAACAGTTCTGTGTATCCTAGAAAATTAGCATTCTTCCTCCTCTCCCCTCCCCCACCTCCCTCACATTACATGCCAGTAGTCCGTCACTGGACAACAGGAAGAGGCCCCTCATACATCCAGATTCTCTCCAGGATGTGGTTCCTGACCCTCCAACCCACTGAGAAAACCTCTGGAGAATAAGAAAATCTGAATTCAGAGAAAGAGTTGTCCAAGAGATAGCAAGAGATAATAGTGTGGCAGAAAGTCCAAAGGCAAAAATGTTCCCAAAGGGAGGGTAATCAGTTGTGTCAAGTGTAACTGAAAGACCAATGAATAAGGACACCTTGAAAAACAAAAGACAGCTGGGGTGGTGTTTCTCATAACACCTTTAGTTATTCCAAAATAATTAGGTGTTGTCCTATATGGTAAGTGATAGGACAGCTGCATTTTTTCAGGCAGGGTGCAATTTTTATGCTTCATTGTCATCATCATCTTCATACAGTTATGCAATCTGAAAATCTAGCTCTATTAAAAAATATACATGTTTGTATATGTACATGTGATATGGCTTGATTCATAGGAAGAGCACGGCTTTTATAATAAAATGTTATCTCATTGTTATACATCCATTAATGCCATCTGTGGAGCTATCTGTAAGATGACAATATGCAAATATCAGGAAACTTAGCTAAAAATTTCCTTTTGCTTCTTTCTAAATGTAAAGAATATTTTTGTGGGTGTGTGTGTGGAAACAAAAGGGCAACACCATCATTTGAAAATGAATTTGTCCAACTATACATGATAATTTTTGTAATTAACTGCAGTCAATAAGCTGATAATGGTCTCTTTCTTATCAGCCATTGCACCTTCAGAGATGTTTGGGCTCTTGACCTGCATTTCTTTGTATATATAGTTTATCCTCGAAGTCGCACAAAGGTTTTGTTATGGTTTCATCTTTTGGAATATTCTCTCTTGGAAGTAAAATGGAGAAGGTAATTTTCACATATTATTTTCCATTCTGTTTAGTCTACTCTTGCATTTGGACACTTAGTTTGGCATATGGTCTTTGGAATGATTATGGTTGTCCATTTCTACTCAGTTCTGTTGGTTATACTGAAACAAATCAGATACAATTTTGTGAATTTCTATTTAGTGTTCTATCAAAGTCTTCTCTAAATTGTTGGTTTAGGAGTACCAACAGAAGATTGGAAAAGGAACTATGGAATAATATTTCTAAACATAAATTACTACCTTTAAGTGCTTTTAATTCCTCTTTCCAAATCTCATATTGTCAACAAAGGTCTTTTTTCCTCCTCATGATGTTCAAAATGATCTGCCCTTTTATGAATGCCTTGAGACTATCACACAAAGCTAACGGTGAGGGAGCAGATGCGTCATTCAATTCCAAATAGAAGGAAATCTGTTGTCTCAAATAATCCCTAAATTCAGACACTTTCAGACAGCTATTATCAAGAGACCACATTCTAAGAGCAGATGTGTTATTAAGGCTGAGAAATGTTATGAGGACTTCGTGATCTGACAAATGATTTCAATCTATCCAACATTCCAACATTTCATCTTTTAATAAATTAGCGATTAAAATATCCATCTTGGGGAGACAAGTTGTATAAGGTAGTTGGGAACTGGAGTTGTAACTGATAAATCATTTCCATGTAAAACCTTCCTTAAATTATGCTTACAGAGCCCTCTTATGTATAAAATCTGTTCATTTGACTAAAGCAATTACGATGTATTTTAATCTCCATATACAATCCTATGGCTCCTTCCCACAGCTATGAAACACAGCTCCTGCCTTCCAGTGAGGAATGAAAAACAAATACCTCCAGACTTCAGTTGTCCCACCTAAATGTGCTCAATCATTTCTTTATACCATTAAGTTTACCATTATGTGATTACTCTATTTAGAGCCTTTTCAGTGAGGCAATTACTGGAAATTCTGCTGAGGGCTAATACTCTCCTTTTCTTGTCTGATACTAAACCTCTTTTCTCTCTCTCTCTTAAGGTGCAATAGAGTTCTTACACTCCTTGGATAATAGACTCTTGTTTTGCGTTCAAGTGAATGTTTTTCAACCAGCCCTATTCAGAGTCACAAAGTGTACCATCCATAACAAAGTGTACATTCCTCAGCATTTGCAAACTGCTTGTTATGCAGGGGTTGTACTTTGATCTCCCCGAAATACCTGTGGTGCTGTGAAATTTTTACGTAATCCTGTCATTGTCAAATATAATAAAACTTAGATCCAGGTGAACATCAATCACTGTAAATAACCTGGAAAGCAACAAAGGCGTCCGAATTCTCTTCAGCAGAGATGTCTCCAACTGTACCCATGCAGAAGTTTATATTCCACCTGCCCTTACAGAAAGTGGGTAATAAAATGGTCTTGACTGGTTTTCTTTAATTGTCTGGAATTGCTCTCCTGGCTCAACATTTTTTTTTATAATTTATATATATTTATTTTTGGCTGTGTTGGGTCTTCGTTTCTGTACGAGGGCTTTCCCTAGTTGTGGCAAGCGGGGGCCACTCCTCATCGCGGTGCGCGGGCCTCTCACCATCGCGGCCTCTTTGCGGAGCACAGGCTCCAGACGCGCAGGCTCAGTAGTCGTGGCTCACGGGCCCAGTTGCTCCGCGGCACGTGGGATCCTCCGACACCAGGACTCGAACCCGTGTCCCCTGCATTGGCAGGCGGATTCTCAACCACTGCGCCACCAGGGAAGCCCCTGGCTCAACATTTGAAGATGCTTCTTCAGTGTGAAATTTGAGAGCAGAAAATAAATCTTCTCCTAATATTCTCCTTTGGCAGGTAATAATCTTATCTCAGACCTTAAGGATCAGAATTTGGCAACCAAATTCAGAAAACAAATGACACTTACGTTGTAATTTTAAAATACCTTAAATTGTCAAAATCCTCAATATGGAAATGTTGGACAACAAGGAGAATGGAACCTCACAGTTGGGCAGAGGGGCAACTCTTCTCTTTATTAGCAGTCTTGTGTCCTCACCTTGTCCTCCAGTGGGGTTCCCTCTGGCCAGAACACTTCTTATTTTTCCACGCTTAACAAATTTAAGTTTTATGGTTGTCATTATCCAAAGCTTGTTCATTTATTCATTCATTCAATGTTTATTTAGCTCCTACTATGTACAGCATAAAATAAAAATGTTTGCAAAGTCTTTGGAAAATAGACATTTAAAGAAACTTGCTATAGACCACAAAAATGATATAATTTATATAATTTTGAACTAGTTGCAGTAAAATTTTTAAGATTGCAGATTTGTACAAGGAGTTGAAAGAGAGCAAAAATTAGTGACAACTTTGCAATTTACCAGCTTTGATTTAGGGTACGTCTCTAAGAGCGTCCTGCCTCAGATTCCTAATCTCTCTAAAATGGCAATGACTAAGTAAGTACCTACAGTGTACAGGCATGTGTTGGCACTTTTGGGAGTACAAAGATAAGTCAGACACAGATTCTGACCTTATTTAGCTTCCAGTAGTTATGAGAGCAGACAGACACATAATTACAACACAGAGAAGAGGTGCTCTTGGTAGAAAGGCACAGGTCAATACGTAAGTTCAGGGAAGCAAGTCACTGTTTGCATTTGGGGACATGGGGAAGGAAAATGCATTTGGTTTGGGTCTTAGGAAATGGGCAGGATTTGGATGTACAGAAATAGGTAGAATTTTACCCCATGCAGAGGGAGCGTGATGAAAAAACTCAGAGGTGGGATGAAGCACAAGTGTCAGGCTCCAGTTCAAAGAAAGTGCCTTGTCATTGCTTGCTTCCTTGCTTGTTTATTTTTGGTGAGGAACACTCTTGATCTCATTTCTAGGCTCAGGGGCATTTGTCCAAGAAAATATTTTAAAGGTGGGTTGGGAGAGGGGGTGGGAAAACAATAGCATAGAGTCTTGGATCAGGTGTGGGGCACAGGGACAAGGGGAGCGACACTGTGGAGAAAGAAGGTGAGATGGAGCGAAGAATGAGTGTGTGCAGAGGTTCAGGCAGAGCTCAGGGGAGCTGGGAGTCCATACTTAATGGCATCCATGTTCTCTAGGACAGGTTGGCATCTGTTGAGTCAAGGAGCCAGGGGGAGGAGGTTGAGAAGACTGATGATGATTTAGAAGCTCTGATAAAATGGATGGGGAAAGAGGCCAACTACGGTTATGTAGAAGAATTGCTGAGCAGTCCTGAGGATCTGACTGAAATTGGAACCATGCACTTGCAGTGGAACCAGACAGGATGGTGATTTCCTCTAAAAATTTGAGTATGGGAAGATCCAGGAAAAGGAAACATGAAAGATAGAAGGCAGAAAGAGGAAACATGATGGAGCCAGGCCATGGAGCAAGCAGAAGGATTAGGCATCAGTAGTGAAATGCAGTTAAGTAAAAAATGGAGGCCCGTGTTGGCTTTGCAGGAGGTCTTGGAGAACTGAATAGACATTATTTTCTCTGAACAGGGAGGGAGGATTTTCAGCAAATTTTCTTTCTCTGAGGGTCAATACATTGAGGAATTTAATTGTGCCAGGTCCCATTAAAACTGACAAATAAGTAATTTTCAAGGATATATTTTAGTGAACATTAAAAAATAATAACAAAGAAGCATGCAAATGAAGCTTTGTGCTCCCTTATGTGAATTCATTCCTAATGTAGACAACACTTGGAAATAAGTCTAACTCAAGGAAGCAAATAGACTTAAACTAATCAACCAATTCCACTTGCTTGATGGTGGCTGCTTGGAGTGTTTGTTAACAATTCTGAGGATCAATATTGCAATCAGTTTATGATGGCAGGTAAGGTCCCAGAAGAGGAGAGCGGGGTCTATACAGCACATACTTGCCGTTCATGCAGTTGATAGAATTCAAAAAGCTCTGTATTTTCTTATGTATTGTCACCAAAGTATTCAACAGTATAAAATCGTATGCAAATCACTTAATTTGTTTTTATTAATTTACCTAAAATGAAATATAATATTTAACCGTATCTATATGCATTGCAAGTATTTTTATTTGCAAAGCCCTTTGGGCTCTTGCATAGAAGATGACACATAGTTACAAATTATTATAATGTGAGCAATATATTTTGTTAAATACATATCTATCTTTTATCTGAACTAAATTACTAACAGGAGACAGGTTTTGTTTAAGTGAACTCTGTCCATGGTCAAACCCTGGAAGCTTTAAAGGCACTTGTACTTTAACAGGCTGACAAAAATAAAGAGAAATGCAATGGTTATTTTATTTTATTGAGGACAAGAAGAGAATTACTGTTTACTAAGTCCTGTTTTGGGTTCTGTATGTGTGTCCTTATTTGGGTAACCTGACAAGGTGGGGAACAGAGGGAGG
Organism: Lagenorhynchus albirostris; assembly: GCF_949774975.1. Taxonomy (NCBI): domain Eukaryota; kingdom Metazoa; phylum Chordata; class Mammalia; order Artiodactyla; family Delphinidae; genus Lagenorhynchus; species Lagenorhynchus albirostris. Next base: position 26,886,137 of record NC_083096.1, on the reverse strand, counting down.
CTGAGGGAGGCTGTAATCTGCTCGGGGACAAACAGCTCACAAGTGGCAAGGGCAGAGGCGAAATCTAGTCTCACGGCTTCCAGTCTGTGGTCTTTCCATCACCAGGAACGAAGTGGGGTGTTACCACCTCTGCACACGGATAATGTATTTGAACTAAATGTTAAAACTATCAGTTTTGCACTTAATACAAGGCAGAAATTATGATCACCATAATGCTGGACTGTACATCTTAACGAATTGCTCTTACTTCATTATCAGCAGAAAGAGAGGTTTTCAAATTGCATCTATCTAGGTTTGCTTTAGAAACGCATGACTAAGGAAGAGAAGTTTTACAAGTTTTATTGTCAATTGATACAGAAATTCCCTGTGTGTGAACTAGAGTTGAGTGACCTTTGATAACACCCATCTAATCCTACTTGGTTCCTCTTCTCTTGTTCTATTAGAACCTAGATATGGGTTATGCTTTTTTCTCAAAATCTTTTGGTGAAAGATTTTTAATGCCAGTCCAGGAGAGCCAGGGCCACACTAGCCAGCTGAGCATTCAGAGGTGTTGGTGAAGTAATAGACAAAAGTAGCAAGTAAAGTTGGTCCTCTGAAAATCCAAAGGCAATGCCAGCTTGCAATCCTGCAGAGGGGTTTCTGGGGTTCAAATATAAATCGTTTTTCTAAATAAAAAACAAATCTAACATATTAAGTGTTTCATTGAAGACCCCAATTATGCCTAGAGTTTTGCACTGAGTTTATTTAAAAATGTATCTGGAAAAGCTGGTGTCCAAGTTTTCCCATAGACGTACACATGATGAGAATCTGTCTCTTTATATTTAGTTGCAGGCCACCTAACAAGTTCTTAAGCGAAACACATTATTTTGCTTTTACAAGAAGAATAAATACTGTATTTGGAAAGTTCCAGTGTTCTTTAAAATATTGCTGTTTCCATAGCAATAACATAATGTACTAAAGAGTAGAATAGTGTTTCTTTAGAAACCACATGTATGGATGCATGTTTCCATGAAGGGTTTTGAAGCATCTCACCTGCCTGTGGTCCAAAAATGGAACAACAATGGTTAATGGAATCAATCATCATCTTATGAAATGGAACTTGGCCAGCATTTTACTGCCCGGTTATATGTCAGCCTTCTGCTTTTGGATATATGTACACATATGTTCTTTCTTAGGCTCTGTGCTCTTAGATGGATGAGAGTAGACTTATATTCATTCATTAATTCATTTAGTCAACAAATATTTATGAAGCAAGTAAATGTCAGGTACAGTTCTAGGCACTGGGAACTCAGTGACATTATGGAGCTTACATTCTGATGGAGAAGACAAGGAAATTCTCTTTAAACACAAGAAATGTCACATGATGTACAAATATGTATATAAAAGTGCTCCTTGATGATGGTAGTGATGTTTTAAATACTTTGCAAGAATACAACATCAAAGAATATCATAGTAATAAGGTAAGGAATAAGAGAAAAGGAGAGAGGGCTAGGAACAGTTGTGACTGATACAGTGATTCCCAGGTTGCTCTGCAAGGAAATAGACCTAGGATGAGCCTCATCATATTAAAGGTAGCACAGGTGTTTTAGGGGGGTGTAGAGTTACAGAGTTACAAAGAAATATAAAGACTGGGGAATGAGCTCTGTATGAAGGAATGCTCTTGGGGAAGACGGGGTGTGTCCCTTAGGATGCCACTGTGATCTTTAAAACTCACATTAGGTTGGAAGACTCTTTTGAATACCTCCCTCCTCTTTACTCTGACTTGTAGTTGGGTGCCTTTGCCTTCCCGTAACGCTCCAAATTTGTCTCCTGTGCTGATTTTTGCCCTGATGAGCCCCACTTTGCTCTGTACCCCTGGCTTCAACTCCCAAAGCTGAGAGAGTGGACGGGTGGCAGGAATGTTACTGGTTAACTAATGGCCATCTGGCATCTGGCAAGGGGGGGATGCAGGTCATAAATGTCTCCATGCTCAGTCATCACCATTCAGAGAGAGAACAGTAAAGGAGCAGTGTCCCCAACTCCTCCCTGAGGCCATACATCTTTGTCTCCTACACAGGGCTCCGCTTGTGCTTTCAGTAGTAAAACCTTGAAATGTTTAATGTCTTAAGAAACCCCTATCTATCTACCACGTGCACAGTCCTTTTGTGCTGCGGCCTTGCTGGTGTCCTGGTCAGAAGCCTCTCAGCTCTCCCAGACTTTGAAAGGTTTGGCGAACTGTCCACATTTCTCCAAAGAGCTCTTGGTTGCAGACACTTCTCAAGCCACCATGGGGACAGAAAGAGCTTCATGGGCCAGATGTGGGGTCATAGAGTCAAAAAGGCTCCCAGGGTGGCCACCCTTTCTTCAGAATCAGACAAATTGACCAGCTACCCCAGATGCCTTCTTAGACACTGCTAATAAATCAGTAAGCAGCAAGGTCACAAAAAGAGTGCTGAAATGTAAGCATATACTTTCAAGTGAAGCATTTCAAAGTTTTGCTTTTGCCCCCAGCAGGGCCAGAAGACCCAAAGGAAGGCGGTGGGAGGGTGGGAGAGGGGAAGGAATCTAACTCTATCAAAGAAGGTGAATTTTTGGTTGCCAACCACCCAATTCTTTTAACCAATGTGATTCCACCCAGATGTTCTTTCTTAAATGCAAAGGCATCATTTTCTTGCCAAGAAACGGAACGATTGATCAAGCCTTCTTTAAATCATTTCATCTTATCCATTCCCATCTGAAAGAGCAGATATTGCATTAATATTAATATTCTTACTATCTCCCTTGAGAGAGAAATGTCCCTGTAACCCCCCTCCCAATTACTGCCAGCACCATGGGGATATGAAGTTAGAGGAGGAAGCTACCAATGCAGGGTCTGCAGTTGTTTCATTGGCAACAGCTTGTGGCAGTCCCCTGCCCATTATTTTTTAATGCTATGTTTGTCAGATCCAGCTTCTTGAGACTGGATGGCAGAGGGTAAAACAAGAACATGGCAGATTTCAGCTTTTGCATGCAGAAAAAGAGGATTTATGCTAAAGAGGACGCTGGCAACGTTCAGAAGCTGATTAAGAAACTTTACAAAAGAATATCTCTTCTCGGGCTTCCCTGGTGGCGCAGTGGTTGAGAGTCCGCCTGCCGATGCAGGGGACAAGGGTTCGTGCCCCGGTCCGGGAAGATCCCATGTGCCGCGGAGCGGCTGGGCCCGTGAGCCATGGCTGCTGAGCCTGCGCGTCCGGAGCCTGTGCTCCGCAACCGGAGAGGCCACAACAGTGAGAGGTCCGTGTACCACAAAAACAAAAAAAAAAAAAAAAAAAAAAAAGAATATCTGTTCTCAATATTGTGTAGGTAACTTTTGAGCAATTAGACAAACATATTGACTAAATGAAACCACCTGTAGGATTTGAAAAAACACTCTCTCCTTCTTATTTGTCCAAGATACTTTTATAGGAATAAAAATGTGGGCCACATATGTCTTACATTTATCCTCATTGTAACTTTATGTTTATGATCAAGGGTGGAGTTTGCAGCACCAGGGCTCCTTCTAACTGTGTCGGAAACAGTTGACTATCAAAAGGAAATCTGTGCCATTTGCCCAGCAGGGAAATAAATCTTCCGTTACTCACTTTTGCCCTGATTTTTATCCAAGAAGCCCAAAAGGACACCGTTTCTTCTTATTTCACATTTGGAATTCCAGGTAGCATTTTCAGCTATATTAAATTCACATATGGAATGTACATTTAAAGAAAGCTTTTGGCTGGTTAAACAAGTGTCCTTTGTAATTTTAGCTATTTCATTGTCATTTGTTTTTCTTTATCTAATCAAAATTGAATGAGGGCTTCCCTGGTGGCGCAGTGGTTGAGAGTCTACCTGCTGATGCAGAGGACACGGGTTCGTGCCCCCGTCCAGGAAGATCCCACATGCCACGGAGTGGCTGGGCCCATGAGCCATGGCTGCTGAGCCTGTGCGTCCAGAGCCTGTGCTCTGCAACGGAGAAGGCCACAACAGTGAGAGGCCTGCGTACCACAAAAAAGAAAAAAAAATTGAATGAATTTCATATATATTTCAAATCTATAATTATATATATAATTTCATGTGTATATATTTATATATTTATATATATACATAATTAATGAACAAATACCATATTGTCAGCATTATGCAACCACTCTAATTTTATAGAATACCAATTATATATCATGCAAATAAGAACATTATGAATTTGCATCTGAAAACATGTTATAAGTAGTCATAGAAAAAGGGCATGGTTAAGAAATGCATTGCTTTTTCAAGTCCATAAATAATGACTATTGGGAAGAAAATGGTTAACAAGATCCAAAACGTGCATCTATGATGTGCCTGTCTCTGGAGAGAAACTAGAATAATGCCAAATAGAAAGAAATATTGGCCACCCTCCCAATTTCTTTCATGTGTAACAACTTTAAGACATATATTTCTTCCCTATGGATCAAATATTCTTGAAAATAAAAATTTCTAAATACAACAGTAATACTTAAAGGACTAACACTTAATACTGCGACAGAATCTTAAAGACAGCCACAATAATACCACTGTGAAATGCATGGTCCCTCTCCAGATAGTGCTGTTTCATGGACTGTGCACTCCCTGCTCTTCTTTTTATGGTCAGATCAGAGGAAAGTTCACTGCAAAGGAAGCAGATACTCCTGCTGTTGGCAGCCATGGTCTATTTAAGTTAAGTTTATCTGTATATGATACCTGTGCAGTAAGTCCCCTATATACGAACAAGTTCTGTTCCGAGAGTGCATTCGTAAGTCCAATTTGTTTGTAAGTCCGACAAAGTTAGCCTAGGTACCCAACTAACACAATTGGCTATATAGTACTGTACTGTAATAGGTTTATAATACTTTTCATACAAATAAAACAAAACAAAAAAACACAAAGAAAACATTTTTAATCTTACAGTACAGTACCTTGAAAAGTACAGTAGTACAGTCCAACAGCTGGCCTACAGGCACTGGCATTGAGTGAACAGGCAAGAAGAGTTACTGACTGGAGGAGGGAGGGGAGGTGGGAGATGGTAAAGCTGAAGGATCGTTAGCAATAGGAGACAAGGGCAAGTTGCAATTTCACTCATGCCTGACGTTGATGGCAAAGTTTCTGGTTCCTTGCTGGATTCAATTCTATCCATCCTCTTGAAAAAATGATCCAGTGATGTCTGGGTAGTAGCTCTTTTCTTCTGGTCATAGATGACATGGTAGCACTGGATTGCATTCTGAACTGCTGCTGCAACCTTCATGTACCATTCTACATTCGGGTCCTGTGCCTCTAAAACAAACAGTGCCTCCTCAGATAAAGAAAATCCCCTTGTGGTTTCCTACATCGTGAATCTCTTCTGTTCTTCAGTTACTTCTTCTTCCTCTTGTCTCTCTTCGTCCTTTCTCTGGGCCTCCAATACCACCAGGTCTTCATTAGTAAGCTCCTTGTGTTGCACAGCAAGGAGTTCAATGAGGTCGTCCTCTTGCAGGTCTAGCTCCAGCTTCTCGCTGAGGGTCACTAAGTTGTTGAAGACCTCTTCAGACTCCTCATTCACCTTCTCAAATCCATGAAAATCATGAACAGTCTGCAGGCAAAGTTTCTCCCAAACTCCACTCATGGTGACAGCTGTAACCTCACGCCAAGCAAAGTCAATGTTTTTTATGGCCTTGTAGATGTTATCGTCCTTCCAAAATTGTTGCAGGATTGTTCCTGATTTGTCAATCTCCTTTACTCCCTGTCGAAAAGTGTGACGTAAATAATATTTCTTGAAAGTCTCTATAACTCCCTGGTCGGTAGGTTGGATGAGCGACCTAGTATTCGGTGGCACTACTTTGAAGTTGGGATGAAAGTCGTCCAGTCCATGAATGGCGTGTGGCCCAGAGCACTGTCCAGCAGCAAAAGAATGTTGAATGGGATGTCCTTCTCCAAGCAATATTTCTCTACCTCCAAGATAAAGTGGTAGAAAAACCAGTCCTGGAAAATGGCCTGTGTAACCCAGGCTTTGGGGTTACTCTTCCACACAACAGGAAGAGAGCCCTTGGCTATGTTTTTAAGGGCTCTTGGGTCCTCTGAATGATAAATTGAGAAGCTTCAGCTTCATATCACCAGAAGCATTGCCACCAAACAACAGAATTAGCCTATCCTTTGCTGCTTTATAGGGTGGCATCAACTTTTCCTCTTTACTGATGTAACTTCAGTCTGGCATCCTCTTCCAGTACAGTCCTGTCTCATCCACATTAAAAACCTGCTCGGGTAAATACAGGCCTTCATCAAGAATTTCTCGAAGCATTTCAGGGAATTCCTGGGCAGCTACCATATCTGCACTTGCTGCCTCACCACTTACATTGTGAAGGTTGGCTCTAGCCTTGAACCGATGAAACCAGCCATGGCTGGCATTAAAATATGCGCCCTCTGATTCTTCACTGTGTTTCTTCTTTAAGTCTTCATGAAGGCTTTTAACTTTCTCTTGAATTGGCATTAAGCTGAGCAGGACTCGACGATGATACTGATCCTGCATCCACACGCTGAGAAGTTTCTCCATCTCCTCCATCACTTTTCCATGCTTCTCCGATATTATTGTCGACATCATCGGCACACCAGACTTCACATGTTCCATGATCTTGTCCTTGTTCTTTAGAGTCGTGCCGATGGTTGAACAATTCATGTTATAAGAACAAGCAACATCTACCATCTTTTCGCCTTGCTCCACTCTCTCAATTTTCACTTTTTTTCCATCATTATCGCTTGGTGCTTCTTAGCAGTACCAGATACATCACTGCTGATTTTGCGCTTACTTCCAGACATCCTGGGCTTGAAATAAAGATACTGTACTACTGTACCCTATACGGTACTGTAGAGTAAAGTACACAAAGGCGCAACCACTTGTAGAGGATGCACGCACGTGACAACCTACGCCAGACACGTGAACTAACTTACGTGATTGGACATGCAAACACGTGTTCACATTGAAAGTTTGCAACTTGAAGTTTCATATGTAGGGGACTCACTGTATATGATAGTTTAGTGGGTGCAATCCTGGGGATTCATTTGCTTCTTATAACTTATCAAACACATTTTTTTTTTCAGGAGAAGGAACCGCATTCTAAATGAACGTTGGAATGTTATTTTTAGTCACTTTAAAAATTGTTGTGGTGGGCAGAATAATGGTCCACAAAGATGCCCACTTCCTAATCCCTAAAACTGTGAATATGTTACCTTACATGGCAAAAAGAGGCTTTGCAGATGTGATGAAGTAAAGGGTTTTGAGATGGGGAGGTTATCCTAGATTGCTCAGGTGACCCTCAAGTAGTCACAAGAGCCCTTAAACATGGAAGAGGGAGGCAGGGGAGGAGTCCGTGGGAGAGGTGACTACAGAAAAGGGTCAGAGAGATGTGCTATGAGGATTCAGCCACTGTTGCTGGCTTTGAAAATGGATAAGGGGGGTCATGAGTCCAGGAATGCGGCAGCCCTTAGAAACTAAAAAATGCAAGGATGTGAACTATCCACTAAGGCACCCAGAAAGCAACAGAACCCAGCAGACACCATGGTTTCAGCCCAGGGAGACCTGGGTGAGATTTCAGTCCTCCAGAACAGTGAGGTAATAGTTGTTTTAAAGCCCTGAGTTTGTGGTAACTTGTGACAGCAGCAATAGGAAACTAATATACTTGCGATACATGTTTCTTTTATTTTCTGAGGATTCTATTTGGAATGAATGACTGACTGACTCCAGAATGTTGTACCGGGAGAACTCTCCAAGACTCAAACCCAGACAGAGAAGAAAATGGATCTGGAAGGATGAGACGGTGCCCCAAGTGAGTAAGTGTAACAACACTATTTATCATTTCAATTATGTTTTCTGACAGTTCCTCAGAGGAAGCTGTGATTTTAGTTTCAAGAAATGGTACACCTTGGGTTGGCATTACTGACATTTGGTTTTATTTAGAATTTAAAGAAAATGACAACGTGCTCTCACATTAATTATTTAGCAAGTAGTAATATAAAATCTGAATTTTAATGCCTTCACTTTTGATTAATATGTTTATCTCACAACAAGCTAAAAAGACAACAGCAAAATCAATATCTTTAATGTTATTCAAGGACCATTGTTTAAATCTGTGGGAGAAGTCTTGATAAAACAGTTCCTTTTTGTTTCATTCTCTTTCATCAGGGAAGTTAGAGGTAGAAAAGACTCACTAGATCATAAATTAATGAACCTGTGTTAATGCAGATGTCCCTGCTAATTAACAAAGGAAAGTAAAATGTGAATCTTGAATATATATAAATACCTTTCAGTCTGGGAAAAATATTAAAACTTTTTTTCCTTATACCTAGACAAAATTTGTTCATGTTTTACACTAAAAGTAGATTTATAAAATCCTGACCCTAGAGCTTAATCTCGGGGATTCCTTTAAAACAGATTTTCTCCTAAACAGAGGGGCAGGCAGAATTGGGCAGAAAGAGGAAATTCCCACAATGCTGTGTCATTAGACAGCATCCCCAAGTGTAGCCAGTTGCTGAAGCTATCTTTTATTTTTCCCAAACCCCTTTACTGGTTACTGATTTCCTTCTAGTGGATTCCAGGTACCCAATTCATTGGGAGCTACAGACCTCAGAAAAGATGTGCCTCCTTAATGGGCATGTAATTTTATGAAATAGTACACTTAGAAATGGAAGAGAATAAGAATTAACATAAATAAATATGGAAGCCGAGTTTCTTTTTTGTCCTAGCCTCAGAAATTACACACAAACATGTTTGTAATATTGTATCGATTACACGGATCACCCTTACTTATTATAGGAGGAGGCTACGCAGAGGCGTGAAAACTTGGAGGTGACGCTCATGGACGGCCATTTTGGAGGCTAACCACCACACAACAGATTATCTTTCTTCAAAGATGTTGGTTAGTTTTGGTCCTTTTGACTTCAACCTACAGAAGCATGTCTTCCAGAACTGGGAGTTTACATAACTGTCTGCCTTCATTCTCTTTTTCCAGAGTGGTAGCACCCATATAATGACTGCAGGGCCTTGAATGGAGAGACTGATACTGTGATTAAGAAAAAAAATATCTGCCAAGTAAGTCAAGCCCATGAACAATCTCCTCTATGTTCTGAGGGAAAGCTTTTCTTTCTTCTCAGTGCAAACAAGCAAATAACAACAAATAACTTCTGCCTGAGTTTCAACCAAATACTTCAAGACTTGACATTTGGGGAGTCACTGAATTTACATGGATAAAGGAAGAATGTCATATTCTCTTTTACTTCCTTGACAAAATCTCTTGAATAGTATCTATTCCTCATTATACATAGTCAATGGAAAATTCAAGGCTGTGACTCCGATAAAATTGACAAATTCTGCACAGCAGTGGACATGATTTCAAAATCGTTGGCCAAGTCTTAGATACGGGCACATGCCAATGTCAAAAGCAATAAGACACAATGGTATGTTGTGCTTCTTTATTTACTAAAGGAGCAAAACCAGGTGGGTTGATGCCAAGCATAACATGTGCTTCATCAGTTCAAGTACGGTACCAAGATTTTGTGTCCAAGTCAGACGCGTGTTTGGTGAAGGAACTTTTAACAGTTTTGAAGATGTCAGTGGCCTTTGAGGTTCCAAAAGGGACTCACAAAACTAGAGTTCTCTTGTATCAGTGTGTACCGAACGGTCAAAAACCAAGAGCTAGATGCATTGAAAGATGTCAGTAACTGTCTTCAAGGGAAATGGCTTATAAGCCAATTCTTCCATGACCTTCATTAAATGGGTAAAAGAAATGATTAAAGAAGTGCTAGTGATTCTGGAATAGATAACTCTACATGACAGAGATCCAGTTTCAATATTTCTTCTCTGAATCAAACTAGAAGTCTTTTGACTATTTTCCAGGACACGTGGTTTCACAATTGTGTGTGGCTTCTTTTCCTTGAAAATATTGTTAGCAGCTTTGAGAGATGCATGAAAACAAAGTTTTTTGTGTTGAAGCACTGCCATATTTTGTAAGACTCCAACCAAAAGTATCTACCGTGTCTGATGTGTTGAGAGAATGGGCAGTTTGATTGGATTTGTGTTTTCATTGGCCACACAGGAACACTGTGGCTTTTGTAACCCATGATGTTCAAAGGTAAAAACAGAAAACGTATTGTTTCTTTTCCATGACATTTCCCCTAACTTAACTTGGGCCTATATAAAAAGGCAGGGATGCCAGGGTACATTTCCTTTCATTATTATCTATAGGAAACTAATCTCAGTGTCATATCATGGTGGTGATGATGATTTTTGCTTTACCTGACCATGTACAATAGCATTGCTAGCACTTATTAGAAGCAGTGATATCATTACAACATGGTTGATATTAAACACGATTTAAAAAAAAAATAAAAACAATTATCAAAGTAACAGAAAGGCAAAACAAACAAACAAAAATGTTCTCTCAAGCTCATTCATGAATTCTGTTATGGACTGAATGTGTCCCTCACAAATTCCTATGCTGAAACCCCACCCCCTATGTGATGGTTTAGGAGGTGGGATCTGTGGGAGGTGATTAGGGTTGACTCAGTCATGAGGGTAAAGCCCTCATGAATGGGATTAGTGCCCTTATAAGAGTCACAAGAGTGCTTGCTTCCCCTCTTTGCTCTCCACCATGTGAGAACACAACGTGAAGTCACAGTCTACAGCTGGGAAGAAACCTTTTGCCAGAACCCGACCATATTGACACCCTGATCTCAGACTTCCAGCCTCCTAAATTGTGAGAAATAAATTTCTGTTGTTAAGCCACCTAGTCTCTCGTACTTTGTTATAGCAACCTGAATTTGTCCAAGACAAATTCCCTAGGAAACCTTGCCATATTTACTTGGTTTCTTGTCTTTTTCCCAGTAGACTGGGTTCCTTGTGGGCAGGAACCGTATCTTTAATCTCTTTATCCTGACAATGGTTTTACTTATAGTAACCATGCAAAATAGCAATGACTATGCTTTACATACCATCTATCCAAGTCTCAGAGCAATTAACTAGTGGTGCTGGCCCCGTAGCGAGTGTTCATTAAGAATCTGTTGAAGAAATGAATGAATGTGTACCCAAGAAAAATAACTTGTTCATGCATCTCTACTACTAGCTGGGGAAAAGAGTCCCTTGATAGAGATATTCCAATCTAACTGGCAGGTCAACTTTTATATTGTCTATGAGCACACCATGCTATCATAATCTCCAGAGTGATGAACTTGGAATCAGAGGACCTGGGTTCAAATTACATCTCTTGCACTTATTTGCTGGGGAACAGGTTTCTAATGGTTAATTTACTCCTTCATTTTGTAAGTACTTACTGCTTGTCTATTTACACTCAATCATGATGCTATGAATATCAGTGAACCTCTCTGACCCTTGATTAACTCATCTATAACACGAGAACATTAATTGTACAAGATTACTGTGAGGATTAAATAAGGTTGAGTGAAGTGACGTGTGAAAGTACCTAGAATCTAATCACAGTGCTTGACATACAGTAGGTGCTTGATAAAATTTAAATCCATACTCAACCAGATCACTCACCTTCCTTTGCACTGATCATATTCACCAAACAACCTTCTCATGCTAATTTAATTTCTCAAGAAAACTTTTGGAGTAGAAATAAAAAATACTAATGACATGATGTAAGGGTTCTCATCTTAAGTGTAAATATGCTTTCATATAATTCTTGATTAAAAATCAAGTTTTTGGTTTATTATGAGTCATCTTCTAGAGGCTGTCACTCCTGGGTGAACATTAATTCATTCTTCTTGACCTACAAAACTGAGGACTAGACCTGGACTTGTGAGGACTACATTAAAGACACATACCTTCTGAAGCTCAGACTCAAACAGAAGGGACAGTATATTTCCCTGCCCTCTACTCTCCAGCCATAAACACTGAAAAAATTATATTAGCATTTGCCTGTAGCTATTGAGCCCACAGAGGAGGTGGAGTAAGACCTTGTGATGGAATCAGCCTGTATGCAGGACTTGGGTTCACCCACTTATCCAGCTGAAATTCTCTCAGCATTAATTTTTGCCAGCCTCTGTGCTAGGTCTTAGTAACGAGAGGTGGAAAAACAGGGTCCCTGTCCTTGAGACCTCGTGCTCTGAGATATGCTTGTGTACCAGTTTGGAGAGTGTGTTAGGTGTCTACCTAGTTCACATCTTGCATGAACCCACCAAACAAAAATTGGCTCAAAGTTGGAGATTGCATGTATCTGTAAGTGTTTAGACATACATACACACATACTAACCGATCATGGGAGGTCCTGAACTTTACAAAAACTGCTTCATAAACTTACTGTAATGCAGTTACTGACAGGTGGGTTTAGAACCTGATGCATTGGAAGCTTCATCTGGTTGTCTGATCTATAAAGCTGTGTTGTTGAATATTTCATTTGGAAAATGTGCATATTTCATTCATTCATGCATTCCCTTATTCAACAGCCATTTATTGAGAGCCTGCTGTGTGCTAGGAATTGTTCTAGTTTCAAGACTAAGTTTACTCCATAGATTCAAATCCTCCCCATCAGTCTAATCCCAGCTTCAATTTCACTCTCTCCATAATGTCAGCCAGACGCTGTTGTGTGATCCCTCTGAACTCCTGTACTAAGGTCTATATTACTTTTGTATTATCTTTGGGTAATTAAATAAAACTTAATTGAAGTTTAACATGTATACCAAAATTATGCATAAGTTTACATTATTACAAGTGAATATACTCATGTAACCAGCACACAGATTTTAAAAAAACAGAATGTAGAAGCCCCTTAACCCTTATCCCCTCCCAAATGAGGGTAATTACTATTCTAATCTGTAACAGCATAGATTAGTTTTGACTGTTTTGTACTTTTTATAAATGGAATCATATAGTTTTTATCTTTAGGCATTTATAGCATACTGCTTAGATTGCTGTATTTTATAAATGTGTTTTTTTAAAATGATGAGAATACAAGTTTCTTTATGTAACTTCCTGGTAGAAAAAAACCAGAATCTGTAACAGGTATTGGATGGAATACATCAAACATGGTGTTCCTCAGCCTATTCAATTCACTCAAGTCATGGAGATGTAGACTTAGAAATTTGTCTGAGAATTGGATCTAGTTTTTTTATTCCAGTCATTCTAGGACTCTACTTTGAGTGTGCACATGAGTAAACTTATTCTGCCTATATATAGTATATATAGTATATATCACTGCCTAATTTAAGCAGCATTTCTGAAAATGTGCATGAGAATAAAAAATAAGGGTTTTTCTATCCTGATAGTATTAATGGAGAGTTCTCCAGATTGGAGTTAACTTACTGCTGACATTTTGGATTTATCTTAAACACTGTTCTTAGCCTCATAGCTTCCTTCTTGGGACTTTATTGATTGACATGAGAAGAGTATCACAGGGTCCCATTAGAGATGGTGTGGCAGGTGACTTGTCTTCCTCTCCAACCTAAGAAACACCAAGCTGCTATAATGCAGTTGAAAGATCCTTATACCTATGGCCTATTCTCATTTTCCTTTTTGTTTTCTTTTGTTTATTTAACTCTTGCTAAAAGCTAGGCAGGTTCTTTGTCAAGAACCAACATGCAGCCCTACTGAGAATACTTTTCTATATAACTTACTTTCATTTTCAGCCTGTTACCAGTGTAGCAGGCCTTCTCAATCCCCAGTATTCTGGTGAACATTGACCTCTACTATGCACTCAGGACCCTAGCAAATGAGTTGTTCCGAGACGTCAGGAAAGAAGCCCTTGAAATGTAGCTTCCTGACCTAGCAAATGGCCCCAGTGTATTCACTGTGGATGTCCATCTCCAAATAGCCACAAACAAATTCTGGAAAGTCACAGAAGTGCAAGATGTTTAAAGGGCATCAAAGGAGTAGGAAGACAATGGTTGAATAATAAGGAAAATCCAGCTGACAGAAGCCTGCAGTTCAGGAAGCAAGCTCCAGGTTGTGGTGGGTGGAGCTCAGATCTGTTGAGCTTGAAAGTCACATCCAAGATTGTCTGCTCACTGCTTCCATTGTTAGCTTTCTTGTTGCCAGCTCAGTGTTAGATAATACACCAAACCTGGGACTGACATCCCACATTCTAGATCATTAGTCCATCTTCTGGCTCCCCATTATAACATCAGCATCAACCCCTTTAGAACTCTATCTCTTCTAGGCAAGACTTTGAGACAATCACTTCAAGATCTACAGAGTTACTTCTGACCCTCTCCTCCCCTTTCCCTACACACTGATACTCTTTCCTCTTATTCATAAGGAGATGGATCACACAAATGCTATCAAGCAAGAGTGCTAATAAACCAAACTGCACCTCCAGCATATTAGTTCATATTTTGTTGCTTCCATTTGGTTCTACCTGCAGTTTTCCCATTTTGCCAACTAGAAGAATGGAAGGGCAGCAGACCATGGGGAGCTCAGGGGCAGATTCAGAAGCACTTTGTCTTATCACTTGCTTTTGTTGGGATGGTGACCATCAGTGCCAACAAGTGACCTGCCCATCTTCCTTAGTTGCCATGGCAGTGACTAACAGGATCTCCAGTTGGACAAAAGGCCTTTCTCCAGTTTAAACAAAGCAATGGGAAAATATGTTTTCTTGATCCTTTGCAGGAAATCCTGCCCAACACACACAAGAATGCAGCATTTCCTGGACTGTCGGTTGCTCCGGTCCAGCCATCAAGGGTGGGCTTGAGTAAACCTGGGAAAAGATGCTCACGTTCTCACTGAATGAGAAAACCTGAAAGTCATTACCCAAGTCTGAATATGCCAACATGCAGCAAAACCCCAGCATGAATTAGTTGGCCCTTTGGGATATTAAAAAAATGATATGAATGGTTCAAAATAGACTAAAAGAAGGGAAAGATATACATTTGACCCTGACGTTGCCCACTTGCCCTGCTTAGTTTTAGATTTCTTACAAAGTTTCTACACACCAAGAGCAACAGGGTAAGATACTGGTCTGAAAGAGAAGAAAGGGAGGTCTGTCTCCTGACAATAGAAACAAATGAGGGCTCAATATCTTTATTATAAAAGCCATGGTCTCTAAATTAAGGGGAAAAAAAATGCAAGCTACAATTTCCTTCCCCGTGTCCTGGGGAAGTCACAAGAATAGATAATGCACAGCTGTCTTGCTCTGCACTGGCCCTCTCGGGTGGTGACATATCTGATCAGCAATGGTGTCTACAAATAAAAATAATGAGAGAAACATCTGTCTTCCTGCTTCTCTCTTTTCCAGGCAAATGACACTTGAGTCTCACCTTGGACTTGTAAGTCCTCCCCCCTGGAAAAGCAGCTTCTGTGTTAACCACATCTCCTTCTTTCTTTGAATCTGTTGGTCACTTTTCCTTTATTAGTATTTTAAGAGAGTTTAAAAACAAAGAAGACAACAACAAAATGCTTGCGTATCACTGACACTACAGGATTAAGAAAAAAGAGGTGAAGGATCCAGTGGAATGGAGTGTTACATGGGCACAGCTGTTTTTTCTTCCTTCTTGAAAGAAATTAGGAGAGACAGTGTTTTGGAAATGTTTGTACGTAAAATACTGTAGAGGTTTGCAAATTATAGAGTCAATCAGATCAGGAATGGACCGGTGTTGGGAGTGGTGCCCTCTTATGGTCAGGATAATAGGCCAAATGTGATTCTCTCTCTCTCTCTCTCTCTCTCTCTCTCTCTCTCTCTCTCTCTCTCTCTCTCTCTCTCTCTCCACACACACACGTACGCACCCTGGCCCATATACAACTAGACTCACTTTCACAAGACATGCAGACAATGTCTTTCACATTAAACAATGTCTTGTGAATTGGTGTCTAAAGCAGCGAGCTGGAAACACAGGTCTCGTGTTTTGCCGCTGGGTTATATAGAAGAACGTATGCATAAGGAGATACCATTTTTTCTTTATTTTGGCTTCACATAGAATCAAGATAATTTACAGCTGGCAGGAATTTCAAAAATTAAGCAATTCAGCCCCTAAATGTTCCTCATGAAGGAACCGAGGCTCAGCAAGGTGCCCCAGGGCCGCGAAGATGGTAGCAGGGCCTGGGCCCTCATCCTCTCCTTACAGGGTCACCTCTCCACTTCCTCAGGCATTTCAGATCCACCCCCTCCTCCAAGCAGCTCACCATCGCTTCCCAAAGTACTCTGCTGCTGTTATGTAGAAAGCAAAGAGCACAGAAGCAATGTATTTCTGTGGGTATCTTGGTGTAAGGACTCCGCGGCACATGACTAACACGTCCAGGAACACCAGAGGGTGGAGCCTGCTGGCACCCAATCCGTCCAAGGTCTGCCGGCGGAGCTCTTCCCAGCCCTCCTTTTTCATTTGTAAATGAAAATATTTCTGAAAAGGTCCATCCCTTTTAGAAGTTAACTCAATTAAATAAATTAATTAAAATAGATTGATTAAGCAGTAATTAAATGGATAACCATTTAATCAGATTAAAGACGGCCTAAAAGGAAGACAGGAAGAGAAAACCAGTGTAGATTCAAATTTATTCTGGGTTTGGTTAGTATTACAAGTTGATGGTCCATCTGTCCATCCATCCATCCGTCCAACAAAAGTTAACTCAAGCAACATTTCATTCAAAATCATTTTTTGCACACGTTCTAAGTGCCAGTTGTTGGGTATACAAAGTCACATGAAACACAGTCTAGTTAGGAAGATAGAAAAGTATAAATCGTGATTACACTACAGTATAATAGATACACAATGTATCAATACACATGTATTCAACATTATATACTTCTGACAAATGTTTATGCAAGGCTCTTGATGAACACTATAAAAGACATAATAATAATAGTTCCCGCCCATTACGAACTTTAATTAAATAGAAACCATAAGACAAAAATTCTAAGGCAAAGTAGAATAGTATCATTTACTCTAAATTACTCTGTAATTTACAGCATTAAAAAAATTAGGGGCAGAAACTCCCTACATTAATACTAGGAAAGACATAGAGTGGGTATTATTATATTGGAATAGAACAGAAAAAGATCTTGAGGGTCAGAGTATCTCGTGGATTAAAGATAATAATCAGCAAAGAGCCCCCACAGTTTAAACAAAGAACTTGACGTTTGGATGCCTAAACAAAGAGAGTTCAGCAAATATGAATCATAATGGAACTAGTGCTCTCTAGACTAGGATTGGTCTTCATGACTTAAGGGAAAATTGGAAGAGATAGAGACATTTTATTTAACAGATGAAAATGAAGAGAGGGTTTCTAATAAAGAAAGGCTAAAGTAACATAGTATTTTACTGAGTGAAGAAAAGACAGATGCATTCCTATTGCTTAGTCACAGAGGAGACTTGAATGAGGAATTTAGGAGTCCCTTCCTGACACCAACTCCTCCTGTGCTTCTTGTAGTTTTCTAAAAGAGGAGGGTGGCATTGGCTGAGCGAGCTGAGTTTGGATATGGTCCTTCCTGGAGATTAGGAGACTGACTTCTTAGGTGACTTTCTTTTTCCATTTTTTTTTTTTTTTGGTGTTATCAAATACTGTAACTGATCCTTCTGTAATTATTTTTTACTTCATCATGTGAAGAAGAGGAGAACCATTACCTCCACAATGATCTGAAAAATTTCTTAAGGGGTGAAGCCTTCAGAACCTGTGGATTTAAAAAGAATCCTTTTGTTTAACTGAGTACCAAGTTGTTACTAAAAAGGCCTGCCTTTTCAAAGTCTTCTGCCTATAAGACCCATCTAAAAATGAGAAAGCGTTTTCTCTACTTTTCCTCATACATGTTTCCTTGAAGAGTGTTTTCTATCTCCCCTCAGTGGTTTAATAAGTCACATTTCCTTTCTTGCTTTGATTTTATGGATTTATCTCTATAATTCATGCCTAGACTGTCTTCCTTCACTCCGAACACTAATGCTCACTTCATTTTGGTTATTTTTGAAGGGTTTGCCCAGACAGCCAGGTTTTTCCTTGTCCTCATGCTGAGGTCAACCTTTCCGATGCCCATATTATACTTCCTTGAAGAAGATTCAGCTACTCTGGGCTGATGTACCAATCAATGAAACCAAACCACTATGTAATAGCTAAACTCACTCCCTATCTACTGCCTTAAAAAGAGTCATCAAGAATTTTGAATTATCACTTGACCATCAGTTAGGAGAGAGAATGCTCTCTCTACAATTTTCTTCAAACCCTTTCTCTTTTGAAATAAACTAATGAAAATAAAGGCAACAATTAAAGTGGAAAAACATAAATTCTTCTAAGTAACACTATGGCTATAATCCTGTCTTCCACATTCCACAGAACCTAATTTTAATAATATTTTAATTGAT
Source organism: Lagenorhynchus albirostris (assembly GCF_949774975.1). Lineage (NCBI taxonomy): Eukaryota > Metazoa > Chordata > Mammalia > Artiodactyla > Delphinidae > Lagenorhynchus > Lagenorhynchus albirostris. The sequence goes on along the minus strand of NC_083096.1, from coordinate 26,867,870 downwards.
TCTTAAATGTTTGTTTATTGTTGTTTTTAATTTTGGCCCACAATCAGTTCTCTAAGTGAATACTTTTCTCCAAATCGTGTTAAGAAAGGGGCTTGACAGGAAGTTAAAATAAAATTTCAAATTTGAACTTAAAATAATTTTGAATTATTTTAAATAATTTAACACTATTTAAGGCATTAAAGATCACAATGTAGGGAGTCGTAAAACTTTTAAAGAAGTATAATTTTTAAAATATGTACAGTGCCATGGTGGAATTGTGAAAGCTGGATGATAGAAACAGCACTTAAAAAACTGAACCTGACTTCCACATGTGGAAACATCTGAACTGAGCAAAACTGTCCTTCTCAAACTGGGCTCATTATTTTTTTTTCCCCCTTGGCTGTGCCACACAGCTTGTGGGATCTTTGTTCCCCAACCAGGGATTGAACCTGGGCCCTCAGCAGTGAAAACATGGAGTCCTAACCACTGGACCTCCAGGGAATTCCCTGGGCTCATTAGTTATTTAAGGAGCCATGACTAGATCATGAATAAAAACACTTGTGATGGTTTTAAAACATGGCTGCAAATTCCTTGGCATTTCTCCCATTGAGAGGTGGAGTTTAACTCCCTTTCCTTTGACTATGGGTTGGCCTTACTGACTACCTTCTAACAAAGAGAGTGTGACAGAAGGAATGCTGAGAGACTTCTGAGGCTCAGTTAGAGAGGTGATAATGCTTCCATCTAACCCTCTCCTGGAAGTCTCATCCTCACAATGCAGCTGCCATAATGTAAGGAAGCCCAAGTCACATGCAGATACCACATGTAGCTGATCTGGCTAATGGCTAAGGTCCCAGCTGTTTTAAAATGTACCCAGGATTTATTTTAGTCAGGTGTGTTAAGGCTTGCCGACACAAAAATGAGTCACTTCATGACTTCACAGCTCCCTATAACTGAAGACATGACATGCCACACAGGATAACATGGAAGTACCAGGAGGCAGCAAGAGTGAGGGGGAAATGTGGGCAAAAATGGAGGCAAAGGTGGCCTCCACAAGAAGGAACAGATGAGGCAGGGTAAGCAGTCTTAGCATTGGCTAGTTTGAGTAATTTTGATGGACTTTGGGATGTAGGACTTGTCTCTAGTTGTCTGATACCTGCTCCTGGGTGACAGGCAGGTATCTAGGGGTCCAGAGTGTGAGAGCCCATAAAGGAGGTGGTTGGCTTGCATATGAAAGTCATTTACTCTCTAGGAACAAGCTAGGTCTGGGAGGGGTGGTCCCTCCAGGGTCAGCAAGGCCCCAGATGTCAAAGCATCAGAATAAAAGGTATGGTTAACACACCAACTGACAGCCAGCATCAACTACCAGACATGTGAGTCAGGAAGACTTTAAGATGCCCCAGTCACTGTTGTCTGATTATAGTCGTAGGAGAGACCCTGAGCTTGGTCAACCCCCCAAACCTGTGCGAGACAATCATCATCACCATCATTTAATAATTAGAATAAAAATGATGATTGTTCTTGACATTTTATGTCACTAATGGGTGGTTACGTAGCAGTGGATAACCAGAATATCCTCTTTAAGGAATTGACATTGCATAAATCACTTTTGTATGCTATTGCTTATACTTTAAACATTGAAAAGAACTATATGTACATGGCTAATGTTATATATTCTCGTATAGAAGACACTCTCCCGTATAAGACATTTTTAAAGCATAATTATGACACTACTAGAATGATATAATCACATAGATTGTCTTATCAGTCGTAGCTTCTATTTTGAAGCAAATTACTCTCATCAGTTACTACATACAAATAAAGACATCCCTTTTAGTGATGTTCATTTTAGCTAAGGACCAGTGAATATGAGAACATGCCTGCTTGAAGACACTAAAATTCTAGAGCAAAAGCTTTGATTGGGCGCCTACCAATAGGGCATTGATAAAAAGTTTTCCAGGTACATAAGAGGTTATTGTAGCACCCTTGGGAGAGCAGCACAGGACTGCAAGCTTCTTACCTGGACTTGCTGAGAGGTCACTGAGGCTAACCTCTGTATGTAATCCGATATTTATCCACTATTGCAAAGAGCAATCTCTGTGGCTTTTGGACCCATTCATCAGTCTGTTTCTGCTATTAGCTAATCCACTAGCAGCACAGAGGCCTAACCCTGGAGATAAAATGCTTCATCTCACCCCCAATATGAAGGTGCATTCTTTGAGCTGATGATGCTGAAGTGTGCAATGGTTGCAAAATAGCAAGTCTTCAGAGGGTTTGGGTGCTAACGACCATCAAACGCCTCACCAGAATCAGGAAGGGAAGCCACTGTCTTGCAAAAATAAGAGAGGAAACCACATATTTTCCTCCTGTCTTCCTCTCTAAACATCTCTGATGACAGAACCTAAGGTAAACCAGGTATGGGTGCTGCAGAGTACCCTGGTCTCCCTTACAGCTCCTCTGTCTCTCCCCTTTCCAGGTTTCTTCCCCTGCCCCCATCCCCAGGTGCCCCTGTCCCAGTTCTACAGATTTCTTATTTAAAAGAGAGCTTTTGAGATCATCTCAGCCTCTGAGACCCAAATTTGTGATGCTCTAGTGATGAAGAGACTGGTGAGAGTTGGGGATTTGGAGACTAGGGAGTTGTGCCTTGAATCTCTTCAAATCAGACCAGACTGGCTCTCACCAGCTCAGTGTGCTATGAGGCTGGCCTGTTCTGTGGGACTACCTCAAGAGAAATCTCAGTTCTACTTCTATTATGTTAAAAGACAACCTGAGAAAATATAACTCAAAGCATTTCAGGGAACATAATTTTAAATGCCACAAACCAGAGGTTAAAATAAAGGTTTTTTTAAATCCTAGGATTCTGACATTAACATTTTGATAAGTTGTTATGAATACATTTTCAAAATAAGACCTGAAATTATCAGTGAACCATAAAGGAAATCTCTTTGAAGGCAGAGCAAGGAGAATTTCCTTTCATTCCATCTAAATGGCCTTGAATGTCTACCTTTTAAGGTTCTGCATCATCTTGTATCCCCAGTTCCTAGCTACATAGTGGGTGCTCATTGTTGAGTGAGTGAGTGAATGAATGGGAGAGAAAAAGAAATGCAGAAAAGTAACTTATGCACTCAATCAAACAGGCCAATGATGACTGATACTTCTTTTAACACCAAATACTGGAATGAAGAACTGTTTGAGGCAGGATCTATACTACTAATTAAATCGACAGCAGCAGCCAATTGCGCCTGAATCTGGCTGCTCTGTGATCAACAACTTCCACCCCCGCCACACCACAACGTCCTGCCAAGTGAGTAATCTTCTCATTAATTCAATTAAGCTGTTTAGAAATTGATGTCTTGTTAGATGCAGGGTCTGGTTCTCTAGAAAGCTTTGTTCCTCAATTAGGTATACTCTTTATTTTGATATAGGTTAGGATTTTGGCTGAAGGCAAGCCAAAAGTTTTGATGGCTACCTTGGTTGCATCTTGTCTTTTAATTTATGATTTCAGCATTTGCTACCTGTATGTAAATTTGGACATTTTTCTTTGATTCTCTTACTGCTATTCTTTATGAGTCTATAACTCACCACAAACTAAAATGTAATCCTCTGAATGATTTGCATCTATATTAAATGCAAATATTAGAGTATATAAATGCATTTATAAATAATTCATTAAACAGTCAATAACACTATTGAAAAATCTGGACTATAAATGCAGGCAAAAACCACTGCATGAAAATGTGTCCAGTCAGCTAAATAAATGCACAGTAAAACATGGGTACTGCATACATGTCCTGAAAACCAACCCTTTCCAAAAAGGAAGAAAGGAAATGAGTAAATACAGAGACCTGACCTATACAATATCTCCTAGGCTCATCTGTATTAGGATTTGAAATGGCTATTTAATTACTTATATACAATGAACATCTTTAAAAAGGGGGTGGAGGATTTCAACAACTTTTAATAAAAGCAGAGGAACAATAATACGCCAAACCATTAACAGAAGATTAAAGCAAAAAGATAGTAATAGCCGAGACAAGGGATGAGATTAGGTCAAGAAAAGCTATACCAACTGAGCATAGAGGTTGGCTCTGAGTTTCCTGGCAGGCCAGGCATACATGGTCATTTAATGATGTTGAGCTATTGCAGGTGACCAAAGGAAAGGAACAGTAGTACACTGTTCTTTCACCAAATATTTATAGAGCACCCAAAACAGTGGTGAACAACTCATTCAAAGTGTCCTTCGTCATAGTCATAGAATTTTAAAGCTTCCACGAGACATATTGATCAAGCGTCACGAGACATCTCTCCAAGGCACTTGACATACACAAATAACATGATGTAATGCTTAGTGGTTCCTCAGATGGTGAGAATTAGTTTCCTACTTTGAAGGGTAGAAAATCCACAGCTGGGGAACTCAAGATCTTATAGGAAAAATAGGATTACTGGGACAGAGGTCACAGATTGAATTTATAAAAACTTTGTACATATTTTTATATCCCCTAAAACAAAATAGCACAGCAAAGAATAATAAGCATTAATGGTGTTTTTCATAGCTCAAACCAGTAATAATGAATACCATGAACTTAATTTTTATTTATAATGCTTTGTTTGCTAGGATTTCCTTCTCAAACATTTAATCAGATGGCTATATTTTCATATCTCCTTACAAATAATAATGATACTAATTCTGTATCTAATTCTCCATTTAAATACTCAAACACTTTAAACTTTATCATTTTGATTCTCACATTCCAGGTTTTGCCGTGTTTATAGAAATTAGGATTATTGGATTAGGAAAGGCGTTACGCAAGTTGCTGCAACACATCTGGTTATAGGGTCATAACACGGGCTGTGAAAAACTCACAGCCTCATAGACACAGCTTGTTTCTCTCCTTTCCAACAAAGGAAGTCTAATTTTAAGAACCTAGTTTTTCTTTCTTTTAGCTATATTTATTTCCTAAAATGTTGTTGCAAAATCTCTACTCTTGTATCTTTGTTTTCAATTTCTAAACTTTCCTTCTTTTCCAATTATCCTCTGAGCAAATGACTCACAGTTTTAAGGTATTAGAATCAAACTCTTCAATTGTTGAAAAGATATTCAGAGAAAAAAACATCATGTGCTGGAATTGTTTAAGAGGAATTTGCGTTGAGCATGGTGAACTCTATTATTTGCCAATACTGAGAGCTCTGGAAGTTGGTGGGGATGGGATAAACATGTATTAATTACCAACAATGAGCCAGACACTGTTCTAGGCACTGTGTATATGTTATTTCCTATCATTACAACTCTCTAAGCTATTTGACATCCACTACACAGAGGAAAAACGGAGGCTCAGGAAGGTCAGGTACATTTGTTACCGAGTCCAAGCTCGTACTGCTCACCACACGACAGGCCAATAAATCGAGAGATGAGTTGTTGGGACAAGGAATAGAGACTTTATTTGGAAGGCCAGCAGACCAAGAAGATGGTGGACTAACGTCTCAAAGAACCATCTTGCCTGAGTTAGAATTCAGGCTTCTTTTATACTAAAAGGGGAGGGAGTAAAATCAAACATTTCCTGGGTCTGGTCAGCCTCTGGAGGGGATGTGTTAATTTCTTCCTTCCTGCAGTCATTCACAGGTGGGCCTGGTCAGGATGTTTCCTGTGAGCCAAACAAAGGTATTTTAGCTTAATGTTCATTACCTGGGAGTCAGGGTTCCCAGAGATGAGCCATTATGTATTTAAGCTTATAGGCAACATTCCTTTAGTGATTAACTTGTAATAGGATACAAAGGTTCTTCCCTGTTACACATTCTCCAAGGTTTTGCTGCTGGTTAGTAGTAGAGCTGCAATTCAACTATACTTTTCTCTGGTCCCAATCTTCCTTAGCTTTCTTTGGAATCTTTTTCTTTAATACATATTAAGGTATGTCTTAAAGTATTTGCTGCATCAAAATGGCCACACATGCTAACAAAACCACTTTTAAATGCTTGAATCTTTTCTTAGCTATTTACCTTAATGAGTTAAGCTATATAGACTGGATAGTCACCCTAATTTATTTGACCATTTAGAAAACATAAAAATATACAACTGACGGTTTTTGATAGACATGAACAATTTAGTATTAGTCCACCTGAGTGTTTCATTAGTCTTTATTTTAGTGCCCATCTTTGGCATGAAGGAACAGTACAGCTGTGAGAAGTGTAGCTTACCTGGATTATTTAGCAGTTGTGTGACCTTGGGTAAGTTTCTTTAACCTCTTTATGCCTCAGTTCTCTTTGATAAAACATGGATAATAATAGTACCTATCTCATAGAATTGTTAAGAGGACAAATGAGTTAATATGTCCAAAGTACTTAAAGCAGTGCCTGGCACACGGTAGTTCTGTCTGGGTCTCTGCTAAATTAAAAAAAAAAAAAGTTTAATGATAATGTAAATTCCCATATTAATCCTTAGAAAAAAAATGAATCATAAAACTAGACTAAACTCTTTTCACACATGTATCTAGGTTGTTGTTAAGAAAAGGAAAATGTAGGTCATTTTGGTCACAACATTGTGAATGTAGAATGGTACTCTTACAAATTTCTCATGTGACAAGAAGGACATTGAAACCCATCTATATTAGCAACTAATTTCTTGTTTTATTTCAATGCAATAAATGTTTGTGAAAGTCACATTTATTATTATGATGCCAATATCTGACCTATAAAAAATGGATGATTGAAATAGTTCAACATAATATTAATGGATATGAAAAAACAGTGCTCATTGGAAACTAAACAACTTTTCAACTTCCACTTTGCTCAGAATGAATGCATCTGGATGTTTTAGACACTGGGTGACTTAGGGGAAGTTGTGAGAATTTTCCTCTGTGTTTGTCTTTCACTCTTGAACTATGGGAAACCATGCCCCTAGATTTAGCCACAGCATTTCTTGGAGTTTCAGACAAAATAGAATTCTTTTCCATTATTCTTTACTTTGTAGGCTCAAGAATGTCAAAGCAGCTAGTCAGTACAGGAATAGACTCCATTAATGATTACCACAGACTTTTGAAAAAGGTTTGGCGGGGTGGTGGGGGAGGGATGGAGTGGGAGTTTGGGGTTAACAGATGCAAACTGGTATATATAGGATGGGTAAACAACAAGGTCCCACTGTATAGCACAGGGAACTATATTCAATATATTGTGATAAACCATAATGGAAAAGAATATGAAAAATAATATGTATATGTATAACTGAATCACTTTGCTCTACAGCAGAAATTAACACAACATTGTAAATCAACTATACTTGAATAAAATAAATTTTTAAAAAAAGCTCAACAAACACTTACTGAATGCTTCCTAAAAGCCAAAACCTAAGAATATAAACATCAGAAACTTTGTAAACATCATAATAAGCAGCAGCATTTGACCAGATACCATTTCATGAAAACTACATGCCAGTCACTGTGTTCAGTACTTTACATACATACCTCTTTCAAACCCCTGGGAAGTAGGATCTCTGCACCTAGGAAGATGGCAACTCAGAGAGGGAACCAGACAAGCAACCATAAAGTCACCCGATGGGTTGTCTCCCTGTAAGTTTCTTCCAGGCTGACGTCCTCTCTCCACAGCCCATCTGAACCTTAGACCAGCTACCTCTAGAGGCTGCTTGGGCTACTCTGTGTGTCTCCTCCGGAAGAAATCAGCTCCCACAGAAGAGCAGGAGCTGATGCTTTATTGTGAATGGGGCCACATTGAAACACTGAGAGGGTAGGTAAATCCCCAAGGTGTATAAAGAGTGTACAATAAAAATTAATTTAAAAAAAGAACGAACAATAAATCCAGATCTACCTCTCCCAGCTAGATCTAGATTCTCAGTTTAGGCCACGAGATGTATATAGAAAAAGGTAGGATGGTAAAACATAAATAAAAACCCTCTACATTTTAGCCGCAGCATTGGGTAAGCATAGTCACAATCCTGATCAGCTATCACTTATCAAATGCCAACAATGTGCTAGGGGCTCTGCATGCACCTAGGGGCTTCATCTGCGCAGCAGTGCTCGGATGTAGGCACCATTGTCATTTTCACTTTATTGTTGGAGAAAACAATGTGTAGGGCAGTTAAGTCACAGCTGCATGGGGGTTTGAACCCAAGTCTGTCTCACTCTAAGACCCATGGTGTCCCTAAGACATTAAGCCCCTCTAGCCTAGGTGCAGATTTATTTTCTGCCTCTCTTGGTCTGCAATCTTCCCATTTTCTCCACTATTTTAGCCTCTTCCTTACTGTGATTTCAGCCTGTCACTGGCTTCCAATGGCAATTGCAGCAAGGGCACTGCCTGGTCAGAGATGCCCAAGAATGGAGGAGTAAGATGAGGTTTTATCCAGAAATGGGATAAGGCGCTTTTGTGGAGGATATAAGAAAACACTAGGAGGATTCATGTCCTGGAACCCTTCCACATTCTCTAAGGAGCAGGTGACAGAGTGCTGAGGCCTTCCCATCCATCAGTTCAACAGCAACACGTTACTAATATTTACCAGCTGTGCACCCTTCCTCCCCTTTTACAGATGTGGACGCCGAAGAAGAAGGAATGGCAAGAGGCTGACCTAGGGTCACACACAGCACAGCAGGGATTAAAACCCACAAACTTTGAATTTCTAGCTTCTGGCTCAGCCTGTCAATCTACCATACATGCCGACGTGCATGGTTGGCTAGGTGCCTCATGTGATGGAGCGTGACTCTACTTAATCTGCTCTGATTCACCCTTCTGAGAGGCAACAGTGGAGAGAGCTTGGACTCTGTATTTACCTCCAAGGCACATGGGGAAGCCTCACAGAAGGAGACAGACTCCAGAAGCCAAATGTAAGTTCAGGAATCACAACCCCAAGGACCCAGCAGGCTGTGTGGGTTTTCTATGCTTTGCTTAATTATCCAAGTATCTACAGGCGCACCAATTTCCTCCGGAGAGTCAGAGGCTCAGGTAGGGATTCCAGCTGAACACGCTCATCTCAGAACCAGCTCTGTTTCTCCAAATTCTGTGCTGCACAAACGGGAACCACGCCCACTCCACTGAGGCCAATGTTCTGACATTTCAAAACCCAACTCCTCTTCAGTATGACTAAACAAAGATACATGCACGACAGTGACTCGAGCGCCTTATCTTTGGAAAGCCCACACTTCTATGAAAATGGCAAATAGGTATCCTTTCTCCTTAGGCTGTGAACGCAGTGTGTAGGGAACATCACGAATTCTGAGTTCTGTTTGCTATTCCACAAGGCAAGTGGGGATGACCATGGGTTTTTATTCGCATCGTGGCCTGAATTAATACGACCTCTGCGTAGAGTACATACAAGACACAGCTTTCACATTTGGAGGTGCTTTCCCCACTGGGCCCCTCGTTCCCCAGAAACCACTTCCCTGCCAACAGTTGCAGCTGGAATGGGAATAGTGCACAATGAGCCCCAGACTAAGGGTGACACTTTGTGCCCCTGGTTCCACCTGGTCACCCTCTTACTTCCTGCCCCTACAGGGAGGCTCTACAATACCAGGGTCTCAGGATGCGATCTGTCGATGGCCACATGTGGCCATCTGAAATCTGAAAACAGATTTCAGGTTTTGATTTACTCTTAATGTTTGTAATAATGTAGGAATATGTTTTATGGAATTAGTCATTTGCTGATATCTATTTAATTAAAAGACATAGCCCCTCATTATTGTCTTATGTGATGTAATAGTACCATATCAATAAATTCTGATGAGATCAGTTGCTTCAGAAGGCCAGGGATTATTGGTGGAGCAGATGTCCCATGGATTCTTTTCTCATGGGCCATAAAATTTTCAGAAGCACAGAAATACTAAAGCACAATACTAATGTGATCATAAATAAACATTCAAAGGTGATTATGATAAAAACCAGAATGCTGTATAGTAACTTCCAGGTACTATAAATCAGGGCATCGTAAAATCATAGATCTGGCAATAAACTTGAGAGGACACATTCAGACTAAGGTTAGGAGTCAGAAGACCCTGGTGATATCAACCATGTTTATACAATTGGTATTTTTAAAAATGTTCCTAGAAACCAGAATATAATAAACCTGGCAATAAATTTGAGAAGCTACCTTTCATGTAAGGCTTGGAGTCAGAATTCCCCAGAGAAAAAAAAATTTTTTCCTACAATTTGTATTTTTTTTAATATAATATCCAAAGTAATTATGCTGAATGTGTGTGATAAATGTTTACATAAACCATTGGGGTTAAATTACTCATAGACCCTACATTATACTACCACTTAAAATGTTTCCAACTTAGTATTACTTTTTTTTTTTTTTTCTTTTTTTCAGTACGCGGGCCTCTCACTGCTGTAGCCTCTTCCATCGCAGAGCACAGGCTCCGGACGCGCAGGCCCAGCGGCCACGGCTCACGGGCCCAGCCGCTCCGCGGCATGTGGGATCCTCCCAGACTGGGGCACGAGCATGTGTCCCCTGCATTGGCAGGCTGACTCTCAACCACTGCGCCACCAGGGAAGCCCAGTATTACTTTTAATCCTTTTGATAACATAATTCACAAAGTATTTACTTTTCTTCTGATTGTATTGAGAGTTGCACATAATGTTTTAAGAGTTGCCTCTTAAAGATGAGGCACCATTGTCATTTTCTCTCGGATCTAAAGGCTCTCGGATCTAAAGGCTGCCCTCCCCCATCTCCTTCCTCCTATTTATTATAGCTTTTAAACTGACACCTTTGCCTTCATTCTAGAAAGTTCTACATACCTTTTTATATATAAGGCAAAGTAAGATAAAGGAGAATACTGAATTGATGATTTTGAGACATTTGCTTAGCTTAAAATCATTTCATATATAATCCTCTACTCTTTGAGATAAAACTGAATACACACATACCATACCATAATTATTCCCATTTTACAAATGAGAAAACTAAACTCTTACGATTAAATGAGTTGTTTGAGATCTCCCTGTTTATTTACGTTGAAAGATGTCTCAATACATGATTTGCCTGATGCTGAAGTCAACTCTTTTAACCACTCTCACACTTTCACACTCTACTTTTCTCAAGCTCCACACGTGCTTGAGAAAAATCCAGAGCACCACTGTAAGGAACACACTGGATTGTCTCCACCTTCAGGGACCTGTGCTGCTTACCACTTTAATTCATTAATTCATTCAGTCATTCCTGTAGTCTTTCATTCATTCATCTATTCAACAAATAGTTATTGAACACCTTTTCAGTGCTGGACACTGTGCTAGGTGCCGGGGATTTATCATAGAACAAGAGAGGCAGGCACGGCCCAGTTCTCATAGAGTGGGAGAGACATCCAAGTAATCGCATGATTATGCACAAATACACATGAATCACATGTGAGATTCTTATGATTCAAGGAAGACATAGAGCCTGAGAGTGTATGAAAGGGACCCTCATTGAGTGTGAGAGAATAGGAAAGTCCCTCCTGAAGAAGTGGCCTTTAAACTAAAGGAGACGAACTTCAGAAGGAGTGAGAGTACAAGTCTGGCTCTTGAATGTTCATAACAAAATGACAGCTTTGTCCTCCTACCCACCCCAATACAGCTGTCATTCAGAAATTTCTGTTCTCACTTCAAGCAACAACATAGAACATCTTCCTACAGATACTTGTAAAATTCAGCCCAAATTCAACTGTTTTTGAAGCTTGCTTAAGAGACTGGATATTGAAAAATATAGATTCCTCTTCTTTACCCTCCAATTTATCACAATCTTGTGAATTTTACCTCTTGTATATGCATGTATTTGTCCCCTCATTTGTGTATAACTGCTCACTGCCTAATATCATTCTCACCAGGAATTCTGCAACCATCTCCCTGACTTCATTCTTGTCAAATAAATTGTCCCCATTGCTGCTAGTGTGTTCTCTCTAAAACATGGATTTAACCAGGTTGTTTCCATTCTTACTTTGCTAGCTCCTGTTTATCAGGCTGGGTTAGGTAGCTCTCAGCCATGGCATCTGTGCATTTCTACCTTTGCTTTTGTTGTGGCACACTGCTGCCATTAGCAGGGCTGTGGTTGTGTGCATGGAATCAGGCAGGCAAAGACTTGGGAGATATTCAGGATCCATTAAGATGATACTCACACACCTCAGAAGAGTTAAAGAAACAAATCTAATTGTGGCAGTGGAGGAAATTAGTTACAACTTGGTTGGAATTGTAGATTTGAGGAAGTAGACAAAAAACTAAGTAGTATAGAATTTAACTCTTGGGACATGGGCAAGAGACCAATCCCTTTATCAAGTTTTGAAGTACCTTTTATAGTGACAACAAAGAGATCTCATTGTATCTCATCATGACTGCAGCAAGAATCAAGCCCAGGATCTAACAAAGGGTATCTCTAGGTCAGGGGTCCCCAACGCTTAGCCTGTTAGGAACCAGGCCACACAGCAGGAGGTGAGTGGTGGGTGAGTGAGTGAAGCTTCATCTGCCACTCCCCATCGCTCACAGGACCGCCTGAACCATCACCCACATTACCACCAGAAACTCCCTCCCCACCCCACCCCCCATCTGTGGAAAACTTGTCTTCCACAAAACCGGTCCCTGGTGGCAAAAATGTTGGGGACCGCTGCTCTAGGTCTTTAAGAAACCTGAATATATTTGCTTTGGTCAGGATGACAAAGTTGTTACTTTAGTTAGTTGTTCTGTTTTGTTTTTTTAATCCTGATAAGGTATAGAATTAAATGTTGAAATAAATAAAATGTATTAAGATTTTAGCTAAATTTGGAAACAATATATGTATATTTGCTGTATTGAATATTTGGAATGTTTAAGAGAAATAGGCACATTTCAATATGTAACAGGATGTCATTCTAATTTCAAACTTCATTTTCAAATATGAAGTTTTGTTAATTAATTTGAATTATGATTTTAAGGTGAAAAGTATAGGAGAATATTGCCAAGGTTCTAAACAATATAGTTAATAGTTTATAAGAGCCTAAGATTTATCATACATATAAATTTCCTTTTACTAGGTTTAAAGGAGCAATGTAGGTATTTGAGAAATTTTTGTTTATTAATCAGACAATTGAAGCACTACAAAAAGAAATCGAGTGTATAATTTTTATAAATGCTGTTTAAAAAATTAAAAGCATTCAGTTAAGTAGTAAAAGGTTTCTTAAAAGTGGTTGCAAAATGTAGTAGATGTATAAATAGAATAAAATGATTTTAGTTGACCCCAAAAGCTTAAAATTAGGTTTTTGAACTTGTGAATTTTTAATTTTAACAAATCAAGTATTAATTGTCTCTGCAAGGACAGGAAAATTCAGATTGAGAATTGCAGTTATCAATAATTTATCATATTTTTCCATTTTGCTGTGAGTACCTTGAAGATAACGGTCAAGTCTCACTAAAATGATAATTCTTTTATTGATATGGTCTTTCATCAATTGTTTTACCTTTTTATAACTGGGTGACCTCCTTTTTAATCTGTTGATATATAGTTCAGGATTATAATATTAAGTTAACATCAGTTTTCTTATTTTATTCAGGCAGATTTTAAGATATAAGTGGTCTTGAAGCTAACTTGTTTTATAAAATTGGCTCCAAAATTCTGGGGAGATATTTTATTTTTCTTTTTTTCAGCTTTACTGAGATACAATTGACATATGTGTAAGTTTAAGGTGTACAATGTAATGATTTGATACGTGTATATATTGTGAAATGATTACCACAATAGGTTAGTTTGCATATTATTAAAATTTTTTAGGTGTGGTGAAAACTTTTAAGATCTACTCTCTTAAGAGTACAAATATACAAATATACAATACAGTATTATTAACTATAGTCACCATGCTGTACATACACAACTTATTCATCTTATAACTAAGATCTTCCCCGCCCTGATCTGCCCCTGGCAACAACCACCAATCTTCTCTCTGTTTCTGAGTTTGGTTTTTTGTTTTTGCTTTTAAGATTCCATATATAAGTGAGATCATACAACATTTGTCTTTCTCTGTCTGACTTATTTCACTTAGCATAGTGCCCTAAAGATTCATCCATTTTTAACATTTTAAGGACTTCTTTTCCCCATTGAGTATTCTTGGCTCCCTTGTTAAATATTAGTTGAGCAGAGACACATGGGTTTATTTCTGGATTGTCTATTTTAATTCCATTCATCTGTGTGTCTGTTTTTATGCTGATACCATACCATTTAGATTACTATAGCTTTGAAATCAGGAGGTGTGTTGCCTCCAGCTTTACTCTTCTTTCTCAGGGTTGACTTATCTAATTGGGGTCTTTTGTCGTTCCATACAAACTTTAGTTTTTTTCTATTTCCTTAAAAAATGCTATTGGAATCTTGATAAGGATTGCATTGACCCTATAGATGGCTTTAGGTAGTATAGACATTTTTACAATATTAATTCTTCTGATCGATGAAAGCAGAATATCTTTCCATTTATCTTCAGTTTCTTTCATCGAAGTCTTAAGAGTTTTCAGTGTACAGATCTTGCATCTTGTTTAAATTTATTCCTAATTATTTTCTAATTTTTGATTCTATTATGAATGAAATTTTTAAAAATTTTCTTTATCAAATGTTTCCTTGTTAGTGTATGGAAACACAGCTGATTTTCTGGGTGTTATACCCTGCAACTTTAATGAATTTGTTGATTATTTCTAGCAGTATTTTTTTGGTGGAGTCATAAGAATTTTCTATATTATCTTCAAACAAAGAAAATTTTACTTCTTCCTTTCTGATTTGGATACCTTTTATTTCTTTTTCTTGCCTGATTCCTCTAGCTAGGACTTCCAGTACTATGTTGAATAGGAGTGGTAAGAGTAGGCACCCTTGTCTTGTTTTTGATCACAAAGAAAAATTTTTCAGCATTTCACCACTGAGTATGTTAGCTGTGGACTTGCCTTGCCATATAAGACTTCTGCAATATTAAGGTACCGTCTGTCTATACCTAATTTGTTAAGAGTTTTTGTCATGAACAGATGCTGAATTTTGTCAAATGCTTTTTCTGCATCTATTGAGATGACCATGTGATTTTTGTCTTTCATTTTTTACTGTAATGTATCACATTAATTGATTTGCATATGTTGAACCATCCTTACATCCAAGGAATGAATTCCACTTGATCATGGTGTATGATCCTTTTAATGTGCTACTAAATTCAGTTTGCTTGTATTTTGTTGAAAATTTTTACATTTCTATTCATCGGGGATGTTGAGATGTAGTTTACTTTTCTAGTACTGTTCTTAACTGGCTTTGGTATCAGGATAATCCTGGCTTTGTAAAATGAGTTGGGGAGTGTTCCCTCCTCTAATTTTTGGAAGGATTTGAAAATGATTGGCATTAATTTTTCTGTAAATCTTTGATAGAATTTACCAGAGATATCATCCGGATTTTTCTTTGTTGTTAGAAGATCTGTAATTACTGATCCAACCTTGGTAAAGTAAAGTTTTTTATTTGAGATCTTTCTTTTTTCTTGATGTATGCATTTATCACTATACACTTCCCTCCTAGAACAGCTTTTGTCTGATACAAATATAGCTACCCCTGGTTTCTTTTGGTTACCATTTGCTTGAAATATCTTTTTCCATTCTTCACTTTCTGGCTACCTGCATCCTTAAAGCTAAAGTGAGTCTCTTGTGGGCAGCATGTCACTGAATCTTGTTTTTTTTTGAATAAAATTCATTCAGCCATTCTATGTCTCTCATTTGGAGAATTAATCCATTTATGTTTAGAGTAAATTTTGATAGATAGGGACTACTATTTCCATTTTGTTAACTGTTTTTTGATTGTTTTGTAAATCTTTTCTTCCTTGCTTCCTATTTTGCTGTCTTGCTTTGTGATTTGAAGACATTTTTGTGGTGATATGTTTTGACTCTTTTTTTTCTTTTAACATCTTTATTGGAGTATAATTGCTTTACAGTGGTGTGTTCGTTTCTACTTTATAACAAAGTGAACCAACTATACATATACATATATCCGCATATCTACTCCCTCTTGCATCTCCCTCCCACCCTCCCTATCCCACCCCTCTAGGTGGTCACAAAGCACCGAGCTGATCTCCTTGTGCTATGTGGCTGCTTCCCACTAGCTATCTATTTTACATTTGGTAGTGTATATATGTCCATGCCACTCTCTCACTTCGTCCCAGCTTACCCTTCCCCCTCCCTGTGTCCTCAAGTCCATTCTCTATGTCTGAGTATTTATTGCAGTTCTGCCCCTAGACTTTTCAGAACCTTTTTTTTTTTTTTTTTTTTAGATTCCATATATATGTGTTAGCATACGGTATTTGTTTTCCTCTTTCTGACTTACTTCACTCTGTATCACAGACTCTCTAGGTCCATCCACCTCTCTACAAATAACTCAATTTTGTTTCTTTTTATGGCTGAGTAATATTCCATTGTATATATGAGCCACATCTTCTTTATCCATTCATCTGTTTATGGACACTTAGGATGTCCTGGATAGTGTAAATAGTGTTGCAGCGAACATTGTGATACATGACTCTTTTTGAATTACGGTTTTCTCAGGGTATGTGCCCAGTAGTGGGATAGCTTTGTCATATGGTAGCTCTATTTTTAGTTTTTAAAGGAACCTCCATACTGTTCTCCATAGTGGCTGTACCAATTCACATTCCCACCAGCAGTGCAAGAGTGTTCCCTTTTCTCCACACCCTCTCCAGCATTTATTGTTTGTAGATTTTTTGATGAAGGCCATTCTGACTGGTGTGAGGTGATACCTCACTGTAGTTTTGATTTGCATTTCTCTAATGATTAGTGATGTTGAGCATCCTTTCATGTGTTTGTTGTTAATCTGTATATCTTCTTTGGAGAAATACCGATTTAGGTCTTCTGGCCATTTTTGTATTGGGTTGTTTGTTTTTTTGATATTGACCTGCATGAGCTGCTTGTAAATTTTGGAGATTAATCCTTTGTCAGTTGCTTCATTTGCAAATATTTTCTCCGAATCTGAGGGTTGTCTTTTGGTCTTGTTTATGGTTTCCTTTGCTGTGCAAAAGCTTTGAAGTTTCATTAGGTCCCATTTGTTTATTTTTGTTTTTATTTCCATTTCTCTAGGAGGTGGGTCAAAAAGGATCTTGCTGTGATTTGTGTCATGGAGTGTTCTGCCTATGTTTTCCTCTAAGAATTTGAAAGTGTCTGGCCTTACATTTAGGTCTTTAATACATTTTGAGTTTATTTTTGTGTATGGTGTTCTAATTTCATTCTTTTACATGCAGCTGTCCAGTTTTCCCAGCACCACTTATTCAAGAGGCTGTCTTTTCTCCATTGTATATTCTTGTCTCCTTTATCAAAGATAAGGTGACCATGTGTGCGTGGGTTTATCTCTGGGCTTTCTATCCTGTTCCATTGATCTATATTTCTGTTTTTGTGCCAGGACCATACTGTCTTGATTACTGTAGCTTTGTAGTATAGTCTGAATCTGGGAGCCTGATTCCTCCAGCTCTGTTTTACTTTCTCAAGATTGCTTTGGTTATTCGGGGTCTTTTGTGTTTCCATACAAATTGTAAATTTTTTGTTCTAGTTCTGTAAAAAATGCCATTGGTGGTTTGATAGGGATTGCATTGAATCTGTAGATTGCTTTGTGCAGTGTAGTCATTTTCAGTGTTGATTCTTCCAATCCAAGAACATCGTATATCTCTCCATATGTTTGTATCATCTTTAATTTGTTTCATCAGCATCCTATAGTTTTCTGCATACAGGTCTTTTGTCTCCTTAGGTAAGTTTATTCCTAGGTGTTTTATTCTTTTTGTTGCAATGGTAAGTGAGAGTGTTTCCTTAATTTCTCTTCCAGATTTTTCATCAATAGTGTATTGGAATGCAAGAGATTTCTGTGCATTAATTTTGTATCCTGCTACTTTACAAAATTCATTGATTATTTCTAGTTGTCTTCTGGTAGCATCTTTAGGATTCTCTATGTATAGCATCATGTCATCTGTAAACAGTGACAGCTTTACTTCTTCTTTTCCAATTTGGATTCATTTTCTTTCTTTTTCTTCTCTGACTGCTGTGGCTAAAACTTCCAAAACTATGTTGAATAAGAGTGGTGAGAGTGGACAACCTTGTCTTTTTCCTGATCTTAGAGGAAATGGTTTCAATTTTCACCATTGAGAATGATGTTGGCTGTGGGTTTGTCATATATGGCCTTTATTATGTTGAGGAAAGTTCCCTCTATGCCTACTTTCTGCACGGTGTTTATCATAAATGGGTGTTGAATTTTGTCAAAAGCTTATTCTACATCTATTGAGATGATCATATGGTTTTTCTCTTTCAATTTTTTAATATGCTTAATCACATTGATTTATTTGCATACATTGAAGAATTCTTGCATTCCTGGGATAAACCCCACTTGATCATGGTTTATGATCCTTTTAATGTGCTGTTGGATTCTGTTTGCTGTATTTTATTTTATTTTTTGTGTGGTACGCAGGCCTCTCACTGTTGTGGCCTCTCCCGTTGCAGAGCACAGGCTCCAGACGCGCAGGCTCAGCAGCCATGGCTCACGGGCCCAGCCACTCCGTGGCATGTGGGATCTTCCTGGACTGGGGCACGAACCCATGTGCCCTGCATCGGCAGGTGGACTCTCAACCACTGCCCCACCAGGGAAGCCCTGTTTGCTTGTATTTTGTTCAGGAGTTTTACATCTATGTTCATCAGTGATATTGGCCTGTAGTTTTCTTTCTTTGTGACATCTTTCTCTGGTTTGGTATCAGGGTGATGGTGGACTTGTGGAATGAGTTTGGGAGTGTTCCTCCATCTGCTATATTTTGGAAGAGTTTGAAAAGGATAGGTGTTAGCTATTCTCTAAATGTTTGATAGAATTTGTCTGTGAAGCCATCTGGTCCTGGGCTTTTGTTTGTTGGAAGATTTTTGATCACAGTTTCAATTTCAGTGCTTGTGATGGGTCTGTTTATATTTTCTTTTTCTTCCTTGTTCAGTCTTGGAAGGTTGTACTTTTCTAAGAATTTGTCCATTTCTTCCAAGTTGTCCATTTTATTGACATATAGTTGCTTGTAGTAATCTTTCATGATCCTTTGTATTTTTGCAGGGTCATTTATTACTTCTGCTTTTTCATTTCTAATTCTATTGATTTGAGGATTCCCCCATTATTTCTTGATGAGTCTGGCTAATGGTTTATCAATTTTGTTTATCTTCTCAAAGAACCACCTTTTAGTTTTATTGATCTTTGCTATCATTTCCTTCATTTCTTTGTCATTTATTTCTGATCTGATTTTTATGATTTCTTTCCTTCTGCTAACTTTGGGGTTTTTTTGTTCTTCTTTCTCAAATTGCTTTAGGTGTAATTTTCGGTTGTTTATTTGAAATGTTTCTTGTTTCTTAAGGTAGGATTGTATTGCTATAAACTTCCCTCTTAGAACTGCTTTTGCTGCATCCCATAGGTTTCGGGTCATTGTGTTTTCATTGTCATTTGTTTCTAGGTATTTTTTGATTTCCTCTTTGATTTCCTCAGTGATCTCTTGGTTATTTAATAGTGTATTTTTTAACCTCCATGTATTTGTATTTTTTACCGACTTTTTCCTGTAATTGATATCTAGTCTCATAGCATAGTGGTCAGAAAAGATACTTGATATGATTTCAATTTTCTTAAATTTACCAAGGCTTGATTTGTAACCCAAGATATGATCTATCCTGGAGAACGTTCCATGAGCACTTGAGAAGAAAGTGTATTCTGTTGTTTTTGGATGGAATGTCCTATAAATATCAATTAAGTTTATCTTGTTTAATGTATCATTTAAAGCTTGTGTTTCCTTATTTATTTTCATTTTGGATGATCTGTCCATTGGTGAAAGTGGGGTGTTAAAGTCCCTTACTCTGATTGTGTTACTGTTGATTTCCCCTTTTGTGGCTCTTAGCATTTGCCTTTTGTATTGAGGTGCTCCTATGTTGGGTGCAAAATTATTGACAATTATTATATCTTCTTCCTGGATTGATCCCTTGATCATTCTGTAGTATTGTTCCTTGTCACTTGTAATAGTCTTTAGTTTAAAGTCTGTTTTGTCTGATATGAGAATTGCTACTCCAGTGTTCTTTTGATTTCCATTTGCATGGAATATCTTTTTCCATCCCCTCACTTTCAGTCTGTATGTGTCCCTAGGTCTGCAGTGGGTCTCTTGCAGATAGCATATATAAAGGTCTTGGTTTTGTATCCATTCAGCCAGTCTATGTCTTTTGGTTGGAGCATTTAATCCATTTACATTTAAGGTAGTTATCGATATGTATGTTTCTATTACCATTTTCTTAATTGTTTTTGGTTTGTTGTTGTAGGTCTTTTCCTTGTGTTTCCTGCCTAGAGAAGTTCCTTTAGCTTTTGTTATAAAGCTGGTTTGGTGGTGCTGAATTTTCTGAGCTTTTGCTTGTCTGTAAAGGTTTTAATTTCTCCATCGAATCTGAATGAGATCTTTGCTGGGTAGAGTAATCTTGGTCGTGGGTTTTTCCCTTTCATCACTTTAAATATGTCCTGCCACTCCCTTCTGGCTTGCAGAGTTTCTGCTGAAAGATCAGCTCTTAACCTTATGGGGATTCCCTTGTATGTTGTCTGGTTTTTTTCCCTTGCTGCTTTTAATATTTTTTCTTTGTATATAATTTTTTGATAATTTGATTAATATTTGTATTGGCGTGTTTCTCGTTGGATTTATCCTGTATGGGACTCTCTGAACTTCCTGGACTTGATTGACTATTTCCTTTCCCATATAAGGGAAGTTTTCAAGTATAACTCTTCAAATATTTTCTCAGTCCCAAATTTTCTTTGTCTCTTCTTCTGGGACCCCTATAATTTGAATGTTGGTGCATTTAAATTTGAATGTTGGTGCATTTAATGTTGTCCCAGAGGTCTCTGAGACTGTCCTCAATTCTTTTCTTTCTTTTTTCTATATTCTGCTCTGTGGCAGTTATTTCCATTATTTTATCTTCCAGGTCATTTATCCTTCCTTCTGACTCAGTTATTCTGCTATTGATTCCTTCTAGAGAATTTTTAACTTCATTTATTTTGTTTTTCATCATTGTTTGTTTGCTCTTTAGTTCTTCTAGGTCCTTGTTATACATATGTTGTATTTTATCCATTCTATTTCCAAGATTTTGGGTCATCTTTACTATCATTACTCTGAATTCTTTTTCAGGTAGACTGCCTATTTCCTCTTCATTTGTTAGGTCTGGTGGGCTTTTACCTTGCTCCTTCATCTGCTGTGTGTTTCTCTGTCTTCTCATTTTGCTTAACTAACTATGTTTGGGGTCCTTTTCACAGGCTGCACGTTCATAGTTCCTGTTGTTTTTGGTGTCTGCTCCCAGTGGCTAAGGTTGGTTCAGTGCATTGTGCAGGCTTCCTGGTGGAGGGGACTTGTGCCTGTGTTCTGGTGATGAGGCTGGATCTTGTATTTCAGGTGGGCAGGACCATGTCTAGTAGTGTGTTTTGGGGTGTCTGTGAACTTATTGTGATTTTAGGCAGCCTCTCTGCTAACGGGTGGGGTTGTGTTCCTGTGCTGCTAGTTGTTTGGCATAGGGTGTCCAGCACTGTAGCTTCCTCATCATTGAGTGGAGCTGGGTCTTAGCATTGAGATGGAGATCTCTGGGAGAGCTTTCACCGTTTGATATTACATGGAGCTGGGAGGTCCCTGAGGGACAGACCAATGTCTTGAACTCGGCTCTCCCACCTCAGAGGCAGAGACCTGATAGCTGACTGGAGCACCAAGACCCTGTCAGCCACACAGCTCAGAAGAAAAGGGAGAAGGAAATAAAAAATATTAAAAAATAAGAAATTAAAAAAATATATTAAAAATTAAAAAGTAATAAAAAAAAGAAAGAAAGAAGAGAGCAACCAAACCAAATCCACCAACGATAACAAGTGCTAAAAACTATTCAAAAAAAAAAAAAAAAAAAAGGACAGACAGAACCCTAGGACCAATGGTAAAAGCAAAGCTATACAGACAAAATCACACAAAGTCCACCACCTCAATTTTGGGATGATTCATTGTCTATTCAGGTATTCCACAGTTGCAGGATACATCAAGTTGATTGTGGAGATTTAATCTGCTGCTTCTGAAGCTGCTGGGAGAAATTTCCCTTTCTCTTCTTTATTTGCACAGCTCCTGGGGTTCAGCTTTGGATTTGGTCCCGCGTCTGCATGTAGGTCGCCTGAGGGTGTGTGCTCCATACCCAGACAAGTTGGGGTTACAGTAGCAGCTGATTAGGGGGCTCTGGCTCATTCAGGCCGAGGGTAGGGAGGGGTACAGAATGCGGGGTGAGCCTGTGGCGGCAGAGGCCAGTGTGACGTTGCAACAGCCTGAGGCATACTGTGTGTTCTCCCTGGGAAGTTGTCCCTGGATCACGGGACCCTGGCAGTGATGGGCTGTACAGGCTCCTGGGATGGGTGGTGTGGATAGTGACCTGTGCTAGTACACAGGCTTCTTGGTGGCTGCAGCATCAACCTTAGCTTCTCATGCCTGTCTCTGGGGTCAACGCTGATAGCCGCAGCTCGTGTCTACCTCTGGAGCTCATTTAGGTGGTGCTCTGAATCCCCTCTCCTCGCTCACCCTGAAACAATGGTCTCTTGCCTCTTAGGCAGGTCCAGACTTCCTCCCGGATTCCCTCCCAGCTATCTGTGGGGCACTAGCCCCCTTCAGGCTGTGTTCACGCAGCCAACCACAGTCCTTTCCCTGGGATCTAACCTCTGAAGCCTGAGCCTCAGTTCCCAGATGCCACCCACCCCAGCGGGTTAGCAGACAAGCGTTTCAGGCTGGTGAGTGCTGGTCAGCACTGATCCTCTGAGCTGGAATCTTTCTTCTTTGCCCTCTGCACCCCTGTTGCTGCACTCTACTCCATGGCTCCAAAGCTTCCCCCCCCCCCACCCCCGTCTTTGTCAGTGAAAGGGCTTCCTGGTATGTGGAAACTTTTCCTCCTTCACAGCTCCCTCCCAGAGGTGCAGGTCCCATCCCTATTCTTTTGTCTGTGTCTTTTCTTTTTTCTTTTGCCCTACCCAAGTACATGGGGAGTTTCTTGGCTTTTGGGAGGTCTGAGGTCTTCTGCCAGTGTTCAGTAGGTGTTCTGTAGGAGTTGTTCCACATGTAGATGTATTTCTGATATATTTTTGGGGAGGAAGGTGATCTCCACGTCTTACTCCTCCACCATCTTGAAGCTCTTTGACTCTTTATCATAATCATTTGCATACCTACTACAAACTTTTCCTTTGTAGTCACCATAATGCTTACATAAAATATATTTATAATGTCATATTTTAAACTGATAACAACTTAACTTTGATAGCATAGAGAAACTTTATACTTTTACTTCTCTCTCCCTCACATTTTATGTTAGTGATGTCACAATTTACATTGTTTTCATACAGTGTGTCCAATAACAAATTATTATAGTTTTAGTTATTTTTAATAAGTTTGTTTTTTTAACTTTTAAACTAGACTTGTAAGTGAATTACACACTACCATTACAATATTAGGGAATCTGTCTTTGACTCTCTCTATATATTTATCACTACCAGTAAGTTTTACACATTCATATGTTTTTATGATGTTAATTAGCATCTTTTTATTTCTGCTTGAAAAACACCTCTTTTTGTCTTTGACTTTTGACAATTAAATTATAAAAATTCTTAAGCCTAGCTCTTTTCAGTTTCAACTTATGTGGGGTCCTTTGGGCCTCATGAATCTGGATGGCCATTTCCCTCCCCAAATTTGGGAAATTTTCAGCAATTATTGTTTTAATTAGATGTTCTGTCCCTTTCTCTTTCTCTTCTCCTTCTGGGATTTCCATAATGTGTATATTGTTTCTTTTGATGATGTCCCATGAGTTCTGTATGCTTTCTTCTGTCTTTTTTATTCTTTTTTCATTGTACCTCTCTGACTGGTTATCTTCAAATGACCTATCTTCTAGTTCACTGATTCTTTCTTCTATTTAGTTAAGTCTGTTATTGAAGCTCTCTATTGAATTCTTCAGTTCAGTCACTGTATTTGTCAGCTCTAGGATTTCTGTTTGGGATTAGTTTTTTTATGGTTTCTATTTCCTGTTGAACTTCTCATTTTGTTTATGCATTATTTTCTTAATTTTTTTTAGTTGTCTGTGTGTTCATATAGTTCACTGAACTTCTTTAAGAGGATTATTCTTTGTCAGATAGTTCATAGATCTCTATTTCTTTAGGGTCAGTTATTGGAACTTTATTAGTTTCCTTTGGTGCTGTCATGTTTACTTCATCCTTGATTCCTTGTGTTCATATCTGTGCATTGGAGTAAGTGGTCTCCTCTTCCAGACTTTACAGGTTCACTTTGGCATGGAAAGGCCTTCACCAGTCAACTCAGCTTGGGTTACTGGATGATCTGTGGGCAGGTGGGACTTGCTACTGGTGTCTTTAGTTGGGAGATGCCACTGCCTCTACTGTAACATTGGGGGTTGTGCCACTGGCTGAGCTCTGTGGTTGGGTGGCTCTGCTGGCTGGATTCCTTGTTCAAGTAGGACCACTGAGTGGGTTCCTTGATTGGGCAGGGCTGACTTTACTCTGCAGTCATGCAGGGCCACTAACTGGGCTCTGAAATCACCTCTAGTTGGATGAAGTTGTAGTCTGTGTTCCCTGGCATGGCAGTGCCACTTGTTAGATTCTGTGATGATGCAGGGTTTGGGCTCTGCAATTGCTTCTGGCTGGGTGGGGTCTCAGGACATGCTCCCTGACCAGATGGTGCCACTGGCTGGACCCCATGTTCAGCCAGGGCTACAGGCAGGGCTTCAAAGTTGGATGGAATGCTCTATAGATCTCAATTAAGTCCTTCTGGTCTAATGTGTTATTTAAGGCCTGGGTTTTCTTACTGATTTTCTGTCCATTGATGTAAGTGGAGTGTTAAATTCCCCCATAATTATTGTGTTACTGTCAATTTCTCCTTTTACATCTGCTAACATTTGCCTTATATTTTGAGGTTCTCCTGTGTTGGGTGCATATATATTTACAATTGTTATAACTTCTTCTTGGATTGACCCCTTGATTATTACATAGTGTCCTTCTTTGTCTCTTTAAATATATCATGCCACTCTCTTCTGGCCTGTGGAGTTTCTGCTGAAAAATCAGCTGATAACCTTATGGGTATTCCCTTGTATATTTTTTGTTGCTTTTCTTTTGTTACTTTTAATATTTTTTCTTTGTATTTAATTTTTATCAGTTTGATTAATATGTGTCTCAGCATGTTCCTCTTTGGGTTAATCCTACCTGGGACTGTCTGCACTTCCTGGACTTGGCTGACTGTTTCTTTTCCCATGTTAAGGAATTTTTCAGCTATTATCTCTTCAAATATTTTTTCAGGCCCTTTCTCTCTCTCTCTTCTCCTTCTGGGACCCCTATAATGCAAATGTTGGTTCATTTAATGTTGTCCCAGAGGCCTCTTAAACTGTCCTCATTTCTTTTCATTCTTTTTTCTTTCTTCTGTTCCATGGCAGTGATTTCCTCCATTCTGTCTTCCAGCTCACTTACCCATTCTTATGCCTCACTTATTCTGTTGTTGGTTCCTTCTAGTGTATTTTTCATTTCAGTTTTTGTATTCTTCAACTCTGCTTGATTCTCTGTATTTTCTAACTCTTTGTTTAAAACTTCTTGTAACTTCTCACTCTGCATCCATTCTTTTTCCGAGATCTTGGATCATCTTTATGTTTGTTATTCTGAAGCCTTTTCTGGTAGATTGCCTATCTCTGTTTCATTTAGTTGTTCTTTGGAGGTTTTATCTTGTTCCTTCACCTGGAACATATTCCTCTACTGCATCATTTTGTCTAAATTTCTGTGTTTGCAGACTCAGTTCCACAGGCTGCTGGATTGTAGTATTCTTGTTTTTTATGCCTGTCCCCTGGTGGGTGACACTGGTCTAGAGGCTTGTGCAGGCTTCCTGGTGGGAGAGGCAGGTGCCTGCCTACTGGTGGGTGGAGCTGGGTCTTGGCCCTTTGGTTGGTGGGGCTGTGTCATGTGTCTATAGCCTGCTGTGGGCTCAGGAAGTCTTTAGGCAGCCTGTCTGCTGATGGGTGAGGCTGTGTTCCTGCCCTGTTGATTGTTTGGCCTGAGGTGTCCCAGTATTGAAGCCTACAGGCTGTTGGGTGTCTTGGTGCTGGTGACCCAAGCAAGATATCTGCCTCCTTGACATTCACATAGCTGAACACTCCCCAAAGTCTCTACCACCAATGTCCATGTCCTCAGGGAGAGCTACAGTGACACTCTGCCTCCCCAGGAGGCCCACCAAGACCAGCAGGTAGGTCCGGCCCAGGCTCCTATGAAGTTACTGCCTTTGCCCTGGGTCCTGGTATGCATAAGACCTTGTGTGAGCTCCCCAAGAGTGGAGTGTCCACTTCCCCCAGTCCTGTGGAGCTCCTGTAATCAAGCCCTCCTGGCCTTCAAAATCAGATACTTCGGGGGATCCTCCCTCTGATGCCAGACCCCCAAGCTGGGGAGCCTGACATGGGGCTCAGAACGCTCACTCCTGTGGGAGAACTTCTGTGATATAATTAGTCTCCAGTTTGTGGATCGCCCACCCAGGGGGTATGGGATTTGATTATATCATGAATGCGCCCCTCCTACTGTCTTGTTGTGGTTTCTTCTTTATATCCTTGGATGTAGAATATCTTTTTGGCAGTTTCCAGTCTTTTTTATTGATGGCTATTCAGCAGTTAGTTGTGCTTTTGGTGTGCTCATGACAGGAGGTGAGTCCAAGGTCCTTCTACTCTGCCTTCTTGGTTTTTGCCTCTCAGGGCTTCACAGTTGGATGGGACCTCAGGTGCTGCTCTGCAGTTAGATAGGGCTTCATGCTGTGCCCTGAAGTTGGGCAGGGCTGCAGGCTGGGATCTGTGGTTGAGAGGGCCCTCCAGCTATATACCTCAATTGGGTGGAGCTAGAGCCCATGTTCCACAGATGGGCAGGGTCACTGTCCAGGCTCCCTGCCTGAGCAAGGCTACAGGTTGTGTTCAGTAATCTAGCATAGCCATAGGCTGTGCTCTGTGGTTGGATATTACCGCAGGCTGGGCTCCAAGGCTCCCTGGCTATGCAGGCCCAGACCAGAGGTCATATTAACAGTTGGGCAGGGCTGTTGGCTTTGATCCCTGTCCAAGCAGGGCTGCAGGATGGGCTACACAGCTGTCTGGGTTCTTTGACCAGTCAAAGAACTTTGGTCAAGCAGTACTAGAAGCTATATTCAGCAATTGAGTGGTGCTGCAAATTTGATTCCCTACCTGGGTGGAACCATAGAATGGGCTCCATGGCCAGTTCACCTCATTAACTAGAGACCCAAATCAGGTAGAACTGACAACAAACTTCTTTGGCTATATGGAGCTACTGGCTTTGTTCTCCAGGTGGGCAGAGCCACTGGTTGGGATCTGGGAGGTAAGATCCAAGTGGGCCTCCTGGGAAGCATCCTGTAATGATCAGGGAGCTGGATGTCCACCTTATGAGGCTCTGTTTTTCACACTGGAGAAACTGAGGCCCAGAGAGTTTATCTTGATGCAGCACTGTGCTGGCCTGAGGGAGGGGCAATGCAGTCAGAGTGTAGCTGCTCCTCTTCCCCTTCTAATGTGGTCCTTCTCAGTCTCTGTGGTCCAGGGGAGAGGATTCAGCCTCACCCCTGGGTTCTGGGATTTTCACAATGCAGGCTTGTCTATGGATAGTGGATAGTTTGTCTTTCTGTGAGGGAAACTGAAGTCAGAATGACCTATGTTGTCATCTTGATAGTATCACTCTCTCTGAAGAAATATTTTCAATTCAATATATCATAAATATACTTTTTAGTCCTCAAGTCAATCCTGTACGAAGAGTGTATATTCTACAGTCCATTATAGACATAAAGTCCATGGAGAAATTTTTTATCTAATTTATAACTTCAGCCCATTATTCTAGATTAGGTAAAAACTGAGTTTGTTTTCTAGCCCTCTTCAATGAAATGCCCCACATAGCCAGTGATGTATACACATTATATAAGATTTTAAATTATCAATAAATTTTGTTGTGCAGTCAAAAAGTTGCTTATTAAGAGGCAGAAACTTTAATTAAGGCAAGGGTGCATTTGAAGACCATCACCACTAAATGCACCACCAAAGATCAGCTGGGAGGTGGTGAAGCCAATGCGCTACCTAGGAAACAGTATGGCTCCTACCAGCCGATTGCTCATGGAGGGAAGATTCTGAGTGGTTTTTGCAGCAGGAGAGACATGTCTCCAACAGCTCAACTCTATTTTCTTGACCAGTCTCCCCTGCAATCAGGGACTCACATTTATGAGGTTCCTTGGTTAGTTGAACCTTCCGGAGTCACAGAACATGTGTGGGCAACT
Source organism: Lagenorhynchus albirostris (assembly GCF_949774975.1). Taxonomy (NCBI): domain Eukaryota; kingdom Metazoa; phylum Chordata; class Mammalia; order Artiodactyla; family Delphinidae; genus Lagenorhynchus; species Lagenorhynchus albirostris. Next base: position 26,839,614 of record NC_083096.1, on the reverse strand, counting down.
AAGCAGCTCACACAGACATCAGACTCATGACCTGGGCCTAGGCAATGCTAAACAACTGGCAGAAAGGTAGCTGCCAGTGTTGGACATTAGATATGGTCACAGTGGACAGCAAGGCGTGGCTTAGGCAGCCTCCCAGAACTGAAGGGCCCTCAGCCCATGCTGTGTTCTGTGGGCAGGATGTGTGTAGGGGCCCAGCAGCTGCTCTGTGCCAGCACAGGTGGAACAGCTGCAATGAATGGGCCGAAGAGCCACCTCAAAGGCACACTGTGCCCAACTTCAAACACATGGCCTTGCTCTGGACAGCTGAGAAACAGCAGCAGCAGTGGCAGCAGCAATAGCAACAAACGGACCGCCTGACCCCAGCCTTGGTAGGGAGGGACAGAATGACTCCCTATTGTGCAAAACAAGCCAGCAGGTCTCACAAAGCTCTGTCAATAGCAGCTGCAACCACCAGCCAAAAGTTATCTTTACATGTGAATAATTTGGACAGAGCTTCTGGTCATGCAGGAGTTCTTTCTCAGCTCAGTCAGCATAAAAGACATCTCAAAAATTCCATCAGTATTTGTCATAGGTATAGAGGCAATTCTGCTGTTCCTCTTCTACTCAGCTCCGTTAGAATTCTTTCCACATCTGCATGGTCCTATTTCATAGTTAACGATCACTGATAGGGCTCTAGCTCTGGTAGATGTCAACTTAAGTAGAGAGAGACTGGTTATATACCCTCCTTGAGTTCTCCTGCTGTGCAGTCCATCTGACTGCGTTCTTGGTTGTTTCTCCAAAGCCGGTGTCTCCAGGAGGAATGGACATCATAGATAGATTCATGTGTATTGTCCCTCTCCCCACCTAATGGGGGGTGGTAAGAGTGTGTAGAAACAAGGCACACGGGCATCCCACCACCAAAAACTGATTTTGAATTTTACTAGCTCTTTCTAAATGCATACCCACCCTGCATCTTTGTTGTTGTCATGTTAACTAACTCTCAGAACTCTATCCCTGGACGGTGAACTGGTTGATGTTAGCTGGAATGCTCACTATTATGCTCAAAAACCATCAGACAGTTTTCTCTCAGTCTCCCATACTGTGTTCTTCCCTGATGTCATTTCCAAGGGTACCAACCACAACTGTCCTTTGGGACATATTTCTTTTTTTTTTTTAATTAATTAATTAATTTATTTATTTTTGGCTGTGTTGGGTCTTCGTTGCTGCGCACAGGCTTTCTCTAGTTGCAGTGAGCGGGGACCATTCTTCGTTGTGGTGTGTGGGCTTCTCATTGCAGTGGCTTCTCTTGTTGCAGAGCACAAGCTCTAGGCACATGGGCTTCAGTAGTTGTGGCACGTGGGCTCAGTAGTTATGGTGCACGGGCTTAGTTGCTTTGCGGCATGTGGGATCTTCCTGGACCAGGGATTGAACCTGTGTCCCCTGCATTGGCAGGCGGATTCTTAACCACTGCACCACCAGGGAAGTCCCTGGGACATTTCTTAAACTGAAGAACTGTGTTTCTAACTAATTCCAATTTTGACCATGATGGTGATGTTGAGATGCTCTATAGCAACATTTCCCAAATTTAGAGGCCTCCTCCCTGATGAACTTCAGGGGAAATTGAGTTGGCTCCCTTGTATACCTAACCTTTTTTTTTTGCAGTACGCGGGCCCCTCACTGCTGTGGCCTCCTCCGTTGCGGAGCACAGGCTCCAGACACGCAGGCTCAGCGGCCATGGCTCACAGGCCCAGCCGCTCCGCGGCACGTGGGATCCTCCCGGACCGGGGCACGAACCCACGTCCCCTGCATCGGCAGGCGGACTCCCAACCACTGCGCCACCAGGGAAGCCCTGTATACATAATCTTAATCACTACAAGTGAATGTTCAGAATAGGCTAATATACTAACTGCTTAGTGTTATTTAAAAAAAAAAAATAACACTAGATGTTTGAAAAGGAAAAACTTTTCAGCTTCTCCCCAAGGGATTAAGAAAAAATGTATAAGCAAGAAACTTCTAGTACTACATATAGAACTTCAAATATTATTCCACAACTAGTTTCCTTATTCAGTTTTCATCACTGTATTTCTCATTGCTGATCCTTTTCCCTTTTAAAACTCAGGTATTTTTTACTGTCTTTATTTTAAACCCTCCCATCCCCCACCTTCTTTCCTCAGCCATGATATGCAACAATCCGAATATTTCAGGAATAGCTTACTTCATCTCTATATTTGTGCCTAGTTCACTCTGGAAATCCTGAGCCCATTTTGTGAGGTACAGTTTAGTCTATTATTAGAACACAGAGATACAAAACAAACTTCTGTTTTTCAGAAGTTTTAAATGCAAAGAACAGGTCCCAAATAGTGAGAGTCAAATGGTACCTCTTTGGTTTCTTCCTCCCTCCCTCCCTTCCTTTTATCTTTGTTCCTTCTTTTTTTCTTCCTTTCTTTTCTCCTTCTTTCTTTCCTTTTTTCTTTCTTTCCTTCTTTCTTTCTTTCTTTCTTTCTTTCTTTCTTTCTTTCTTTCTTTCTTTCTTTCTCTCTCTCTCTTTTTTTAGTTGTGGCAAACTATACATAACATAAAAATTACCATTTTAAGGTGTACATTTCAATGGCATTAAGCATTTTCATAATCTTGTATAACCATCACTACTATCTACTTCCAGAACTGTTTCATAATGTGAAGCAGAAACTCTATAACCACTAAACAGTAACTCCCCTCCCCCAAGTCCCTAATAATCTTGATTCTTTCTGTCTCTATAGGTTTGCCTATTCTAGGTATCTCATATAAGTGGAATTATAAAATATTTTTCTTTTTTGTGACTTGCATATTTTATTTAGCATAATGTTTTCAAGATTCATCCATGTAGCATATATCAGAATTTCATTCCTTTTGATGAATAATATCCCACTGCACATATACCACATTTTGTTTATCCATTCATCCATGGACACTTGGGTTGTTTCTACCTTTTGGCTATTGTGAATAATTTTGTTATGTCTGATTGCTTTTCGAGCAGCTTAGATATAACAGGTAACAAAGGTATCTGTTTAGAATATTGAGGATTTTCTGAGAAATTTTTAACCTAATTCAAAGTATTCAGAGACTTTGGGTGTATGCAACTGCCTGTTAACTCAGTTCTAAGTGACCTTAAATTTCAAAAGCTAATAAAAAAAATCAGAGAACACCATAGAATTTATATCAAGGATTCTTAATTATAATCTCACAATCCCATGTTTTTATTTATTTATTTATTATCTTTAATTTTATTATTTTTTTTGGCTGCGTTGGGTCTTCGTTGCTGTTCGTGGGCTTTCTCTAGTTGCGGCAAGCAGCGGCTACTCTTCATTGCTGTGTGCAGACTTCTCATTGCAGTGGCTTCTCTTGGTGTAGAGCATGGGCTCTAGGTGCACAGGCTTCAGTAGTTGCAGATCGTGGGTTCAGTAGTTGTGGTGCGTGGGCTCTAGGGCATGCAGGCTTCAGTAGTTGTGGTGCATGGGCTCAGTAGTTTTGGCTTGCAGGCTCTAGAGCACAGGCTCAGGAGTTGTAGCACACGGGTGTAGTTGCTCCGCAGAATGTGGGATCTTCCTGGACCAGGGATCGAACCCGTGTGCCCTACATGGCAAGTGGATTCTTGACCACTGCACCACCAGGGAAGTCCCTCCCATATCTTTTAGATGCCCCCAATATTGTAGCAAGAAATATCCAGAGATTACACATAGGCCCAGAGTGTTTTATATGACAGTAGGTAAGAGGGAATCACTGTTTTGGCACAAATATCACATTTTTTGTGTGAATTACCATTTACTGTACTTTATCCCCAATTCTGCATTCTGTGATAGCTGTGAAGTCACATCAGAGATGAAATACATATTCATTTTTAGAAATTATGGGAATCAAAAATAACCAAAATTACCAATAAAAATTATCCCTCTTTCAGTTGGAGTCATCAGATAAGAAAAGTTACTGTTTCTCAACTCAGAGATTTTCCCCTCTAAAGCCGTATCAGATTCCACCTGTAATAAGCATATAGGTGATTTTGTCACACTCCTGTCCACCTTCTTTACCTACCTTCTCTCTCTCTCCTTCCCCCCTGCACTCCCCTTCTCTTCTCCTCCATGCTGAGCTCCTAACAAATGGGATGCTATGTATATTTGCCAGGATTTTCTTACCGACCTGTGAATCTCCTTGTCCAAGAGATGTAGACATATCTACTTCTCATTCAAAGTTAGAACTATAACTTGGAAAGCTTTTTGCTGGGGCCCAGTCAAAGAAAAGTTCCTCTTTGTGAGAAAATGGAGAGTTTTCTGAGCAGTCTATGACCTCAGGCCTGTTGAGTATGTGGCTTTTGCTGGGAATGCAGCAAAATTTGTGCTGCAGATAATGTAAAAATGCGCTGAAAGTGGTGAAATAAGGGTAGTGGGTTCTCAAGCATGTACTTTTCCTGTGAGTTTAGGGAACTGAAGACAAAATGTGTTACAAATTGTCTCTCTCATGGTGACAGTGGCATGACATGGTCCTGTGAACCCTCATGCACTGGAATTAGCAGTGAAGCAGGTGGGCAGTGTGTATGAGGGAGGTTGGAGAGGAACAAAGCCAGTGATATCCAGAAGAGGTGTCTTATTCCAAAGCTATGCCTAATTTGGTAGTCACAGTTCTGGTCAAAATTCAGGGTCTTAATATATGTGTTCCCTACTCTGTGCCCAAACCTGGGACCATCACCTATCTGTATCCCCTGGCTCTTGACCCATACAGTATAATCATATACTAACTACAGTATACTAGCTAACATTTTGAGCTACAATGTTCCAGGCACTATTTTACAGCACTTCACAGTAATTCCACGAGAAGGTTATATTGTTTTCATACCCAGTTTTATTGATGAGACAGCGGGGACTTGACGAGATTGAGATATCTGTGGTTACACAGCTCATGAAAGGCAAAGGTAAAATCCAAGCCAGACGTGTCTCCCCCCGGAGCCTACTCCTCCAGCCGACATGCTTCACTGTGGTGGAGACACCATCTCTGTGGCTTGTTACAGTTTGAGGGCCACTGGCAATGGCTCCATGGGTGTCTTGAAACCGCCTCTCCCCGATGCCTCGTGTTGATGTCCCCCAATATATCTCACTTGCAGGGCAGCAGAATCTCTATTCTTGGGATCCTCATCCTTTGTGCATTCAAGGTCACACCCCATTTAAGTGAGAATCGTAATATACCCTGAGAAAGGCAAGCCATTGTAACTCAACTCTGCAATCCAGAGTCCTCTTGGGTACTCAAAGCTCCCTGCCTCTTGATTCAAAGTCAAAGTGAAACCTAGAATAAGCTTGTCCAGTCAAATGATGAACCTACTCACCGGAGAGTATTCATTCTTGTTTTACATCAACATATTGCTGGCCTCGATTCTTGTCCGATGGATGTCAATCTTTGCAAGTGGTCTTGATCCTGAGGACTTCCTCTTAGTGCATCAGCCCGGATGGATTGCCTACTATGTGAAGCAACCCTACTAGGTTCTGTGAAGAGAACTCACACTGTGACAGCCCTGGCAGACCTCGCTCACTCCAGTGTCTAGCACGTGGCATTTCTGGAATGAATGAATCCCTCATCCTAGAAATCACCTAAAAAAAAAAAAAAAAGCTGGGTGTACAGCTGAATGGAGCCCTTGGGATGAGAGAAACTACACTTCTTAGAGGAAAAGAAAATGTATCAACTCTCTTGACCCCAAAGTCACTGTCTTTGGCCTGCTCCCAAGACTGTGCTGCAACCAAAACCGACCACTTATGTCTCCCCCTCCACCTTCCTTCCTTCCTGTCCAACTATTTGGACTATCTATCGAGTTGAAAAGCCCGTAGGAAGAACTTAAAAACCACTAAAGTTTCACCGCACTCTTCATGCATGGAGTATTCTTAACTATGGAATAATGAAAACACGGCCCAAAAACTGTTTCCCTGTGCACACTTTCTAGAGCACAGGTTGTGGGTGCAGTTTCTGCCACATGCACACATGCCTGTGTGTGTTTCTAAAGCAGGGACAATAACGTTATTACCTAATATATGCATTCCACACACTAAAGCAAGTGATTTTTGTCTCTACTTAGAGTTGGAGAGAGAAACATGCATCAGGGTTAAGGGTAGTCCTTTGACCTACAGCTCTGTGGGTGGCCTGAGTGGGGACAGGGCTCAAGTTCTGCCAGAGGATGGGGGGAATAAAGAAGAAGGTGGGAGCCTTTGCTGAACTTAAGCTCGAGGCCCTCTAGAAAGAGGCCCCTGAAGTGTATTTCTTCCTTGGTTCATTAAGCTTGGACAGGGAATATGGGAAAATGTGGGGCAAGTGAGCAGCCATTTTCCATTTTTTCTTACCTATGGCCATGGTGCAAGAATATGGTGGGAGCAGGGAGTCCATAAATAGTCTGGCTCTGGTTTAAAAGAGACAGTTCCTTTCACCATCACAGTGTTAGCATGTGCTAAAAATGACAATGCCATCCAGTGTCAGTGGTTCCAGGGAGACTCTTCATTGCTAGTTACAGCAATAAACCCGCTGGTGGGTGGTCCCACTGCTGGCCGTCTTCATTATCATTTCATTGTGTTTGTGCGAGGCCCGGTGCACTTTGGAACTCTCAGGCATTTAAAAAGGCTTTCAGGCATTGGAGTGGCTTGACATTCATATTTATATATCACACTTGCAGGGCAGCAGAATCTCTATTCTTGGGATCTTCATCCTTTGTGCATTCAAGGTCACACCCCATTTAAGTGAGAATCGTAATATACCCTGAGAAAGGCAAGCCATCATAACTCAACTCTGCAATCCAGAGTCCTCTTGGGTACTCAAAGCTCCCTGCCTCTTGATTCAAAGTCAAAGTGAAACCTAGAATAACCTTGTCCAATCAAAGTATTTGAGTTTACCTTAGAAACGATAATGTTTGGAAACTTGGGAAACTTTTTCTTTTTTTTTGCGGTACGTGGGCCTCTCACTGTTGTGGCCTCTCACATTGCAGAGCACAGGCTCCGGACGCGCAGGCTCAGTGGCCATGGCTCATAGGCCCAGCCTCTCCGCGGCATGTGGGATCTTCCCGGACCGGGGCACGAACCCATGTCCCCTGCATCGGCAGGCGGACTCTCAACCACTGTGCCACCAGGGAAGCCCGACTGGGAAACTTTTTAAGTTGACTTGTCTCCTTTAAAAAATATCCTTCAATGGTGCATTTATAAGCAAAGTGGGCTTCTCTAAATCAGAAACCTGAGCATCATAGCCAACTTCTCTTCTCTCTTTATACTGTGGGTAATCAATTCTGGGCACTTCTATTCATGAAGTATCTATCTTTCAATCCCACACTTTCATCCTCATCCTAAACCTCTAGTGTTGCTCCTCTCTCTTCTGTCCCTATACTGCTACCAGGATAAATTGTCTAAAATATAAGCCCAATCATACCAGGTTCCCCAGAGTAAATGTCAACTTTCTTAGTATAGCCTAGAGGGATCTTTGTTGCTCCGTCCCTGCCTACCTCAGCTTCTCCCAAGTGCCCACACCCACCCTCCCCTCCAGCCACATCTCTGAAAGGGCCTCGCTCCCCCACACATCCAAACCCCAGCGTCAGTTCTTCCTGGGCATGAGGCATTTTCTCTTAACTTCTATTTCTCCTTGAAAACTCAGCTTCAGTATCTTTACTTTTACCCTGATCTGTACCCCCATGACATACTGTGCACACCTCATAGACAGCATGGCCCACAGAACTGTCATTGTTGATTTGCTGGGTTGCGTTTCTCACTGATCATGAGCTCCTTGAGAACAGGAGCTGTATTTCTTCTTTCTCTGGATCCCCAGGGATTCCACAAGCCTGACCCATAGGGAAAGGGCAAGTGGTTGTTGAATCAACTATGTTTTGCTAAATCACACTGGAAATAATCTTTCAAGGTGACAGCATACATTAAGAGTCCGAACCCATCAGAGTGATAAATAGCTTCTTATCACCCCTTGACATCATATGAGGAACAACTGAAATTCTAAACAGGAGGCTGTGAGAGGTGGACTTGGGAGGACCCTTGAAAGGCCGGGGGAGGTGGGGCAGGGGCACGTGCTGCTTCTCCTCCACGGCCCTGCCGGGCGCTGTTTGCTCCAGCACGTGTTGACTGGTTTGCTTGCTTTCATGGTTAGTTTCCCATTCCCTCCTGAGGAGATCGCGGTGGCATGGGGATCCTTCCCTCCACCCAGGCCACTGATGGTTCACCTGAGAAACTCATAGCAAATGGCAGAATGAGTCACAACACCTCCAGGGCCAGGAGGAGGTATATTCAGAATTTATCCTTTAAATAGAGCTCCCCAGGGCTTCCCTGGTGGTGCAGTGGTTGAGAGTCCGCCTGCCGATGCAGGGGACGCGGGTTCGTGCCCCAGTCCGGGAAGATGCCACATGCCGCGGAGCCGCTAGGCCGTGAGCCACGACCGCTGAGCCTGTGCGTCCGGAGCCTGTGCTCTGCAACGGGAGAAGCCACAACAGTGAGAGGCCCGCGTACCGCTAAAAAACAAACAAACAAACAAACAAAAACAATAGAGCTCCCCAGCAGTCACAGAAGTGTTTTAGTTGATAACTTTGTGAAAGTTATCAACTGAAAAGGGGTTCTTCCTCCATTTCTGAGAGTGAGTTTGAGATTAGGTTGGAGAAAACATTCTAAGAACTGAGACTAGGGTAGAGTTCGCTGAAAGCCCCGATGGGCGATCTCCGCACGCCCTGGGCCTCCCTCACTCTGCTCCTGACCTCCCAGGCACGCGGCGCACTGCCGCCTGGCAGCCTTCCCTCGTGTTTAGGTGGCCTTTGTTTAAGCATCAGATGGAGGTTTGCAAAATTATTTAAGTGATTTCCCACAATTTATTCCAAGCATTTACTGGAGTTGGTTTCAGGAATTTTAAGTACTGTGTAACCTACAGATCACCTCCCTAAATGCACTATGTCCAGCATTAGTTTTACATTTTAAAAGATGGGATATGGCATAGTTATCGAACTACTGCCAACTCCCCAGAAAGGCCCTGGGTACACGGGAAATGCCTTCAAGGGCCCTCCTAGTGCTGTCCAGAGCGGCTGCCCCTCAGTGTGGCCCCCGACCTGTTCCTCCCTCCACAGCTATATTCTCCTTGAGACCCTTCCCCAGACACCTTTTCTAGAATTCAAAGACAGAACCTGAAAAAATTTGAGAATTTTTTGAAGCCCAAGGATATAAACTAAGCCTCTTACAAAATATGATTGTCCTCTTTCTCCAGTGCTGTAAGCAAGCTCTGACTCACTTCCCCTCCTGGATAGGATTTCCTCCTGCATGTACTCCCAGCGCAAAGGGATTCTTTGAATGCCTTTGCCATTACCCCTGCTTCTACAGTTTGTGTCTCTTAATAGTCTTAGCCCTTGCTGAAGGTGTTTCTAGCCACATGACACCATCTCCATAGCTTTTGGCATTACTCATACTGGCCTCACTTCTGGAGTAGTCCCTGGGGATTAGTCACCCAGCATCTTCCATAGGCTTCACTAGGCATAGATTAAGTTGTTCTATGTCTAAGGAATCTCCATCGTCAGATCTCAGGCTCCCCCTAGCCTAGGCAGGCAGGCCTGCAGCAACCCCCAAACCAGGGAGAGTTCTGCATCTTTCAGGAAGTATCAATGACAATTGACCCTTCACATCCACAGGGAATTGGTTCCAGGACCCACCAGATACCAAAATCTGCAGATACTCAAGTCTCCTAATAGAAAACGGTACTTGCTATTATATCTGATATATATAATACTATGGTATTTGCATATGACTTACACATATCCTCTTGTATACTTCAAATCATCTCTAGATTACTTATAATACCTGATATAATGTAAATGCTATGTAAATAGTTGTAAATATAATGTAAATGCAGTGTAAATGTAAATGCTATGTGAAGAGTTGCCAGTGTGCATCAAAGTTTGCTCTTTGGAACTTTCTGGAATTAAAAATATATATATTTTCCATCTGTGATTAGTTAAATTCATGGATGCTGAACTGACGGATATGAAGGGCCAACTGTACATTTAGTGTCAGTCTGAACGAAAGTTACAATTTAGAAAGTGAGCAAAGCAGACTTACAGGAGTACACAGGACATACCCATCCTAATCATATACTTTAAGTATTCTCACATGATCGAGGCTAAACTAAACTGTAGACCCTACTAAAGCCTCTCAAGGAGGTAGTCACAACTCTCCTACATCTGTTCTTGACAATTAATCATCACGAAATACAAAAAATATCAATGATACATATATAGGTATGTCTATGATCTATTCCTATTTCACCCTGAGCATTGCAGGGTAGTACATGCAGTGTATTTTGATGTTTTCATGAGTGTGAGAATTTCTGGTGAGAATGATCCCATTAAAGAAGTAAGTTCATTTTATTAAATCTTACATTTTTCTGTGATAGATGAAAAGAAACATAATCTTAGCTTTTAGTTTGTCAGACATCTTACATTCTAATTGAGGAACACAGGGAAAAACACAAAAAACAAACAAATGTGATCATTTCAAGTAATTCTAAGTGCTCTGAGATAAAATAAGGCTCTATAGGGGAGAGCACTGGGGATTGGGGTTGGCAGGCAGGGCACTGCTTGAGCAAGGGCATGAAGGAATCTCCGCCAAGGGGCCATTCGAGCTGAGGCCTGAATGAGGGGGAGACCGGCACACAAAGATCTGAGGGTCTGAAGAGTCCTCCAAGCTGTCAGGACAGCAGGAGCAATGGTCTTGAGATGAAATGAGTGTGGCTGAAAGGCCAGTGAGGCTGAAGTTTAGAGAGCAACAGGAAGAGGGGTTTCAGGGGTGGTCAGAGGGGAAGGCAGGTTCCAGATCATGGTGGCCACTTTGAATTTAATTTTAAGCATAATTAAAAGACATAAGAGAGCTTTAGCGGGGGGTCGGGGGTGGGGGTGTGTGTGACATGAATCTGATTTATGCTTTAGTAAATTTACTTCTGCTCTGTGCAAGATAGACAATAGGGGTCAGGGAAGCAATTCAAATGAGAGATGATGGGGCCTTGGACCATGATTGGAGATATAGTTTAGAAGTTGTACAATAGATTGGATGTAGAGCTTGAGGGAAGGAGAAGTATCAATAATGACTCCAAGGTTTATAGTCAGAGCAATTGAGTGTATCATGATGCCATATATAGAAAGGGAGAAAGTTTGGTCATAATGGAGAGGAAGTGATCTGAGAGAAGGAAGGAAAATCAAGTTCAATGTTGACACTGCTGATTGCAAGGTACCTGTTAGTCATATGAGTGAGGATGTTGAGATGAGTATTTGAATCTGGAGCTCAAAAGCATGTCAGAGCTATATAAATAAGTGCAATGGTCAACAGCATAAAGGTAAGTCTTAAATCTATGAGACTGGATGAGATCACCTGGGGAGAATGTAGATGAATTAGAAAGTCAAGAACAGGGTCCTGGGGCACCCCAACACTTAAGGAGAAGTGGAGAGAAGGAAGCATGAGAAGAGCCCAACGCAGAGCCACTGGGGTATAGGAGCAGTCCCTTCCTCCAAATGCTGGTGAGAGCTCCCACAGGAGGAGGGCAGAAAGCTGACTCCTGGCTTTGGCATTGGCAACCTTGATCAAAGCCTTTCTAGTGTAATGAAGGGGACAAAAGTTTGGTTGGATTGGTTTTAAGTGATATTGAGAAGTGAGGAAAGGGAAACGATAAGTCATAACAATCATTTCAAGGATTTTCCTCTGAAAGGAAGCACAGATGTGAGGCTGGACCCAGAATGGGAAGAGGTGTCAGGAGACTTTTAACATGGATGCTATTGATTCTTGTTTGTTCACTGATGGAAGTGAATATAAGACATAGAGAGAAATTAAGGAAGAAAGACAGAGATGAAATAATTGCAGGAGCAAAGTCCTTGAGATGAGCACAAGGGATGAGATTCAGATCATAAATGAAGGACTTGGCCTTAGAAAGAAGCAGGTGCATTTCCTTTTAAAAAGAAGCAAAGTGATTTCAGTTCAGTAGCTTTATGCTCTTGAGTCCCAGCGAAGAATAAGTGGATAGGTAGGTTGAGCAAGTATTGGAATTTTAATAAGCATGCATGATCGAGGAAGAAAGAGGCACAGTTGTTAAGGGTATTTGCAAAGGAGTGTTTATGCTGCTGGGCCAGGAATCTCAGCTAAGAAAGGAAGTGAGAATATGTGTGTGTAGGAGGTGGTGGTGGTGGTGATGAATGGTGAAAAAGTGGAGGTGGGCCAATAGATTGTCAGTCATGCTAGTGTCACAGTACTATTTGAGGGGGATAATAGAACAGTAACAGGAAGGATAGCAGATGGTGGTCAAAGAGGAAGGTGCCTAAACTTGAGATTTTGGAAGTTGTTCGGTTGTTGTTAATGACAAGGTCTAACGTATGGCCATGAGTGTGTGTAGCCGACCTCTAGAGGAAAAGGTCTTTGGAGCAAAGGGGATCAAAGAAATAAGAGGCCCGGATGTTAGCTGGATCATCAACATAGAGGATGAAGTCACCATGAATGATGACAGTGGGAAGGGGGTCCATAAGCAAGGTGCCCAAGCCATCTTTGAATGACCGAGAGAAACTGGGAGGTCAGTAGGCTCAAGAAATGAGGAGGAGTGATGAGTAATGAAGTCTGATGATATTTATTTCAAAGTAGGGTTTTGAAGAAGAATAGAGGAAGCAGCAAAGAGAGCAAGGACACCCACTGCACCTCTAAAACTTGTGATATGTAGGGTGTAGAATAAAAATATCTTCCTCTTGCGAGAGCTTCAAGGAAAGCAGGATCCTCAGAACAGCACCAGATGACAATGAAAGCAAAAAGGTGGTGGGAACTTTCAGATGGGGAAAGAGGAGAGGAAACTTCAACAAGTTACTTAATGTTTATTAATGTTCAGGGGGACAGCTAAGACGTACTCTGACCTTTTGCTCCGGTGTCCTCAGGGTTATTTGCCTGGGATCCACAAACCTTCACAGCATTCCACAGAGCCTGCCATGTTTGTGTTAAGTGAGTCCTAGGACTAAGGACCACACTGTAGAGATGGTCTGTCTGGAGATCAAATGGCTCTGAAAGATCTGTAATTGTAAACGGTGCCACAAGGCTGCCTACAAAAGGTTATAATGTGGGACTCACATAACACATGCTGTAACCCAACTAAAGGATGCCTGCAATGAAGGGAAGGCCCTATGGAATGCTGGCAGTCCTGACAGCCCACTCTCTGTCCACACTTCTCTCCTGGAACTGATCCTGGTCACCTGAACTCAAATATCATGTTTTCAAAGAACTCAATATGTAAAGGAAGAAACCCAGAAGCTATTAGGTTTGAGGCCAGAAAAGTTAAATGTTCTAGGAAGGTTCTGAGCCATTTAGTAAAAGGACACTTCAGTCTTCAAGACCAGCCCCCCTTTTTGTTTTGTGGTATTTTTAGAGTAGTAATAGTCACTGCTCATGCCTAAATGAGGAATCTCAAGGTCATTATGCCTGGATCCTAATATCTGTGATAATAAGCATGTGAAACTAGCTACACTTCAATAATAAGTTGTAGGGAAGATTTCATAATATTTTATACTGACATAACATTTTCAACTGACAGAAAACAAGTGGCAGAATTCTGAGGAAGTATTTGCTCCTAGGTGGAGTATACAAAGTTTTAGTATAAAGGAAAATATTTTGTCCAAAAGTATTAGTTTAAAAATGGGCTTCAAATGGAAGGGATTTCAGTACTATGATTAAGCCTATATACATAATTGGTTCTATTTTCTTGATTAAATTAATTGATACATTCAGGCAAATGACCTGTTAATTCTGTCAAATATTTGATTTTTTAAAAACTCTGTTCGAGTTAAAGGATTTGATGACTTGAGTCCAAACATGCACATCATCTTGGTGGAGGTATCTACTTGCTTCATAGGGATGAAAACTTTAGTTTACATTCCTTAGATTAGACTGATTTAGAGGAATTGAGGGGGTTTGGTGATGTTTAATATATATTTATGAGAACAAATTTCTGCCATTACAGAAAGTGATAAGAAACCAGAAGTGGGAACCAATATAAAAGGAACAGCAACTGACATTTGTAATGATTTTAAAAAAGAGAAAAAAAAAAAGAATTGGTGAAGTTAACTAAGTAGTGATGATCTGAGAACAATGTTCTTTTGTCCAAGGTTAGCATAGATTTGAAAATCTGGTGGAGAACTCAACTGACACACAAGCGCTGCATTGCAGATTGCCCCCATTAGTTAGTCATGTCTGTGGTAATGCTCTTATCGTTCTTTTGTGTTCTTTGTTACATGTGCAACCATAGACCACAGTAAATACCCATATTTGCTGAGAGAGCCCTTTCCTACTCCTTGGCATATTAGAACTTACTTTTCTCACATCTCCAGAAGCTTTCAACTCAAGGAAAGCTTATAGATAAACTTGGTGATTAAAAGAGTTGTGAAATATAACACCTGATAAATTCAGGGAAAGAAATTCTTCTTTTCCATGCCCCACAGGTATACTAAGAGGCATTCAAAGAGCCAGTGGAATTTAAGGATGAAGGAAAAGCCTGTGAAGTCTTCCAGGAAAACCCAGCTTTTCTGTAATAGAAACAGAATTTCATTCACCTTTATTACAATTGCACAAAAAGGTATCCTAAGCCTTGATTAACTGCTTGCTATCTGAATTCTTCGTGTTTTCTGAGAGCTATCTGCCATGACTTTTTTAAATCCCAATTAGAGTTTGTGAAAGAACTGTTCATTTTATTGGTAAGGCTTTGCTATCTAAACATACATTTTACCTGCATATCTTTCTTATTTGAAGGCATACGAATAAACGTAAAATAATGGCTTTCTACTCTGGTTTGGTTTCATAGCATGAGGCGGCATGCCTACCTGAATCAGACATTTATAGGTTGAAATCCTATTTTTTTTTTAACCTATGATATGGGGAAGATAACTCCTAAGTCAGGTTTCTTTTTTTGAGCCTCACCTAATATAAAGCATGAACAGCCCCCAAATCACAGTAAGCACTCAATAAATGTAGGTATTACTAGCATTATTATCTGAAACCATCTGTCTCACTATTGCGACAACCTTCCAACTGGTTTCTTGCTTCTTCTCTACAGAGTAGCCAGAGTGACTTTTTTAAACATATAAATTAGATCATGTCATTTCTCTACTTAAAACTTCCAGTGGCTGCCCATTGCTCTTAGAACAAACTGTGAGCTTTGCTGTGGCCCACGGTGCTGCAGCGCCTCCGTGATCTAGCCCCTGCTTACCTGTCTCATGGGGCTTCTTGCCATTCACTCTTCTCCTCACTCTCTGTTATGATATCTAATGTCTTTTTGTTCCTCAGATGTGCCAAGGTTATTCCCATTGCGGTGCCCTTGTATTTCCTCTTCCAGGTCACTGTTCTCCCAGATTAGCTGGCTCCTGTTCATTGTCATTTAGGTCTTAGATCTAATGTCGCTTCCTTGAATAATCCTTCCAATCAGTCTTAAGTAGCTCTCCTTCTACCCCACGAACACTTCATCCAGTGACTCTGTTTTATTTTCCTCATAGCACTATCACTACCTAAAATTATCTTGTTAACTGACTTGATAATTGTTTTATTGCCCAGCTTCCCCAGTAGAATATAAACTCCATGAGCAATATTTTCTCTTTAGCAAATAATAAATGTTCAATAAAAAGCTGCTAACAAGTGAATCAATGAAGGAGTGAAGGCACTCATGCAATTCTTATAATCCTTAAAACAAAAATAAGTTATATTTTAATTAAGCTGTGGGTGTGTTTGTATGTGCAGGATATAAAGATTTTTAGTGGATTGTCATGGGTAAAAAAATCATTGGTGACAGGGTTTCACAATGCTAAGAAAATTCAGTAGCCTCTCCCAGGAGGCCAGAGCCTTAGGGAACACTAATGGAAGTGATCTGGCTTTGATACGTGTGCTTAGTTCAGACTAAATTAAGGCTTAATGTTCATCCTTCTTTCTAGGTATGGTAGAATCCCATACTCATATGGGCAATAATATGGCACAGAGGTGAAGATGAGAGGACCTCCATCACGTGTGTTTATTTCCTCAGCGTTTGATTCACTGAAAAGACAAAAGAAATGGGAGGTTTTACTGATCTGAGGAAGTCTGAGCTCTCCCATGTTTCTTTCTTTTCAGGTAACCACACAGCCTCATCCTGGGGGACGGAGAGATGATAAAACATAATTGGCCTCTTTCCAAACTCCTTAGAATAGAAGTTCATGGAAAGACACACGGACATGTGTAGACCCACCTTCAGAATGCCACGTCTGCTGTCCAAATACACATTGACCTCTGCCTTTTCAAAGGCAAAATTTGATCCATTAATGTTCTCCAGTGTTGGTTTCATAAAGCATTTGGATAGGCCCTTCTTCACAAATGAATAAAAATGAGTAAAGTCCTCAGAATCAAAGGAAAGCCAGGACTGGCTTCCAGAAGCACGAGGCAACCCAGAGAGTCCATCTGCAGCCAAACCATGCAACAGACCCAGACACAGCTTAGAGGCTGGCAACAAGTCTGCCTGCAGGATCTGCCAAGGAGCCAGATGCTGTTGCTTCCAAAGCTTGGCATCAGGGCCCCTGATTGCCATCCAACAAAGAGGAAAAATAGGAATGATATAATGTGGTGGGATAAAACACATCCCACCTCAACCTTTTTTATTACTCACTGGAAAAAAATATGGAAGATATTTATGGGAAAGTACCAATGTTTTTGGAAATATTGTACATACATTAGCTACAACACTATTTTTGCCAAATGGGAAATATATTTAAAATATGCAGTCTGCGTCTGTCTAAAAATAAATTGTCATCTTTTCTGATCAATGTATATGTCCAGGATATGGAAATGACTCTGCTAATTGAGGATGCTGTCAACTAGTGCACTTGTAAGTTACCAAGAAGTAAAGTTGTGAAGAAGTCTGTCTGTGTATGTGCATAAAATAGCAATTAATGTTGTTGTCATATGAAGTCAGTTTAAGAAAGATTGGGCTTTGAAAAAGAACTATCCAATGAAGGTGGAGTGTTGGATTTCATGGTTATATAAAGTATTAGGAGTTATGTTAGGTTGGATGAGATAAGATGTTTATGAAAAAGTAGAATGTGGTGAAGAATTGTGTTTGCCAAAGCTCCAGGGTGATATTAATAACCCACTATATATGACAAAGTACTGGTATACAGTGAAAATTCATTGTCATTCCTCTTCATCTGTCTAAATTAGCAAATTAATATCACTTTTGATAATCCTTGTGAAATTTCTATTGTTTTGAGAGTGGCTGAGAATTCCACATCTAAAAATTAGAAAAACAAGGCAGTAAAGGGATTGTATCTTCTTTGTCAGGTGAGGTGAGGATGTAACCAATAGCAGTGTGCTTCCACTTTTCCCTGGATTCACGCTCACCTGAAATTCCACCCTTGAAATCACTGCAGGCTTCGGCAGTACACGCGGAGTGGATTCCAGGCTTCAGCTAAAATGCATATTGCCTCAGCACATTATCACAGACAAATTCGTCATCTTAGCTTATTTATTGACAGGCATTTGAAAACAAGGGACAATCTGTGGGTGAGCAAGGACACGGTGAGGGCATCAGGTAAGGCAATCCTGGAGCCCGTTACTGACTGAGGGATGTAGGGGTCAGTGCTCTAACCACATGCAACCCTGGGGAAAATTCACCCTCTTCACTGCTTGGCCAGGTTGGAGCATCATTTCATTTTCGGTCTCAAAACTGAGAATCTAGGACAAATACCTAAAAGAAACAAGTTTTTGGTATAAATTGCAGCTGTTTGCTTTCTCAGTTATCCATTTAAATGTAATCATTGCAACTCAAATATTATTTCTTAACCCAAGATGCTTGGGTTTCTCAAATGAATGAAAAATGACAATCAATTAGAATATGAAAGATCATTCCAGACAGGAAAGACAAGGTTTTCCATTTTATTTTAATTTTTTTTTGATATTTCATACTGCTTTCACACTTCACAGAAAGGAAAATAACCCAAAGAAATACAGCGTTTTTATGTAGAACTTCCTAAAGACCTTCTCAAGTCCCTAGACCCTGTTTCAGAGAAAATCATTGCTTTGAAGGGAAGCCTGAAAAGGCTTGGACTCAACTGCCTGCCCCATTCTTGGGAAAAATGTATACACACAGACACAAACACTTGTCCACTAGAGCCCACACGTCCTTCAAATAAATACCCAGGGAGAGATTAGTAGACTTTCAGATTTTGAAAGATCAGGCTATCAGGGCTCTCTTCCTTGTTGATCCTCCAATCAACCAGGATGTCGATTGCTGGAACAAGGCAAGTCTGTACCGATCTTTTACTCACTATAGTATTTACATGAAAACAATACCAGGTAAGGAAAAACTGAGAAAATGATTTTATCTCAAATTTGACCTTCTCACTATTTACTGATTCTCATTAGTTCCCCCAAAAAGTGGAAAAGAGGGTCAGACTATAATACGAGTAAAACCAAAGAGATTTTCAAAAGTTTATGTTCGATACATTTCCAAATTGAAGCAGGAGGTCAGGTTTAGCTCAGGTTAAAAATGTTATGATATAAACACAGATTCATCACCGTTACAGTCTGCAAATCGTGCGTACATTCCAGAGGGTCAGGCAAAGGCCCATGATTTGTGTCACTGCAGAGAATGATAAATCACTGTTGAAGACATAACAAGCAGAATCACCGCCACCGTGTAATACATCATGATGCACCCCAATCTCTTCCAAACACTATTTACAGTTATCAGGGGTTGAGGACGGAAAAGCACAAATGGATATTAATCTTTACACTCCCAGCCCTCGGCCAACTCAGGGTTCCTGCCTCTTAGAGCCTGCCCATGATTTCCAACAATGTGATAAGCTCTAGTTATGTGCAGTCTGTCCAAAAGGGATCAAATATAAATATTTCCAAAAAGAAAGTGTTTCAAATCTCATAAATCAAAGCCTGTGAGAACTCTGTCACTGTAGCATTCTGGAAGGGATTTGTGAGAATTTGTTCCAGAAAGGAGCTGCTGAAGTAAATGAATGAGGCCATGTTACGGGGAGAAGACGGGGGAGAGGTAAGGGTGGAGCCAGCCACGGGGAACTGCGGCAGAGAGGCTTTCCCACCACAGAGCTCTGGCACTTGAACTGGAACCTTTTCTCTAAAGGCTATAATGTAACTGCTATTTTATCTTTATATATCCTGGCTTCCTAACTACAGATTAAATGGGTGTTTGTTTCCCTGACATCCAACATATGGCCTCAGGTCAGGTCTATGTTCACACCTTCTTAGTCCTTAGACTTATTTCTGAAGATTCCAAATCCCGCCCTATACCACATATATCAAAATGTACCCACATCCCACATTTGAAGGTATTTTTTTGCTATAAAAATAAAGTTTAGAATTATACTTTTGCTTTTGAAATTATATGGCTATGAGTAAATTAAATCATGATTGGTGATGGCTTCCTGGCAGCTCCTGTGTCTACATAGGAATTCTTGTAAAGAGAAAATCTATACATTGTGTTCAAGTGTCATGTAATTTTTATTAATACTAAATTTAGCGATTAAAGAAGTGGTGGTTATCATATCATGTTCCGCAAAATAAATATTTATTAATTTCATTTTTATAGTTCTCTTTTGAGACAATAAACTTTCCAGTTCTCAGATATTTTCCTGGCCCCTAAATACCTTGTCGAGTGGTTAATGTTTGGAATGAGCTGTCCCAAATCCTGAAGAGCCAAAGCATAGCTTGAGGGGCTTCCATCCATTAAACTCTGCATCCCTATGACCTGAGTTCCCCCAGATCTCCGGTTTCTCTGTAGGTCTCTGACAATAGAGCACACAAAACTCATTTTGGTGCCCAAGGAAACTATCTCATGGTGGAAGGGGATACCAGAGGGCAGTATGCAGGCCACTGTAGTGGTCTGTCATGAGGATGGCTCCAAAGAGTCAAAGAACAAGACAGGGGCTTCCCTGGTGGCGCAGTGGTTGAGCGTCCACCTGCCGATGCAGGGGACACGGGTTCATGCCCCGGTCCGGGAAGATCCCACATGCCGTGGAGCGGCTGGGCCCGTGAGGCATGGCCGCGGAGCCTGCGCGTCCGGAGCCTGTGCTCCGCAACGGGAGAGGCCACAGCAGTGAGAGGCCCGCGTACAGCGGAAAAAAAAAAAAGAACAAGACAGTCCCTTTTGTATTGCCTATTGTTTGATATCCTTTTCAATAGACCTTTAACCTTGAGATGATGGCTTCTTCTGGCAGAGGCTTCATCTTTGTCTTTCTAGGCCCAAGACATGCTTCTGAATTTACACTCTGTCTATTGGCTTGGCAGTGAGTTTCCTTAGGATTTAGGCTCTAGGCACAACATTTCTAACCTTGGTAGAAACTAAGAGAATGTGCCAGCACCTCCTTCTCCGCTCAGTTCGGGGGAGTATCTCTCTGATTTGTCTCCCTAATTTATTCTACTTTCAGAACAGTGCAGAGAGATGCAGCCTAAGATGGATATTTTAACTACCCCCTCAGTTAAAATAGGCAGAACTAGGAGTTCTTCCTTCTGCCTTTTTTTTTTTTTGTCTCTGGTCACACTGGTGGGCTCCACTCTCCTATTCTGTACTGTGGAGGCCCCACCTTGGATCAGGCCCATCTTTTTTGCCTTAGTCTGTTCATGTGGGCATGACTCTGATCATGCAGATTTACCTCTCTTGTCTTCCGGAGTGTTTTGTTTTTCACAAAAACACCTCTGGCTTTGTATCAATCCACCCCGAGGGCATTGCCGCACTCTGCCCTGTAGCTATCTCACCTTTCCCCTCCCAGCACGCAGAACCACACTCACAAAGCTAGTTCGCAATGACCACATCACACTAAGCATTTTATTTATTTCTTTTTATAAATTTATTTATTTTTGGCTGCGTTGGGTCTTCGTTGCTGCCCACGGGCTTTCTCTAGTTGTGGCGAGCGGGGACTACTCTTCGTTGTGGTGCGCAGGCTTCTCATTGCGGTGGCTTCTCCTGTGGCAGAGCATGGGTTCTAAGCGCACGGGCTTCAGTAGTTGTGGCATAAGGGCTCAGTAGTTGTGGCTAACACGCTCTAGAGCGCAGGTTCAGTAGTTGTGGCACATGGGCTTAGTTGTTCCGTGGCATGTGAGATCTTCCCGGACCAGGGCTCGAACCCATGTCCCCTGAATTGGCAGGCGGATTCTTAATCACTGTGCCACCAGGGAAGCCCATACTAAGCATTTTAAAGGCAACCCTCAATGATTTCTCCCTGGACTTTTAAAATACTCAAGACAACATTTTTATATTTTACTTTCTCTTGGTTTTCTTCCTATTTCCCTGGTCATTCCTAGTAAGTCTCTTATCGAGCTGTCATATTCTCAGGAGGCCCACCCTGATACCCTATTTACAACTGCAACCTTGACCCTCACCCCCACCCCCAGTATTTCTGTCCCTAAGGTGGTTCTGTTTTTTATTCTTTAAAACACCTGCCACCTTTTAACCTACAGTGTAATATACTTATTTATTTTGATGTTTTATTACACAATTTAAAAATCTTCTCACCAGAATGTAAGCTTTATAAGGACAAGGATTTTTGTCTGTTTGATCTCTGATGTAACACAAACATCTAAAACATAGCATGGCACATAAGAGATATTCAACAAATATTTGTTGAACAAATAAACAATACTTCTTCCATCCCCTAAGGTGGGAGATTTGATAAAAATTTCTCCCAACTGGTGCTATAATCTCTTGATTAACATTTATAAACATATCCAAGGTATTTCATCTGAAAGTCCTTTGGGATTCCCAGGTCCTTGACTTCCTGGTCAGACTGAAAATGCAGCCGTCTCATTAGCTGTGTAAACATTGCAGATGGGAGAGAAGCCATCATCCAGGCAGGATTTAGGGATGTGTGTCACCTGTGTCTCAGGTAACTAATGTATTGAACAAGCATACCCAATAGGTTTCTTACTTCTTTGGAGCACATTTTGTTTGTTTGTTTGTTTAATTAAGACTTCACTAATAGCAGGAATGACCACAACAAATGTAATAATACATTTATTTTTCTCAGAGTGTTCTTCAAATTGTGCCTCAAACAACTTACAAATATGGCTATCAAAGAGAAGTCAAACTAAAGAGTGGAAATTCCATCTATTTGGCTTTGCTTCAAAAGGCAGAACTGAGACCAATAGGCAGCTATCACGGAAAGGTGTTTGAGTATAAGGAAAAAGGTTCTAACAATTAGACCTATTAAGAAATGAAATGGTTGCCTTGAATATGGAGGGTTCCAGTTCCTGGCAGAGTTTACACAGGGACCAAACACCACGTGTCATGGACCCTGTGAGAGCATTCCTGTAACAAGCGGATGGTCAGACAGAGTGACCTTGGAGGTCCTTCCTGGGCTGAGAGTCTGTGAGATCATGGGTTAGAATGGTCACTTCCATCACTCGCTTCTCTTAGAGGACAAGGAATGGAATGTTACCTTAGCAGGACAGTGGGTAAACCGAGGCATGAGAAAACTGAACACATGACCCACATTTTCAGAGTAAAAATTCATGAAAAGAGCACCCGTATTTCTGAATCCCATTTTCCCTTCACATCAGATGTAATTAGCTTTCAAAGTGAAAAGTATCAATCAAATGTGAAAGGCAAGGCAGAAATGTTTCCATATTCTTTCCAGTTGGGTTAAAAGGAAACAGCTCCTAGCAATCAAAATTCACTTCACAGAACTCAAAAGTAAGTTGAGATCACCTGTGATGGATAATCAACAATTTTTAATTGCCTTTCAGAGTAGTCAACAGAGTTCCAATAGGGAGAGAATTGGGAACCGATAAAGTGAGTATCAGAGGTGCTCACATGAACAGTGTAGACTCACAAGTTTAAAGCCTGAGAGACCGCTGTCTCTGGACATGGAAAAAGCGGATCTGAAAGCTTAGAATTATACCCAATACCACCAGCATGATGCTTCTCAGTTAGGTGTTTGTAATAGTAGGAATCCACAGTCCCGTCTACAAGCTCTTGAAAGAGTCATGAAAAATTATTTGTTTTGAACCTATCTATAAATTATACTTGTGTCCCATGAAGCGGTGCATCTAGGGAACCTTAAAATCAATTCTAAAATACCCAATACCACAGTTGCTGCTGCCACTCGCCTTGCTTCTTCTAGACATAGTGACAAGGGCTGGAAGATTCAAGGAGAGCTTTGTGTCTTCCAGGCTCCAAGAACTCTTTGTAATCTCCAAGACAGGAAAACAAGAAGTTGGGAGAGGCTGAAATTATATAGACTTTACTTTCAGAATTGGAAAGACCCAATAAGATTTCTTTATATGACTCTTTACATTCTAGATATTTCCAAGTGAATCAAACACCATGAGACTATGAGTTCCTTTAGAATCTTTTCTCTAGGAAATCCCAAGTCTTAAAATTTTGAGGGGCATTCTTCTTATGAAGTAGAGGGATTATGATCTATAAGAAAGATATAAATTCTAAAGACAAAAAGATGCCATTAAAGAAACTCACTGCTTTGGAGATTTATCCCATAAAAGATCCTAGGATTCCAAATTGAAAAGTCATATAAACCCATCACTGCAGTGTTGAGGAAAGGAGTTTTTCTCTTTCTATGTAATACACAATTGTGTTGAGTAAAAGACTTCTTGGGTTCACACTATTTCTCCCTCCATCTCTGCTTCCTGACTGTTCTTCCTCCCCACATGGGCTAAGATGTAACTTGGCCAGACACCCTCAAGTGTTTGAGTGAGGTTTCTAAAAATTTTTTTAGTTTTCTACAATTTTTAAAGGTTACAGTTATTACAAAATATTGGTTATTTTCCCGGTGCTGTACAACACATCCTTGAGCCTATCTTACATAATTTGTACCTCCCACTCCCTCTTCCCTATAGTGCCCCTCCATCCCTCCCCACTGGTAACCACTAGCTTGTTCTCTATATCTGTGAGTCTTCTTCTTTTTTGTTATATTCACTAGTTTGTTGTATTTTTAGATTCCACAAATAAGTGATATCACACAGTATTTGTCTTTTTCTGTCTGACTTTTATTTCACCTAACATAATGCCCTCTAAGTCCATCCATGTTGCTGCAAATGACAAAATTTCATTCTCTTTTTATGGCTGAGTAGTATTCCACTGCATATATATATATATATATATATATATATATATATATATATATATACCTCACATCCTCTTTATCCATGCAACTTCGGATGGACACTTAGGTTATTTCCATGTCCTGGCAATTGTAAATAATGCTGCTATGAACATGGTGCATATATCTTTTTGAATTAGTGTTTTTGCTTTTGTGATATGTATATCCAGGAGTGAAATTGCTGGGTTATATAGTAGTTCTATTTTTAGTTTTTTGAGAAACCTCTGTACTGTTTTCCACAGTGGCTGCACCAATTTACATTCTCACCAACAGTACACAAATATTCCCTTTTCTCCACATCCTTGAGTGAGTTTTCTTTTTTTTTTTTTTAACCCATTTGCCCTTGAGTTGGTAAGAGAGATGGTCCTGAGGAACAATTATCTACCTGTTTTAGTTCTTCAATCAACTATAAGATGAATCCCTTCTAAAATTAAGAGGCTTGCTGGAGGTAAATTGGGAAATTGATATGCATTTCCTTATCATTGGCCATCACCCCTCATTAGTGATTCTCTTTGAGCTAGTGAGTACTAATTGTCAGGGTTCTCTCTCCTCACTGTTTCTTTCCTCAAATGATCACTTTTTGTTCAAGTTCACAAAGTTGGCATCCTGTTTCTTTTTGCTCTTTGAAGGATGCAGCACAGGGGCTTGGCTGCTCTCAGTATCTTGAATTTTGGCACTTGGAAGACAAGGCTCTGTACTGCAAACTATCAGTCACTGGCACTGAACTGTGACCATTTCCTTACATGGAAGGTATGTTTGGAAAAGGGAAATATCTAGAGGAGATGTCAACAAACCATGTCTCGTAGACCAAATCTGACCTGCCACCTGATTTTTGTTTTGAATTTTATTTTATTTATTTTTTATAGTTCTTATTAGTTATCTATTTTATACATATTAGTGTATATATATAGTTATATACACTAATATGTATAAAATAGATAACTAAGTATATAGTTCTTGTTAGTTATCTCTTTTATAGATATTAGTGTATATATATCAATCCCAATCTCCCAATTCACCCCCCCACCACCACCCACCACCCACCACTTTCCCCCCTTGGTGTCCATATATTTGTTCTCTACATCTGTGTCTCAACTTCTGCTCTGGAAACTGGTTCATCTGTACCACTTTTCTAGGTTCCACATATATGAGTTAATATACAATATTTGTTTTTCTCTTTCTGACTTACTTCACTCTGTATGACAATCTGTAGATCCATCCACATCTCTACAAATTACCCAATTTCATTCCTTTTTATGGCTGAGTAATATTCCATTGTATATATGTACCACAACTTCTTTATCCATTTGTCTGACAATGGGCATTTAGGTTGCTTCCAGGACGTGGCTATTGTAAACAGTGCTGCAATAAACATTGGGGTGCATGTGTCTTTTGGAATTGTGGTTTTCTCTGGGTATATGCCCAGTAGTGGGATCGCTGGGTTATATGGTAATTCTATTTTTAATTTTTTAAGGAACCTCCATACTGTTCTCCATAGTGACTGTATCAATTTACATTCCCACCAACAGTGCAAGAGGGTTCCCTTTTCTGCACACTCTCTCCAGCATTTGTTGTTTGTAGATTTTCTGATGACGCCCATTCTAACTGGTGTGAGGTGATACCTCATTGTAGTTTTGATTTGCATTTCTGTAATAATTAGTGACGTTGAGCAGCTTTTCATGTGCTTCTTGGCCATCTGTATGTCTTCTTTGGAGAAATGTCTATTTAGGTCTTCTGCCCATTTCTGGACTGGGTTGTTTGTTTATTTAATATTGAGCTGCATGGGCTATTTATATATTTTGGAGATTAATCCTTTGTCTGTTGATTCGTTTGCAAATATTTTCTCCCATTCTGAGAGTTGTCTTTTCTTCTTGTATATGGTTTCCTTTGCTGTGCAAAAGCTTTCAAGTTTCATTAGGTCCCATTTGTTTATTTTTGTTTTTATTTTCATTACTCTAGGAGGTGGATCAAAAAAAAATCTTGCTGTGATTTATGCCAAGGAGTGTTCTTCCTATGTTTTCCTCTAAGAGTTTTATAGTGTCCGGTCTCACATTTAGGTCTCTAATCCATTTTGACTTTATTTTTGTGTGTGGTGTTAGGGAGTATTCTAATTTCATCCTTTTACATGTAGCTGTCCAGTTTTTCCAGCACCACTTATTGAAGAGACTGTCTTTTCTCCATTGTATATCTTTGCCTTCTTTGTCATAGATTAGTTGACCATAGGTGCATGGGTTTATCTCTGGGCTTTCTATCCTGTTCCATTCATCTATATTTCTGTTTTTGTTCCAGTACCATATTGTCTTGATGACTGTAGCTTTGTAGTATAGTCTGAAGTCAGGGAGTCTGATTCTTCCAGCTCGGTTTTCTTCCTTCAAGACTGCTTTGGGTATTCGGGGTCTTTTTTGTCTCCATACAAATTTTAAGATTTTTTGTTTTAGTTCTGTAAAAAATGCCATTGGTAATTTGATAGTAATTGCACTGAATCTGTAGATTGCTTTGGATAGTATAGTCACTTTCACAATATTGATTCTTCCAATCCAAGAACATGGTATATCTCTCCATCTGTTTGTATCATCTTTAATTTCTTTCATCAGTGTCTTATAGTTTTCTGCATACAGGTCTTTTGTGTCCCTAGGTCAGTTTATTCCTAGGTATTTTATTTTTTTGTTGCAATGGTAAATGGGAGTGTTTCCTTAATTTCTCTTTCAGATTTTTCATCAATAGTGTATAGGAATTCAAGAGATTTCTGTGCATTAATTTTGTATCCTGAAACTTTACCAAATTCATTGATTAGCTCTAGTAGTTTTCTGGTGGCATCTTTAGGATTCTCCACGTATAGTATCATGTCATCTGCAAACAGTCACAGTTTTACTTCTTCTTTTCCAATTTGCATTCCTATTATTTCTTTTTCTTCTCTGATTGCCATTGCTAGGTCTTCTAAAAATATGTTGAATAATAGTGGCGAGAGTGGACATCTTTGTCTTGTTCCTGATCTTAGAGGAAATGCTTTCAGTTTTTCACCATTGAGAAT
Source organism: Lagenorhynchus albirostris (assembly GCF_949774975.1). Classification (NCBI taxonomy): domain Eukaryota; kingdom Metazoa; phylum Chordata; class Mammalia; order Artiodactyla; family Delphinidae; genus Lagenorhynchus; species Lagenorhynchus albirostris. Next base: position 26,812,462 of record NC_083096.1, on the reverse strand, counting down.
GATGTTTGCTGTGGGTTTGTCATATATGGCCTTTAATATGTTAGGTACGTTCCCTCTATGCCCACTTTCTTGAGAGTTTTTATCATAAATGGTGTTGAATTTTGTCAAAAGCTTTTTCTGCGTCTATTGAAATGATCATATGGTTTTTCTTCTTCAGTTTGTTAATATGGTATATCACATTGATTGGTTTTTGTATATTGAAGAATCCTTGCATCCCTAGGATAAATTCCACTTGATCATGATGTATGATCCTTTTAATGTGTTGCTGGATTCTGTTTGCTAGTATTTTGTTGAGGATTTTTGCATCATATTCATCAGTGACATTGGTCTGTAATTTCTTTTTTTTTTTTTTGTAGTATCTTTGTCTAGTTTTGGTATCAGGGTGATGGTGGCCTCATAGAATGAGTTTGGGAGTGTTCCTTCCTTTGCAAATTTTTGTAAGAGTTTGAGAAGGTTGGGTGTTAACTCTTCTCTGAATGTTTGATAGAATTCACCTGTGAAGCCATCTGGTCCTGGACTTTCGTTTGTTGGAAGATTTTTAATCACAGTTTCAATTTCATTACTTGTGATTGGTCTGTTCATATTTTCTATTTCTTCCTGGTTCAGTCTTGGAAGATTATCTCTTTCTAAGAATTTGTCCATTTCTTCCAGGTTGTCCATTTTTTTGGCATAGACTTGCTTGTAGTAGTCTCTTAGGATGCTTTGTATTTCTGTGGTGTCTGTTGTAACTTCTCCTTTTTCATTTTGAATTTTATTGATTTGAGTCCTCTCCCTCTTTTTCTTGATGAATCTGGCTAAAGGTTTATCAATTCTGTTTATCTTCTCAAAGAACTAGCTTTTAGTTTTATTGATCTTTGCTGTTGTTTTCTTTGTTTCTATTTCATTTATTTCTGCTCTGATCTTTATGATTTCTTTCCTTCTACTAACTTTGGGTTTTTTGTTCTTCTTTCTCTAGTTCCTTTAGGTGTAAGGTTAGATTGTTTATTTGAGATTTTTCTTGTTTCTTGAGGTAGGTTTGTATTGCTATAAACTTCCCTTTTAGAACTGCTTTTGCTCCATCCCATAGGTTTTGGATCATTGTTTTTTCATTGTCATTTATCTCTAGGTATTTTTTGATTTCCTCTTTGATTTCTTCAGTGATCTCTTGGTTATTTAGTAATGTATCGTTTAGCCTCCATGTGTTCATGTTTTTTACATTTTTTCCCCATTTTGATCAATTACTATCTTGATATCTTGACTCAAGATGTGATCTATCCTGGAGAATGTTCCATGTGCACTTGAGAAGAAAGTGTAATCTGCTGTTTTTGGATGGAATGTCCTATAAATATTAATCAAGTTTATCTGTTCTATTGTGTCATTTAAAGCTTGTGTTTCCTTATTAATTTTCTGTCTGGATGATCTGTCCACTGGTGTAAGTGAGGTGCTAAAGTCCCCCACTATTATTGTGTTACTGTCAATTTCCTCTTTTTTAGCCATTAGCAGTTGCCTTAAGTATTGAGGTGTTCCTTTGTTGGGTGCATATATATTTATAATTGTTATAGCTTTTTGTTGGATTGATCCCTTGATCATTATGTAGTGTCCTTCCTTGTCTCTTGTAACATTCTTGTTTTTTTTTTTTCCTAAAGTAGAAGGAAGGATTATTTATTTATTTATTTATGGCTGTGTTGGGTCTTCATTTCATGTGAGGGCTTTCTCTAGTTGTGGCAAGTGGGGACCACTCTTCATCGTGGTGCAGGAGCCACTCTTCATCATGGTGCATGGGACTTTCACTGTTGCAGCCTCTCTTGTTGGGGGCACAGGCTCCAGATGCGCAGGCTCAGTAGTTGTGGCTCACGGACCTAGTTGCTTCATGACATGTGGGATCTTCCCAGACCAGGGCTCAAACCCATGTCTCCTGCATTGGCAGGCAGACTCTCAACCACTGTGCTACCAGGGAAGCCCCAATAGTCTTTATTATAAAGTCTATTTTATCTGATATGAGTATTGTTACTCCAGCTTTTTTTTGATTTCCATTTGCATGGAATATGCTTTTCCATCCCCTCACTTTCAGTCTGTATGTGTCCCTAGGTCTGAAGTGGGTCTCTTGTAGACAGCATATATATGGGTCTTGTTTTTGTATCCATTCAGCAAGCCTGTGTCTTTTGGTTGGAGCATTTAATCCATTCACATTTAAGGTAATTATTGATATGTATGTTCCTATTATCATTTTCTTAATTGTTATGGGCTTGTTTTTGTAGGTCCTTTTCTTCTCTTGTGTTTCCCACTTAAGGAAGTTCCTTTAGCATTTGTTGTAGAGCCGGTCTGGTGGTGCTGAATTCTCTTAGCTTTTGCTTGTCTGTAAAGCTTTTGATTTCTCCATCGAATCTGAACGAGATCATTGCTGGGTAGAGTAATCTCGGTTGTAGGTTTTTCCCTTTCATCACTTTAACTATATTTTGCCACTCCTTTCTGGACTGTAGAGTTTCTGTTGAGAAATCAGCTGTTAACCTTATGGGAGTTCCCTTGTATGTTATTTGTCATTTTTCCCTTGTTGCTTTCAATAATTTTTCTTTGTCTTTAATTTTTGTCAATTTGATTACTATGTGTCTCAGCGTGTTTCTCCTTGGGTTTATCCTGCCTGGGACTCTCTGCACTTCCTGACTTGGGTGGCTATTTCTTTTCCCATGTTAGGGAAGTTTTCGACTATAATAACTTCAAATATTTTCTCCAGTCCTTTCTCTCTCTCTTCTCCTTCTGGGAACCCTATAACGTGAATGTTGTTGCGTTTAATGTTGTCCCAGATGTCTCTTAGGCTGTCTTCATTTCTTTTCATTCTTTATTCTTTATTTTGTTCCGTGGCTGTGAATTCCACCATTCTGTCTTCCAGGTCACTTATCCACTCTTCTGCCTCTGTTGTTCTGCTATTGATTCCTTCTAGTGTAGTTTTCATTTCAGTTATTGTATTGTTTATCTCTGTTTGTTTGTTCTTTAATTCTTCTAGGTCTTTGTTAAACATTTCTTGCATCTTCTTGATCTTTGCCTCTGTTGTTTTTCTGAGGTCCTGAATCATCTTCACTCTCATTAGTCTGAATTCTTTTTCTGGAAGGTTGCCTATCTCCACTTCATTTAGTTGTTTTTCTGGGGTTTTATCTTGTTCCTTCATCTGGTACAAAGTTCTCTGCCTTTTAATTTTGTCTATCTTTCTGTGAATGTCTTTTTAAATATAAATTTATGTATTTATTTATATTTGGCTGTGTTGGGTCTTCGTTGCTGCGCATAGGCTTTCTCTAGTTGTGGTGAGCAGGGTCTACTCTTCGTTGTGGTGCATGGGCTTCTCATTGCGGTGGCTTCTCTTGTTGCAGAGTACAGGCTCCAGGCGTGCAGGCTGCTCTTTGTTGTGGCGTGCGGGCTCAGTAGTTGTGGCTCATGGGCTTAGCTCCTCTGTGGCATGTGGGATCTTCCCGGACCAGGGCTCGAACCTGTATCCTCTGTGTTGGCAAGCAGATTCTTAACCACTGTGCCACCAGGGAAGTCCCATAATGAAATTCCTTTTTAAAAAATGCTTCCTCCAAGCTAGTTGTTACCACCTGCTCCTCGCATTTCCTCCTTGCTGGTGGAAGGGCTGGTGTGCTGGCTTCCACATCGTGTTCCTCTCTGAGGTCCTCAGGGACTAGGACAGCTGGGAAAGCCTCAGGTAGAAGTCACCAGGGACCTGGACTCCCATCCACTCCAATTGCAACTCCTGTTACCTCTCTGAAGGCACAGAGAAGTATGAGGATGGTCACATCAGGGGACAGTTTTCTTGGGGAATATGAAGTAACTAGAATCAGCTCTCTCTTCTGACTCTAATAGTGGTTCACAGATCCTTGTTTAATTATCTACTTGCTGAAACTGATCTTTGCTTTTGACCTCCAAGATTAACAGTCTAGAAACTCCTAGAGGGAGGTACTGTTTCTTATCCATATTTGTGCTGTATATATGGTGCCTGGCACAGGGCTTGACATGCAGTTGGAGCCTAGTAATTGATGTCTGATTAATGGATGAATTAACAAATGAATAAGTTAATTGACTGGATATTGGGGTGGGGGATCCTTGAACATTTAGCCTCATCTTTTGTGTAAGACAAGGATGAAAACAGAAGGAAAGATAAGGGGACCCAGAATGGAGATGATTCTGAAAAGGAAAAATGGCATCCAGCAAAAGCCAGAACTAGCAGCAGCCCAAAGTGGCCCAACTGTGAACAGTCCAATTGTCCAACTCTGGGGCTCTCGGCGCCAAACCCCACTCTCCCTGCCGCCAGGCCTCCCCGGGCTCGATGTCAGAAGGCATGCTGCTGCCGGGAGCAGTCATGCGTGTTACCTCAGCAGCCCAGGCCTCAAGGAGCCGTGCCAATCTACCTTCCGTGAGCAGGGCCAAGTCGCTTCATCCAGCAACTCTCCAGACCCCTGTCCGTCTCTGACACTTGGGGGATGGCAGCTCCCAGCCCACAGTGAGCAGTTTCAAATAAAAATGCAAAAGCCATTTCTTTACTTTTGGCTCAGGTGGTCCCCAACTGTGTCAGGGCTACTAGATGACTATTGATGCATCTGAGTTATTAACAGTTTCTGCCTGTGCTTCTGTGTTTTGTAGGGCTGTCTCTTCTCTCTCAGGGACACCACACAGGCCCACGGCCTGTGGCAGGACCTGCTCTTGCAGCCTGGGCACTCCCTGTAACGCCAAACCACGACACCCATTTCTTGGGTGCTGCCTGTTCTGCTCTTGCCCTTTGAGAATGCCCACTGTCATCTAGGGCTAGGCAGAGACCACATTTCCCCTGTTCATTCTCACTTATTCTGGTTCAGCTTTAAATGCTCTGTTCTTCTCTGTTCTGGGGTATTCAGGGCTAAACATCACAAAGCCTTCTGATATGCGGAACCAGTTCCTGTATCAGCCTGTCCTGCCTTTGTGGGGAGGCGTTCCCCTGATTTGGAGAAGGCAACTCTGACATTGTCTTCAAAGAAGCAAGCAGACCCTCCAGAAGCCACGTGATAACCATGAGCACATGCATCTTCACCTTATCTTGGAGATGTGTGGTTAGAAGTTCAGGTCTAACGTCAGACCATCTGGGTTCCAATCTTGCCTCTGCAGCTAACCAGTGGGGTGACCTTGACCAAGTTATTATTTTCTCTGTACCTCAGTTTTCTCATCTGAAAAATGAAGATGAGGGTAATGCCTGCTTCATAGGGTTGCTGTGAGAATCAGGTGAGTTAACATCTAACACATTAGTGCCTAAGCAATGTTAGTTATTATAACGATTCCTGGGCCACGACAGTGTCAGGGACCTGGTCCTAATACTTGATGTTGGCTGCGTATGGGAAATACTGGACATTCGGATCTTGGCTTTGCCTCTTGCTAGCTGTGTGATCGAGGAGAGAACATGGCTGCTTTGCAGCCCATTTACCTCATCAGTAAATGCAACACCTATATCTACAAGTTGTTACAAGAGTCCAATGAGTAATGCAAATATAAATGCTCATAAACCACATAAAGCTACACAATGTTACACGGTGTTTGGTGATAGGGTGATATAGTCTAGACAAGGTGATTGGTCTGTTCTTTCTTTAAAAGTCTCCTGGGAGAGAGATTCCAACATTTACCCCGGGTGCAGTCTGATGCTGTGCTACACTGATGGTGGGTAAGTCCCTTTTTTTTTTAAATTGAGTTGTAATTGACATATGACATTATTTTAGTTTCAAGTGTATAACATAGTGATTCAATATTTGTATATTTTGTGAAACGTATATATGAAATGATCACCACGCAAGTCTAGTTAGCATCCATCACCATGCATATAGTTACAAAATATAAGTTCTTTTTATGTTGCTTTAATTTCTCAAAAATGGCCCTATAAAGTATGGGCAAGAATTAGTCATCACCACTTCATAAGACAGGCTAAGAGGAAAGAGGCTGGCCAGGAGGCAGAAGGCCTGACTCTGGTCTAGGTGTCCAGTGAAATACCCATGTCCCTGGTGCTAGCTATTGAACTTTCCCTGACCGAAGTCTTCTCATCATTAAAGTGAGGACACTAAGGACATATTTGTTTATTCACTGTTGTTTGTTCAACACTGTTTATTGCACCCTCTTCCACCGTCCGCCCTGCATAGGGTACATAGTATGGTGGACAGATCCGATGAGGTGTTTACAGAAGAAGGGAAAACCTCTGGAGGGCTGCACCAGCTGCAACTCTGCAGGTCCAATGATACCCACTTGGTCTACTTTGGAAGTAGACCAAGCTGCTTTTTCCTAAAGCTCCCACAAATTAAATTGCTTAGATTGCACATTTATGGACATCATCACAAACCCACAATTACAGACAAATCCAAACAATACATGGGTACAAACGGGTACAAAGGACCCTGGCAATGCCATTTTTAAGGTGTTTGTTCTTCTTCACTTTATCACTGCCTGCTCGTTTGTTGAATCCCAAAGTGATCAACTCTGTGAGTGAGGGATTACATGATGTTCTCAGTAGATCTAGAATCCTGGGAAGGCACCACATTGCAAGAAATCTCTGGTTTGAGTGCTCTCTCCAGGGCCCTAACCCTTCCCCCTCCACGTGAAAAAAAACACCTTGCTGTATGTTTTCAGTCCTGTAGAGTGTGTGGGGAACTGCTTGCCCCCATTCGTCTCAATGGGAGCAGTGTGCCTGCATCGGCAGGCTTACCTGGCACAGGGGACTTTTCTGAGCAGTGAAGCATGGGATAGCCAGATCCCTCTGGAAATCATGTCATTCCTGCCCCCTGCCTGTCCACATCCAGAAAGATCAACCAGGGAACCTGAGCCATGATCAGTGCCTCACCTCCTACCCTTACTAACTCACCAACCACACCCTGAAGGTGAATTTTGGAAAACACCCAACACCTAGCAGAAGTAAGGAAGCCTTCGTGCCTTTAAATTCTGCATCTGGAGGTCACGACTTGTGTGTGGTTGTTTAACCGCCAGCAGCCCCTTTCTATGCCGGTCTACTGGGCAGCTGGTGTGTCACCAGCCATTTGCCAAATGCACAGGGTGCTATACACCTCACTAAATGACAAGTTGTGAGGAGAGGAATCAGGATATACGTGAGGGTGGTTGGAAAATATGAGTGTCTGGGAGAAAAGGCAACTAGAGCAAAAAAGCAATGGAAGAAGGCAGCCGTCCCAAAAGTAAACGAAAAATGATAAAAACCTACGTTGATCCTTCATTTGCATAATGCCACCAACACTGTGTATCAGGGTTAGGTTTCTGTTTTTTGGAGAACCAAGTGGTAGTAGGTAGTAAGGACTGTGAAAGATTTATATTTTTGACCTGGTAATTGATGCTGTAAGAATATAACCCAGAGGAGTGATGCAAAAGAAAAGGACTAGGATGAGAAGAAAACTTTTTAAAGATACATTAAAAATATATATATATATATATATATACACACACATATATGTACATATATATACATACACACACATACATATATACACCTTGGGATAAAATTATAGATATAAATATATAGAGAGATATTTAACCCAAATATCCATAAATAGTGGAATGACCAAGGCCCTTAGATATCACCACAGTGACTTATTTGATGGCCACTTAAAGCGATACATATGGAGTCTATGCTAATATGTGGAAACATGTTTATAAATCACATTCTGTGGACAATACAGAGCATATATGCACACATTGATGGAAAAAAATGTGTCCATGTACAATTTCAAGGCTTGGGGATAAATTTGGAACCATGGAAATTGTTGAAACTTAAAGTTTGCTTTTGTTTTTTCTGTCAAATAAATAAAATTTATTTATTTGATAATAAAAAAAAAATTTTGAAGTTAGAAAGAGAAGTGAGGATGTGGCATAGTCAAAATAGAACATGGAGAGCCCTGAAAGTGATTAAGAGAAACAAAACTAAAGCTCAGATCACAATGGAGCTCGAATGAAGACCCTACTCTCCCCATCTACCTTCCCACCTCCCCCCCATCACTGTCAGGCCGCCCACCTCGACTCCCTCTTCTTTTAAAGTGTTGCCTTCCTAACTCCTGCCTCATCTCCTCATGGGTTAGAAAGACTGAAAGCCTGGAGCATTTCTGAGTTCTTCCCCAGTCTTTTCCAGGTCCCTTCTCCCAAGGCCAGGCACCGATGATGGAGGCCCTAGAGTTTCCGAGAGATTGCACCCTGCATTTCGCTGCTCCACCTCTTTCATGGCAAGCATGTGAAGGGAGGGAAGGCATATTCCACAGCCCCAGAGTCCAAATTTGCCACTGGCAGCAGGTCTCAGAGCCCCAGGTCCAAAAATGGGCTCCCCTGGCCCAGCCACGAAACATTTATAACCACTCCAAGCAGTCCTCTGGCAGAGAAAAGCAAACTGTGAGCTCAGGAAGCTAATGACCTTGAAACTATCCATTTATCTTGGCCTTTCCCCTCTGTGTGAGATGCCACAAAAAGTGCCAGTCTCTCTCTTTCTCTCTGAAGAAGAATGGATGTAGCCAGAAAGCCACGCATGCTTCACCTTGGCTTTTCCTCCTGGGCCAAGCCCAGGGCTGGGCTACAAATGGGAACCAGAGGGGAAAGGGAATCATTCTGGATCATCCAAACCACCTTCCTGAATCCTCCACATAGGGGAGAGAGCTCACCTGAGTTCTGCTTCACAGCCTAATGTTCGTCAGCTTCTCCATAAATCTTCATAAAGAGACAATGCTGATTCCTACCAAACCTCCTGCTTGGAGCCAGAAGCTGGGGACACGTCTCCCAACTCGAGCTGTGCTGGCAGCCAGCGGTGGGCAGCACAGCTCCCAGCTACCTCCGCCCTCCCATTGAGGAGAGGCGGGTGGCCACCCTGAGGAATTTGAGCGTCTGAAATCAATAGTTCTTCTGAGTTGCTCAGCATCTGCTTCGGTGGCTGCCCTCAGCCTGGCACAGGGACTCCAGCTCCCCGCTGGGTCCATCTGAAGCCAAGAGCTGGCACAGCGAGGTGCCCCTTTGTTTATGGTGTGGGCCACTTGGGTGTGAGATGTTTCCTCTTCTCTTTCCTGCAACTCTCAATTGGATTTGGGTTAAACAACAAATTCATGGACTGTGGCTGGGTTGAGAAGGCAACTTGTCTCAAGCTGGAACACAAGCAAACAAACCAACCAATAAGACCAAAATCCACAAAGAAAAATACAATTACCGTGCATTTGAAAAAGGCAAAGCTGGTTTTAAGATCAGAAAGCTCCACTCCCCCAACATCTGTATCTTTCATTTTGTGAGATCTCCATTCTCTTGATAACTTACCTTTTCTTTTTCTCCCACCAAAGCTATATTTCTCCCCTTTAGCTGGATCACACCAGGGGCATGAATGTTCTTCTGGACCAGAACGTGCCAGGCCTCCTAGTTTCCTCCCAGAGGGCAAAGTGAAGGAAGGACACGGGGGGGAAAACATCTTGAGGAGGGAGGAGGAGAACTAGGGGCTGATGTAATGTTCTCCCAGTCAAATTGCTAATTTGAGGCTCTTTCTCTTTAGGTTGTTTTTTTTTCTTCCCCCACGTTTGGCTTTAAGGATGAAAATGTATTATTTTCAGGTAAATCCACAGTGGCATTTAAAATTCCCAGGCTGCCTCGGATACATGAAAAGGTAGTTTAGTTTGTTTTCTGCTGTATTAATGTGTGAAGTAGCTAAATTAATCCTTCCATATGATGTCTGAATAGGTTATTATAAGGTGCTTAGAGATTTGGCAGGCTAAGCCCCATCTTTCTTTCAAGACGTTAAGAAAATAAATGTAAATGCTGGAAACACTGCATGTGGGGCATCTGCTGTCCAACTTTACAATTTGAATGTCAGTGTAGAATTTAGGAAAAGTTAACCACAGGAACAAGGGCACAATCACTGGGCTTGATTCTTCCTCTGAACCTCCATTTAGTTACATTCAATCCTGAGGGACTTGAGACTGGATCGCTTTCCAGTTTACCAGCCCTGTTGTCTTAGTTAACACTCTTTTGTCTTCTGTCTAACAAAATCAACTTGACCTAGTTTGAACCAAGAGGGGAATTTTATTAAGAAGCTACTGGGATATCTCACAGAAGCCAAAGGCAGTGGGACTCCTCAAGAATCACGAAATAGGAACTGGAAGGAAACTGGAAATCCAGCTGTGCTTTTGCTCTTTCTCTGTGTTTGCTGTTTACTCTGCTTTCTCACTCTTCTCTGAAGGCTGGCTTTCTTTCATGCTGCTTTCACAGGGGGAGGATAGTAAACCCAGCTCCTGAGTTTTAAAATATTTCTTAATTCCATCCCACAAGGAGGAAAATGCCAGCTCCTAAATAGAATTTTACTTTGCAATTGTATGGTTAGCACACCAGTGCTCTTTCTTGTCTCATTTGCACTGCTTGTCTGTTTGCTTTGTTCCTTTCTCAAAGCGTTCTGTTCTTGTTATATGAATTCCATACTTTTCACATCTCACTTAGTATGTTCTATTGTGTTTTATTCACTTTTCAATTTTTTCCTCTTAATTATCTCCCTTTTTTCAGGGTCAGTTTATTGTGTTTCATTCTGTTTTGTCTTGTTTTCACACTACTCATTTTATTCTGAGGTCTGGTTAGCTTTGCTTGTTTGTTTATAATTAAGAATGGGAGGGTGTCTTGACTTGTTTCTAGGTTGCTAGGTGGTTTTTTCTGCTGTTGTATGTATATGTCTGTTTTTCTGGTCTTTCATAAATAGGATTATTGGGACATTTGTAGATGTGAGCAGGGCTCAACAATTAGCAGAATAAGCAAATGAGGAGTTGGCAAGGAGGAGCACCAGGTTTGGGGCTAGGAGGGCCTCCGAATGCAAGCATGGAGAGGTCTTTACCCAGGGGCACCACGTCTGCTCCATCAACCCTAATTCCCTTAGCATGGGCCCCCTTTGTTTTGCTTATGTGTAGAGAACTAGGCTGCCTTCCTAGGGAGGGTGAAGAGAGAGGAATGGAGCTTGCCAACACAACTGGTACAGTCACTGAGTAAGTAGAATTGTGTACCTAGCAACTGAGCTTGCAGCATTTCCAGCTTTTGTGGGGCAATTTGCCTCTCTGTGTAGTAGTCTCCCGGCTTGTCTGGGTTGAGGCTTCCTCACTCTGTTTTGTCTGTTAATAGGCTTCCAAACTCTCTTTATACTCTAGAAATTTGTTGAAATATCTCACCTTCTGATGATTCTCTTCATATTGGTGGATTTATTCCTTTATATTCTATTGGACTCTCAGGAGAGGATAAAAACAAATACTTTGCTCATCCTGCCATCTTGAACAGGGAATTACTGAATCCAGGGGAGAGAATTTGATTGGTCCGTGTCAGATAATGTGTTCAGCCCTGTTCCAATAAACGAAGTGGGAAGAGCTCATGGTTTCTAAAGGCAACAATGTGGTGGAAGCAATTCTCATTGCAAGCTGGAAAGACTACTTGAAGGCAGCCACTGCACCGTGAGAGTTAGGATTTGGGGTTTTATTGTTATAGTTGTGGGCTGTCTCTTTTTTCACTGCCTTATCCCAACAGAGCCTAGTCCCACGTAACTCCCGCATTGTATCCTAAAGCAGGACTAGGTCCAGTGACAAGCTGGTAAATGTTTAACAACTGGCTCTCTTGGGGGAAAATTCCTGATTTGCAGCATTTTCTGATTTCTGTGTGTAAATACTTGACTGATTTCAAGCTATCTTTATGACATCATTGAACACCAAGTTGGGAAGAAATGCACAAAATTGACTCTCGCAAGTGTGTGTAAGCCACCTCCAGCACACCACCAAGTAGGTCGGAAGCTATTGTGCAGTCTTAGCCAAAGCTTGGCCAACCAACAAAGTTGGTTAAATCCATTAAGATTCTTTGGTTAAAAGGAACAAATCCCAAACACAGTTTGATAAAGCAAAAAGACAGATTTACTGGAAAGAGCCTGGGATCGATCATGGAATCCAAGGAAGAGCTGAATGTCCAGGACTTGGGAAGAACCAACATTGCTCTGGTGACTTCAGAAGCAGCATTTTCTGGACCTTCTTTCCAGAGTTCTCCCATTTTTGTGACTTGACTCCTATTCCCAGCTTCGGACTCTAGTGGAAATTCCTAAGAGAGAATCTGATTACCCTCATTTAGGTGTCCTCACCTGGTAAAATGTGGCTCTAATTAGAGTTGAGTGACAGTTAGCATAAATATGCCTGCCTGGGGTACAGGACTTGCTATATCATTTGTAGAGTTCGATGCAAACTGAAAATATGGATTCCTTGTTCAAAAATTATCAAGAATTTCAAGATAGTACAGCAGAGCATTAATCCAAGTGTAGGGCCCTTCTAAGCCCAGGGCTGGTTGAGACTTCACAGGTCATATGCCCATGAAGCTGGCCCTGCCTGGGAGCTCACTCTTGTGGTCAAATTGTGGCTGCTGTCTTGGTTTCTCTCTTGAATTGCTCACCTGGGGGATGTTGTAAGGCAATTCCATGGAGAGCCCAGCTGGAAAGGGACTGAGGCTTGCCAGTCACCACATGAGTGAGTTTGGAAGTGTATAACTTGCCTTTCCCTCTCCCTGCCCCCATCCCAGCAAGGCTTCAGATGACACTACAGCCCTGGATGGTACTTCAACCTCATGAGAGACCTTGAAGCAAAGGCGCCTCATGAATCCAAGCCTGGAATTCTGACACACAGAAACTACAAGATAATAAATCTTTTAAGCCACCAAGTTTTTGAGGGCACTTGCAAAAGGTAACTAATATAGTGTTATTCATTACTCTGATCTATTGAGGTATATTGTAATTTACACATGGGCAGTTGAGTGAGGTTATGGATTATATCATCTAGTTTTATCTAAATTCATCCTCATAAAAAAATGGACAAATTGTTTAAAAGATTCCTGCAAAGAAACTGGAGATTGAAGTTAATGCTGATAACACAAACAAACGGACCCCAAGAAAACGGCTTTTCATCAGACGTATTTAAAGGAAAAAAATAATCATGACTAACCAGATCTGTCAAGATGGTAACCAAAAAGTCAACATTTTTGAAATATGGGTTGACATCCACTTGAAATGTTAGTTTAAAATGTATAAAAATTATAAATAAGGAAATATTCACACATTTGTGCGAGCTCAACAATACCACACTGATAACTTGCAAGATCAAAAATGATTGGTGACTACTGTGCTTGGAATGGGAGTAGTGGAGAGCACTCAGTTCCCTGCTTTGAGGCCACCCAGTTACAGCACAATCACTGCAAGGGTGGGCGGTAGTCAGGTAGCAGGAGCAGCCTGCGGCAGCAGTTTGAAATGAGAGGCCACTTAAAATGACCAGACTGGTATCCCCACAGTCCCACATGATGGAGACTTATTATTCTTATTTGGTTATTCAAGGGAAGAGTAATCCCAGAAGACAGGAAATCCTTGGAAACACACAAATTATACATACAATTAAAAAAAATTTTGCTGTGATATTCATTCAGGAAAAAAACTTTAACATATGTACAGTTTAACACATAATAATAAAGTGAACCTATTGTAACTGCCACCTGGGTCAAGAATCAGAACGTTGCCAGCAGTCTGAAAGCTCTCCAGGCACCCTTCCTCAATCGTATCACTCTTCCACTACCCTAGAAAGAGCTACTGTTCTGACTTTTGTAATAATCCTTTTATGGCTTTATTTGATAGTTTTACCACTTTGGTATGTCTCCATAAACGATATGGTTTGGTTTTCCCTGTTTTAAAATTTTATATGAATGGAAATCAGATTGTATGTATTCTTTCATTTTATATCTTTTGTTCAATGTTATTTGAGAGTCATTTGTGTTGCAAATAGCTGCATCTATTTTTATTGTTATATGGTCTTCTTTTGTATTAATATCCCAATTTATCCATTCTGTAGAAGAACATTTGGCTTATTTCCAATTTTGAATAATTACAAGTAATTCTGCCTTGAACAGTCTGGCATATATTATCCTGGTGTACACATACATGAGTTTCTGTAGGACACGTGTAGTGGTAGAGGCACTGAGTTATAAGCTGTATACATCTTCACCTGTAGTGGATAATGCTGGATTGTTTTCCAAAGCAGCTATACCAGTTTATACTCCACCCTCCTCCCCCGAAGTGTATGAGACTTCTCATTATTACACATCTTTGCCAATACTTGGTATTATCAAACTTTTTAATTCTTGCCAATCTGGTGGGTGTATAGTGTTATCTCTGTGCTTTTAGTTTGCGTTTCCTTCATTACTAATAAAATGCTTTACCTATATTTATTGGCCATTTGGATTTATTCTCTTGTAATTTGTTGTGCTGTGCCCATTTTTCTTTTGGATTGAGTTTTTCTTATTGATATGGTGTAGTCTTTTAAATACATTGTCAATTTATTGTCAGTTATATATTACAAATACCATAACATGTAACATTTATATCTTCCATCACCCTAAAGTTTGATCTTTTATTACTTTTATGGTATCCTTTGATAAACACAAGTTTTTATTTTAATGTAGCCAAATTAATAAACCTTTCATTTTTGAATCTTGTTTAAGGAGATATTGCTATATTTCTTGTATGAAAATATTCTATATTATGATCTAAAAGCTTGTAGTTTTACCTTCACATTTAGGCCTTTAACCTACTTGGAATTCATCATTGAAAAGGTATTTCTTTCCTCACTGATCTGCCATTCACCTCTATCAGATATCAAGTGTCCACACATATGCATATCCTTTACTTGTTCTCTCTATTTTGCTCCATTGGTCTATTTGTCTATCTCTGTGCTAATACCACCTTGCCTCTACTATAACTTGAAACAGATTTGGAAGTAAGTCAGAAAGAGAAAAGCAAATATCGTATATTAACGCATATATGTGGAACCTAGAAAAATGGTACAGATGAACCAGTTTGCAGGGCAGAGATAGAGACACAGATGTAGAGAACAAATGTACGGACACCAAGGGGGGAAAGTGGCAGGGGTGGTGGTGGTGGTGGGATGAATTGAGAGATTGGGATTGACATATATACACTAATATGTATAAACTAGATAACTAATAAGAACCTGCTGTATAAAAAAATAAATAAAATAAAATTTAAAAATTCCAAAAAAAACCCAGATCTGGTGTCTAGTAGAGCAAGTCCTCTTACTTCATTATTTTTCTTCAGGAGAGTCAGGTATATTTTGTATTTACATCTAAGTTTTAGAATCAACTTGTCACATTCTACCAAAAAAACTTGCTTGGATTTTGACTAGGATTAAGATTACATGGAATCCACAAATCAGTTTGGGAAAATTAGTATCTTTCCAGTATTGGGTCTTCCCATCCATGAATATGGTATATTTCTCAATTTGTCTAGGTTTTCTTTAATATCTCTCAACATGGTTTTAAAATTTTGCCCGTAGAGGTCTTGCATATGTTTAAAAAATTTACATTAATTGCTTCATATTTTTATACATTTTGTTGCTGATTTCTACAAATACAACTGAGTTTTGTATATTGCTATTGTATCCAGCTACTTTCGTAAAGCTCTTTATTAATTCTAATAATTTATTGGTAGGTTATTGTGGATTTCCTGTGAACATACTCTTACCTCCCACCCTCTTTTCCTTGCCTTTGTGCACTGTCTAGGGTCTCCAGTAGAATGTTCAATATTATAATTTTTATGCATGTATCTTATACCTTTGCGATGCTATAAGCTCAAAGAGGAGTGGATCACTGTGCAAAAGGGATGTTCAATAAGGGTTTGTTGAATTAATAATTGAATAAATGAGCTATTCCATCATCCAGATGGCTAACCATAGCAGATATCATAGGTTATCACAGAGGATGGGGACAAATTGAAAAACTATGTTAGGAATCCAAATCAGAACTGACAGGACAGAATACACTCCCGGAGCCCAAGACGAAGGTGCAGAGTACATAGATTAGCCTAGTAGAAGGACCTAAGCTTAGAACAGAAAGAGGGAGAGTGACTAATTTTCTTAAACCTCAGGCATAGTGCTACGTGCTTTTAAATTCATAATTCTCCTCCCCAAACAAATTCCTTTTTTATTTTTATTTTTTGAGTGTGTTATTATGCCTCTATTGCTCTTATCTTAAAGCCCAAATCTTATATGATCTGGTTCCTGCCCACCTTTCCAGTCCTGGTCTTAAGACAGTAACCCACCTTGCTATGCTAATCTCTCTGGCTTCTTTTCAGTTTCTAGCAAATACCAAGCTTCCTCGCCTATTAGTGCCTTGCATATCTTTTCCTTCTGCCTGGAATGCTCTTTCTACCATCTCTCCTGTCTGGCCTCTCTACTTATCTGTCAGATCTCTATTCCAATGTCACTTTCTCAGGGAAGCCTGTCCTTACTTTCAGCATATACCTTAGCTCCTCTACAAAGTGTATTCTTAAAGCATCTGTACGTTTCCTTAAAGGCTCTTAAAATAGCAAAATAGCAAGTTAATCCCTGTGTCATCATTTGATTACCATCTCCCAGCTTGATTGTAATCTTCAAAAGGGTGATAACTGTGTCTAGCTTGTTCAATTCTGGATTCCCAAACACCTGGCCAGCATCTGGCACACACAAGGCAGGTGATAGTTACTCCCCAGACTGAAAACTGTAGATCTTCACTATTGGCTTTCCTTCATGCCACCAACTCTGAGTTTTTCCCATTGCTCTCAGGTGCTCTCAGATGCGCTCTCCTTGCTCCCAAAGCCTTGTGTCCTTAACTCTATCATGCCACTTAACCAGGTTTAACCCATTTTACCTCCACTTTATGCTCTCACCACCTGCACAAGTGCCAGGCCCATAGTAAGTGCTAATATACGTTAGCTTGAGAAATTAAATAAATGCAAATGAATAATAAATAATGAATAGACTGTGTATGTGTATACAACAAGTATTTGAGCCTTTCTTACCACGAGGCAGTCTCTTAAATGAAGCTAACTAATTGCAAGTTCTTTATGATAATTCAAGTAATTAACCTCCCTTTGAGAAGCTCTAAGATAGAAACACTTTATACTGAATTACAGTCAGTAGTGAATACTGTTACAGAGAGGGTCTGGTGTAGCGTATGCATATGTGGATGTGGATGTAATATTATATATATATTTCTTTCTAAAAAACTTACAAAAATAAAGAAAATGTCAAAGCCTTTTAAAGGGCGCGATCACGCTGAGTAATACAACCCTTCCTTGATTTTTACATTATTTCAGTATGAGATGTTTTTATGGCTCTTGCTAAAAATAAAAGACATTTCAGACTTTCTCAGTAAATGAAGCACTGCAGACTTTTCAGTTTTGTTGTTTCCCCTAAAATTAATATAATTAATTAAAATGCAACATTAGTCTGATTTACAATCTGTGAGTCAATGAGTCACAGACTCTTTATGCTAATAGGGCAGTTTAGTTTTCTGAGCTGTTAACAAAAAACTGTGTCCCAGCACAGGGCCAAGCAGAACGTGAGTGACAGAGAGGCTCACAGAGAAAGACCTTCCTAACCTGACCGTAGTATATTTATATTGTGTTTGGAATAGAAGAGTCTAAGAATAATTTGGAAAGACAACTGCTTTTATCAAGTGTAAGAAATTAGTTGAACTGAATTTAAATGTAATTACAGGAGCATCTGGTGAAGGCTAATTTCTGTTCATTTGCTTTCTCAGGAACTGCACCCCCATTCTGTTCCCTAGGAAAGGATCAGGTTTCAAGCTGTATATCACTGATACCAACTCTTTTTTTTTTTAACATCTTTATTGGAGTATAATTGCTTCACAATAGTGTGTTAGTCTCTGCTTTATAACAAAGTGAAACAGTTATACATATACATATATCCCCATATCTCCTCCCTCTTGTGTCTCCCTCCCTCCTACACTCCCTATCCCACCCCTCTAGGTGGTCACGAAGCCCCGAGCTGATCTCCCTGTGCTATGCGGCTGCTTCCCACTAGCTATCAATTTTACGTTTAGTAGTGTATATATGTCCATGCCACTCTCTCACTTTGTCACTGCTTTCCCTTCTCCCTCTCCATATCCTCAAGTTCATTCCCTAGTAGGTCTGTGTTTTTATTCCCATCTTGCCCCTAGGTTTTCATGACCTTTTTTTTTTTTTCTTAGATTCCATATATATGTGTTAGCAGACGGTATTTGTTTTTCTCTTTCTGACTTACTTCACTCTGTATGACAGACTCTAGGTCCATCCACCTCACTACAAATAACTCAATTTCGTTTCTTTTTATGGCTGAGTAATATTCCATTATATATAAGTGCCACATCTTCTTTATCCATTCATCTGTTGATGGACAGTTAGGTTGCTTCCATGTCCTGGCTATTGTAAATAGAGCTGCAATGAACATTTTGTACATGACTCTTTTTGAATTATGGTTTGCTCAGGGTATATGCCCAGTAGTGGGATTGCTGGGTCGTGCAAATGAAGCGACTGACAAAGGATTAATCTCCAAAATTTACAAGCAGCTCATGCAGCTCAATATCAAAAAAAACAAACAACCCAATCTAAAAATGGGCAGAAGACCTAAATAGACATTTCTCCAAAGAAGATATACAGATTGCCAACAAACACATGAAAGAATGTTCAACATCATTAATCATTAGAGAAATGCAAATCAAAACTACAATGAGATATCATCTCACACCGGTCAGAATGGCCATCATCAAAAAATCTAGAAACAATGAATGCTGGAGAGGGTGTGGAGAAAAGGGAACCCTCTTGCACTGTTGGTGGGAATGTAAATTGATACAGCTACTATGGAGAACAGTATGGAGGTTCCTTAAAAAACTAAAGATACCAACTCTTATAGGCTGGTCTTGGGCTGGAGTCAGTGCCAGGAGCCACAGAGGAGATTACCCCTCTCCCGGTGTTTGCTGTCGCTTGCTCCTCCCCTACCTTTGAAATGACACTGCCAGGTGTAAGTATCACGTTGACCTTACTTTGAAAGTCTTGAACTCCGGTCCATTCTGATGGAATCTCTGTCTATATGGCACCTGATCCAGCATCCAGGGTGCTTAGCTGCTTCTCCAGGTTCGGAATGATGGATCCCACATGATGAGGAAAATTGTTGACTTCAAGAGCTGCTGATTCAAGTTCTTAAATGTCATCTACCTGGGCCAAATCACTCACTTTACAGATCGGGAATGGAGACCCTGAGAGGGAGGTGATCTGACTGCCCGTCCAGTGTTTCCTCCACCGCCCCACGCCGCAAAACCACACCCCAAAAACACTGTGCTCATTCCTTTCACATAGACTTAAAATTCTGCCCCTACCCCCAATCCAGGTCGATACGCAAATCTGTGTATCCCCTCAAATGTGCTAAACTGAACACATAGGTGTTCAGGTCTTTATATTTGACCAGCCAAAATTGCCTTTCTTTGGGTCAAGGTTTTGCCCTTCTTAAAATATCAATCCTTCTGGAATATGTAAGACTCCTCCAGCATTTGCACCCAGTATAAGGAACTTACAAAATTATTTATAGGAGAAGAGATTTCCATAAACAGCAGGGAAGAATGAGGTAAGGAATCTGGAAAACTGGAGAGGTTTGAGGAAGCTGAACAAAGGAAGAAAGGCCGGGGACTCCACGTAAATGCTCAGCCCGTGCCACACCTGAGAGCCTAGCGAGCTCCCATTGAAACACCAGTGGCGCCTATGAAGTCATCGCTTCCCAGGGGTCATCCGGCTGCAGCTCTGGACTGGTGGCTCCAGCTAGGCCTGGGGTTTCCTTTCTCATGGGCAACTTTCCAGGAGCCTCCACACGACAGAAATACTGTTGCGAGTTTTCTGGGTTTCTCCCTCGGAGAATCCCCAGACGACGGCGTCCGGCCCACGAAGCTGCCCACGAGGCTGCCCACAAGGCTTTTTTTGAGTTCCTCATTGCTCAAAGTGTGGTCCTCCAACCGCAGCACACACCCCAAGTTTCCTGGTACTTGTCAGACTGCCAGGCACCTTCAGGCAGAAGCTGACATGACCCGGGGCAGGGCTCTGAGCTCTAACAGAACCTGCCCGGTAGAGAACATTCTCCACGGCCTTTACCCGGCTGGCCTCTTCACCCTCACTCACCTTTGTCTGTGTGCTTCTCCTTCCTCGGTCTGCATGCACGGCTACTCTGCCCATTCTCTCCCACCTGCTGAGCACCTCCCTGGGGTCAGAGCCTGGCCACTTCCCAGCAGTGCACACACGTGAGCACTCAGAGGCCTGTGTCCTGCTGTTGCTGCAGGGACCCCCCATGCCCCTTGCCCCCCTCGGAAGAGTTCCCATGCTCCTGCAACTCTCTTGTCTGCAGGGCCCTATCTCCCCCATGCTGGTACAACTCTTTTTAGCCCTCGTTAAAAGAAACAAAATTGAGTTATTTGTAGTGAGGTGGATGGACCTAGAGTCTGTCATACAGAGTGAAGTAAGTCAGAAAGAGAAAAACAAATACCGTATGCTAACAGTTCCCAAGGGTCCTCCGACTGGCCCTTTATTTTTAGCCTTATTCCTGGATTGACTAACATGACACCTATAAGTGTTCTTCACCTTAGGCCCCAAGTCAGAATGTATTCTCCAGATATCTAAAGATTTGTTTGTGAAAACTTGGTCTCACAGGACTAAGAATCCAGACTGTATCCTGAGCCAAAATTCCCAGTCTTGTTCTGAAAGGTTTGTTGCCTACAGCTTGGGGTTCCGATCAATGAAGTTCACAATTCCCTTTATGGGGACTTGACTATCCTTTTGCTCTGCCATGATTTGCATATCACAGGGCTTTTCTCAATTATTGGCCGGGATGGGAGGGGAAGGGAGGGCCCGGAAAGATATGCGAGTGTTGATAAATGTTAATAAAATCTGTGGGGGCAATTCCATCATTAACACTCACTCGTGCCTCAGCTCATGAAAGGGAGGGTGCTGGCTGAGTAATGGTAAAATCCTGGTCCAGTTCTCTGATTCTGTTCTCTGATTCTGATGTTATTTATAGCACCTGCTAGTCACTGAGGAGTAACTCGACTGTTGGGATGTTTTAGGTTAAAAAAAAAAAGGCTGTGGTCTTTCATCTTAGAGGGCTACTCAGCTGTAGAGCAGGTCTTACTGAAATCCTTCCTTCCCTGGTTCAGACCACGGAGCCCAATTTCCTGGCTAGGAGAGCTTGTAGCCTCCATCAGACAGCACTCTTACCCTCACACCTAACCTCCCCTTTTCTAGGCTATTATTCCTTATATGAAATTGTCTTTCTTTGTGAAGTCATTTGGTTCAACCCCTGCTAAATCTATTGTGACTCACATTCCTTCAGGAAGTGGAACACAAGAAAACAGATGGTGAGTAGGGGACCAAGGTGGGCGTGGAGTGGGGCTAGAATTATGGTCTGCAGCACAACTGTGAGACACCTCAGGGTCAGCTGGAAGGTTCAGCTGGCCAGTGAACTTAAAGTTCAACTCTCAAAGGCCTGCAGGCGTCCAAGCTCCTGCATAGGACTAGACAGGAGGAGCCCTTTAGGACCAGACAAGAGAGAATTTTGTTCTCTGAGAATCAACTTGCAGCTCAGCCCATGTGAGAGCTGTTCACCGAGGTGTCTCGGCCAGGTGGCAGATTTCTCCTGTTGTCCTGTAACTTGGCTTGAAGCGGAAGATGACCTGTGTCACCTGGCGCCCTGATAACAGAGAGCAAATTCCAGCAAAAGTGCCCATGCCTAGGCTGGCCATCTCGCGCCCAGCAGGCAGCTCCCTGCCATCTGGCCACCTTAGAGAGCTCACAGCCGCTCTGCTCGTCGCCCACCTGGCTTCGGCTGCTCCCAACCCCAGAGACAGGGACAGCATGGCCAACACTGGGCACAAACCAGGATTCGATTTACCTGCTCTCCTGCTCCAGGGACCAGGGACCAGGTCCCCTAATGCTGTTGTGCCCTAGTTTTCCACAGAACTGATGCCCCATCCCTTGGGGTAAGAAATCTTTCAACCTTATTTGCAAATATTGAAAAATCCGAAGCTCAAATGCATTTGTGGCATTCAGAGCACTAATTTTTGTCAGAGGATTTTAGCAGAGATTTCTGAAGGCATTAAATGTAGAAAACAAGTACTGGGTAGATGGGAGTTCCAAGGGAAATCGTGTACCCCACATGTACATCTAGAAGGTCTCTTTCTAATATAACGTTACAAAGAGGAGGTCCAGCAATAATATTGTCATGTTCCTTTAAAAAAGGTTTTTTAAAAGGCCAGGTAATAGCTTGTGATAATCCTACAAATCCGAGCACTTTATTTATTGCTTTATTTACACACTGACTTATTTTATGAGTGGATTACGAGAATTTATGTGATGAAATTAAAAATATCTAGAGATACATGGAAAATCAGAGACCAAATGCTTAGGATGGGAGGGAAAATCTGGCGTGCAGATATACAGATCAGAGCGTTACTCAGATAACAGAGCTGAGCCACTAGTTAAGGATGGATGATTTCTGAACTCTCGTCGTCACTGGTGTTGGTGGCATCAACATCAACAGCTATGTGAGCGGGGCACTGGCTCTACATGGGCTAAGACATGCTCCTGCCGGCAAGAAGCTCAGGGGTTTGGGGCAAACAACAGGGATTCCTCCTCTGGACCCTTATCCAAATGGGGCTGGGACACAAATTACTGGAGGAAAGAAGTCTGGGGTCAACAGCATCTTGTCTGAGGTCAGAGTACACTTGGGAAATCATGCTAGCGACAGACTCTCTAACCGCTCTCTGTGCGGTGCTTCCCTCCACACACCCGTGTCCTGCCAGAAGCCCCAATTCTCTCTGGTTCAGGACCTCCCCAGGGACCTGTCTAGACCTGCACAGAGCAGCACCCAGAAACTGTTCCCTACCAGTTTTCCCTCGTCTATAAAAAGCTCAGCATTAGTAGCACATCTAAGGATTGAAGCGACTCCTGTTTTAATGTTTAACAGTATCTTGCTAAGTATCTGCACGGATTTCTTTATCTGGTGAAATCCGTCCCAAAAGAAAGGTTCAGTGTCTGATGATGCGGGAAGAATCCTGACGCAAGGGCAAAATCTTCACTCGGTGAGGCTTTGGGATCTCCAGAAGCAGCTGTAGGACATGAACCTCAGTGAGGGGAAGACTGAGAACGGGAATAGGAAGAATGGAAGGGAAAGTTTCCCCACCTAGCAATTTTGCTAATGCTGCTGTGCTGATGGCAACAATGTCTGTCTAGGTCGGTTGTTGTCTTCACTTAAAATTAATACTATCTCGGGCTTCCCTGGTGGCTCAGTGGTTGAGAGTCCGCCTGCCGATGCAGGGGACAAGGGTTCGTGCCCCAGTCCGGGAAGATCCCACATGCCGCGGAGCGGCTGGGCCCGTGAGCCATGGCCGCTGAGCCTGCGCGTCCGGAGCCTGTGCTCCGCAACGGGAGAGACCACAACAGTGAGAGGCCCGCGTACCACAAAAAAAAAAAAAAAAAATTAATACTATCCCATTATGTACCCATGCATTGATTTGCTTTTCTCAAGTGAAATATTCCGCATTTGGTCGTGTCCCCATCTGTAGGCAATTTTAGAAAGAAGCACTGTTTTTTCTTTCTCTGGATTTCTCTTGGTGGATCCTCACCCCTCAGCAGCCAAAGGTCTCATATTGTCCATTGGATATTCAATCTCTTCCTAATATAGAACTTAAAAGCGTTCGTTATCTTTTTTTCCCGATCTCAATAGTCATCAATTAAATTAGCTTAACATGACTCCCAATCTTTATTTACAAAAATGATACAGAGAATAAAATTTAAGAAAATACATACTCTCAGATCCAATTCTCTACTCTTTTAGGTAAAATTTAATTATTTTAGGCACTTAATTCAATGCTAGATTTTTTTTTTAATATTATATTACTCAGAATTTTTCTTCCTGAGTCAAAATCCTGATGGAGAACAGTAAGTTCTATCTCTAGCTCTGTTCCCAGAGCTTGTGACTTCAAGGTCTCTTGGCATCAGGCTCCACTTTGGAGCTTTTGCCTGTCCTTGGGTCTCACTTCAGCAGACCACGGGTCAGTGAGGGCAGGGGCCAGAGACACGGAAAGTGCTGAGCTCTTCTGTCATCAGAAAGCACTAAGCACAAATTCTGGCACAACCTCTCAGTCAGTGTCTTGCTGTTCTCATTGGCAAAAATTAGATTCATAACACCTACCACACAGGCACTTTATAAGGATTAAATAAAATAATATATGTGAAAAGCTTAGCAGGGTGCCTGGCACATAGTATTTAAACTAGTCATCACCATCACCAACTTCACATTCTCCTGTTTATCATCACTTTCTCAGTCATCACCAACTCTTACAACTCTTTCAAGAAAAAGGTATGCTTTTCCTTTAAATTTCTCATCACCAGTGACCCCGTGGAAAGGTGAAGGATTTGGGGTCCATCCCGGCTGTCAGTCCTGGTTTTGCCATGTCGGACAATTTGGCTGGTCCCTCCAAGCCCCACCACTTCATGCGTAACGTGGGGATAACGGCTGTTTCCTCACGGCGCTGCTGGGAGGTTTAATGTGATGTGTGAACGATGCATCTGGGTTTACTCAGGATCGGTTCCCCCACCTTTCATCATTTTTTCTTTCTCTGTGACAAAATAGTAGAAAAAAATCACATTCAAATGAGATGCCACACATCCACCTAAAAGCCTTGTAATGGCAGAGGCAAAATATTTAGTCTCATTTCATCAGACTCTATTCTCTTTGGGCTCTGCTAGTTCACAATAGGTATTAATCACTTAATCATACAACCTAATTTATACTCAGCTGTTAATCAGTTAATGGCTCCTCCATAAGCATTTACATAATGTCTTTAGCCAGAAAAAACATGCACAGCCTCCCAGAGCCTCCTAAGCATTGCCTCTGTGGTGACAGGGGCCAGCTTTAGGTGGATCTTCTTCCATAATCCCCCAGAAGCAGCCTCCCTGCCTGGGCCTGGGCCTGGGTCAGCTTGACTTGATGAGATCCCCATTAGTTTGCACACATCTGCTGAATCGCCTGCCCTTTGTTGGCTGCGTTTCTTCCCACGCCCAGATGCACAGTACAATACACTCCCTGGCTACAGCTAATGCAAAGCTGGACTTGCGTCCTATTAGTGGACTGGGGCTGGTTGAAGAGACAGCAAGGAATAGGGAAACTTACATCTTCCAAACCTGGACACTTCTATCTGAGATAAATGCAAACCTGGACAGGGTGACACTGGACAACGGGCACAAACCAGGGTAGATTGTCACTTTAGCAAGGGGTCTATATTCCTTGTAGAATAACTCTGAAAATCAAAGCTGAATGACTTATCCCATTGCACATTATGGCCAGAACATTGGTGAGAAGCCCTCTTCAGGACGCAGGGTGCCCATGTTGCACTGTTTTGATTGAATAGACAGTCACTATCTGCACCTGGGTGGCAGCTCAGCTTTGGTCAGTCACCGGGGAAGGGGTGTTAACCCTTTCAATGATGGAGGCTGGCTCAGTTCATGATCTAATCATGTTTCTAGACAACTGTTTTGGAAACAAGTCACGTCATGTTTTGAAGGAAGAGAGGTGGATGGAATCTAAAAGAAGGTAGGTCAAAGACTGACAGAGATGCCAGGGAATGATTGACAAGAAATGTGCGGGAAACTCTGAGAGGTTAAATGATTCTGCCTACATCAAGTCATAAACTTCAGATTAGTGTTGGGGCCGGGATGTCTGGCTGCAGCACACACTGGAAGGAGCCTCAGTCAGAGCAGCCACTGGTCTTCTAGCATGTCCGTGCTGAATAATGTTGACGTGAGGTGACTCAGCAATTGCTATAAAATGGATTTGGATTGGGAAAGCCGAGGACTTCTCTGGCCAGGTCAGATCCTGAAGGGTTAATTCAGAGTTTCACACAGTCTTTAGATTTGGTGCTGTTTCTGCTGCTGGGGTCACAGAAAAGGTAGCCAAGGGCCTGGTACGGTCTCCAAGCATTTCCAGCACACTGGCTTGGGAAGTAGGCTTTGGGTTCCAAGGATGGACGCCTCCATGGCTGGCCATCTGGTTAATGCTCATCTCACTAGCGTGGGATGCAGACAGGGAGCATAATTAGAGGCAGAATCAATAATCTGACAGAGGAGGAAGTTCACAGCTTCACAAATGAGCTCCTTAGCATTAATTAATTTATTCATTAATTCAATAATAATTTATTAAGGGCATATTATATGACGAACAATGTGGAAGCCTTGGTTGGATGATACTATTATCCATGAGGGAAGATACTATTATAAAGATATGTAAAAATATACCCCCTTCTCTTTATAAAACCCATACCAGGGGAGCAAGATAGCCATGCAGACATGTTATTAGAATACAACCTTAATAAATACTGTTTTTATAGGTGTGTAAATAGTATTACAAGACTACTGGGAAATACACAGTTATCTGCGGAAGTCCATAAAGGCTTCACAGAGGAAGGACCTCTGTTACTCCCTCTGCAGAGTGGAAATAATAATGCCTACCATGCAGAATTGTTATAAGACTTAGAGATAATGTACGTTAAGTGTTTGGCAAGAGAATGGGTACAAAATAAGTAGTGGCTTTATTAAATTAACCAGCCAGGGCTGTGAAGAAGGGCATTTCAGGTAGAGGGTATACAGTGTGTAAAAACAGACATGTGAAAAGAAATAGTATGTTTTGGCATACTACTAATTTACATACCAGTTGGCATATTAGTAGTTTACTGCTTTGGGAAAGTAGGACTTGAGAGGAAGAAATAATAGATGAGGCTGGACAGGTTGGCTGGGTCAGTTTATGATGGGCTAGTGTTGTTTTCAGTGAAGAGAAGGCCAGCATCCTTCAGGCTTGCTTGGAATTGCTCTGCCGGGGCTCTCTCTGAGTCTGGTTTCACAGGGGGTTCCAGCTCAATCTGCCTCATTCTTCCTTCTCCGTCCATCATATCCTAAGAGCCACCATACCATTTCCACGGTTCCTATCCTCAGCTTAGCCATATGCCACCCCTCCTGACGCTTTAGCAGCCACATCTATTTAGAGATCTATTGAAAGTCATTTGTATCATTTCTCCTGCAGGTGCATTCTGCTCTAAGAATACCCAACAACAAAAATCAAACACGCAAACCAAGAAATGAGAGATCTTCACAGTACCAAGAATTCATGGCTCTATGGACTTCAGTTTCTTCAAGAGTTAATTGGAAATAATAATGGCACCAACTTCATATGACTAAATGATGATTATGTGAGGCACAGAGTAAGTGCTTGAACATGTTAGCTGTTATTATTATTGAGTTTATAAAATAATTTACCATTTAATACATTTGAGTACTTAATTATGTGCCAAGTGTCAAAAAATTCCTTCACAAACACATAATTCACCTACAACTTTTCAGGCAGATATATTCTGCAAAGAAGAAAGCACAAACATATGGGAGCAGTGTAATTTAATCATCACCTAATTAGCCAAACTATTTAAAATAGGCCTCACAACAAGCATGAAAACATTCTCACTTCTAAATGCCGGAAGCTGCGTCTTCCCGTAATTCTCTCCCTTGGAAAACTGTGAGTGGAGTGACTCTTGGCTCCGTGCAGAGCTTCCTCTCTGTTACATTTAGACCTCCCTGATTCTAGTCATTTCCTTGCTCTGTCATTAGATGAAGCAAGGACTGCTTCTGCCACCTTTCCTCATTCTCTTGATGTTTCCCCAGTACCGACTCTTCTTTGCATGGATGGGTGTGCCTGAGACAGTAATAATAAGAGCTAATACTTATTAAGACAAACTATGTGACAGAGACTATTTAAACATTCCACATTCAGTCTTCCCAGTGAGACTGATACCATCAGTGTGTCCATTCACTGGAAAGAGCCAGCACTCTGAGTGGTTAAGTAACCTGCCCACTAGCTCTCAGCTAGAGAGATAGTGGTCTGGTCTTGGCAGGGCAGCCAAGACACACTTCCAGGCAGTCTGCCTCCTGCTTCCCTTAGAAAATCCAAGAAGAGTAGAAACCTTGGAGATAAGAAGACGCAGTTGCTATGAGCTAACCCAGTTCTTACCTTTTGTCTCCCAATTAATCCAAAGCTTCTCTTATGGAGAATCCTATTTTCAGATTGTCCAGTAGTAAAATTATGGACACCCAAGCCAGGTAAATAAAGGTTTCGCTAAATAGATGACTTATAAAAATCTGTTATGACAAAAAAAAAAAAGGCCAGAGAAACTTAAAACCGACAGTAAAAGAGACCACAGTCTTTAAAGATGAATCAAAAAGGAAAAAAGCTGTAAATACTGAGAAAACTCACCAACTGAGACGAAAGTGCAGGAAGGTCGGCAGGAAAGTTCTATAGAGGATTAAAGTATTCGACAGACAACAGGACTAGATGATTCTTAAGGATCTTTCTAAACCCAGAGATGCTATAATTCAACCATTAACATGGTTGTTTAAATTCCCAGTTTTAATGTTTTTAGTTTCATGGAATAACTCACAGTAGATCAGCACAGTTTTGTGCTTCTATCTGCCTCCCAAATATTTCCATATCCAAATCCCACTGTGCCTCAGTCTCTGTGCATCCCAAACCCAACATGTTGGCTCCACTGCCACCTTCTTTCTGTGTGCCTGATTTCAGTTAAGGGCCTCACCATTGCCAGTCACCTCAATCTGATGGTCAGAGTCCTTCTCAACTGTTCCCACCTCTCAGGCTCCACATTCAACTGGTCAACAAGTACTATCAATATCTAAAATGTCTTCCCTAGCTCCTTCTTTCCAATCCTGCTGCCGCCCTATTTGTACAAGTAAATCATACTGCCGTATTTATTACGGACCAAAAGGTACAGAGATGAAAGTCATAGTCTTTCCCCTCAAAGAGCTCACTGGTAAAGGAGGTAGGCACATAAACAGATAACTCAAGATATTGTGGCAAGAAGCATAATGGAAGTAAAGTAAATGATACAATAGATCAATATATATAGCGTCTTGTAACCTCTCACCTAGACACAAAACGTTCCTAGCCCACATGTCGTCTCTGTTGTACCCCCACCCCGTCCATTACGCACACTGCCGCCGTAACAATCTTCCTCTTTTTGTGTCACTTGGTGCACAGAAGCTTTGGGTGGCTTACTCTTGCCTCTGGAGAAGTCAATGTTAAGGGCAGATTTCTGAGTCATGGTATATATACCAATTGTGGTTGAAGTGACAGGAGCTTATGAGCTTGTTCAGAGAAAGTATCCAGAGTGAGAAGAGAAACATATGAGAATGGAACCCTGGGAAAACAGTGGCATTATAAGATCTGCAGAACAGAAAATAAGAGACCCAAGAAGAGTATTTACAGAGGTGGGATGGAAACCAGAAAGGAGAAAATAGACAGGGATAATAGTGTAAAACAGACAATAGTAGCAAATGCTACTAAAATTTTATTCAAGAAGAGAACTGAAGGCAGGCTATTGATTGCCTATTGGTTCATAAAAGCTAAATATGTCAGCTGATTGGCAGGATTAGAAATTGGGCCTCATTGGTTTGAGATTTGAATATGAAGTGCAGGAGGTACAGCAAGAAACGTAGTATCCTCTTCTAAGAAGGTTGGGAGTTGAAAATGATGTATTTAAAGCATTCTGTCTTGTATTCAATTTTTTTTTTTTTTTTTTTTTTTTTTTTTTTTTTTTTTTTGCGGTACGCGGGCCTCTCACTGTTGTGGCCTCTCCCGTTGCTGAGCACAGGCTCTGGACGCACAGGCTCAGCGGCCATGGCTCACGGACTCAGCCGCTCCGCGGCATGTGGGATCTTCCTGGACCGAGGCACGAACCCGCGTCCCCTGCATCGGCAGGCGGACTCTCAACCACTGCGCCAGCAGGGAAGCCCCCTGTCTTGTATTCAATTTATTTGAGCCCAATAATTGTAATTGCTCTGCCGGTATTTGTTATTTAGATGCTGAGAGCAGAAACTGTCTTGTTTATCTTTAAATCCCTCTCATAAAACCCACAAAGTGTTCAATACATGTTTGTTTATTTAGGACAATGGTAATTTTCCTGTAATTAGTTCTTCTAAAATATTTGAAGTTGCTTGGAAATAGTTGCTTCCATCAAGGATTTCAAACATCGTTCGTTCATCAGGGTTTTTTGGTTGCTGTTCTATTAGTTTGCATTCTCTGCAAAGAAATAGCGAGCTAAGCAAATATAAACTTTCACAGATCACATTTGAGTTATCAAAAATTCTGAACTTGCAGTGGACCAAATTAAGATTTATTTTTGTAATTTTGGCAGTCTATGAACCTGCAGTGTAAGTCAACAAGAAAACAGGATTTACGTCTCCCCACCGCACCAGGAAACACCTCATAAGCAACTTTGATGGAAACTCCTATTACATAAAGCAAAGCACCACTACTGTGCCGTATTGGATCAGATATTGCAACTAACTTTCTCGCTGATCCTATTTCCTGGATGAACAGCGCCTGATACTAAATGGTCTCGTTTTTCTAAAACTGCCTCAGCATACAGGTACCAGGGTTATGATTCTCCTGAAAGCACTAGATCCCCAGCCTGCCCACTGGCTCTGCACACAAAACCATTTATAATATGTAGCAGTAACATGATTGCATTTTCACACAGAGGAAATACATTACTATGTCCAATGAAAACATCCAAAGCTCCCTCCCGAGCCATTCTGAGAGCAACTCTCCAGCAGTTCTCCCTTAGGCTAGCCCCAGGATATTCTGGAACTCTAGTTATAATTCTGGCGCCCGCCTCCTACGTCTATGAGTCTATGAAGTCTTCACCAAATCTTAGCGGGCGGAGAAGCGCAGATTCTCTGTAGCTGGCCCGAACCTTGCCAATTTCTCCCAACACCTCCTAAGCCTTTCCAAAATGGAGGGCTCTCCCAGCCTGCCCAGAGCCCGGGTCTATCAAGCCTTACCTGCTCTGCTGAGAATTGACATCCCAGGCTGAGATGCTGCCACTCCAGGTCCAGCCCACAGCACCAGGCATTCAGCACCCGGGGTCTGTGCACACAGGCCCTTGCCGCTGGCATGTCTGCATCTCTGGGGCAGAGGGGAAGCAGACAGAAAACACTCAAGGAAACATTAGGTCAGCAAGTCCCCTTATTCATGAACAGAGGGAAAGCAACAGGGCTGAAAGAGCAGACCCCGTCCCGACGGCGGGCATGGGGAACAAGTAGGACTCCCACCGTAGTGCCCCACACCTTCTCCGGGCTTCAGTGCAGGTCACAAAGTAGCACGGCGCCTCCATAACGTTAACGCGTGATCTGAGTACCTAGGCGCAGAGCTTTCAGTCTCCGTGGAAGAAGGTCATCTTAACATGTCTCTTTTACGTTACGCATGCTGCCTTGACGCTCTGAAAAGTGGGTTAGCCCCTCAGGAGGAACACCTCAGCGCACACGCTTGCAAGCACTAAGGGTCCTAATCAAGCCAAACTCCTTCCTTGACCAAATACTCTCGGAAAAAGAAGTGTAAAGAGAGACATGGTCCTTGCTTAGCCTCTTGAGGGGATGCCAGATTTTTAAATTGACATATAAAAAAGGTAATTACTTGGATCCATTGTAAACTTGAAAAGGCTTGATCCTGCTTCCTTTCAGCCAAAGAGGCACTTAGTCATTTCTTCTCCTTGTCCATCAAAACAGGCACTGCATCCAAGACATGGCCCAACTCAAATCCTGTAATTCCCTCTAAGTCTGTGACAACCTTCCAAAATAAGCTTGTTAGCTTAAAATAGCCTTGTAAATAGCGCTCACACGGAGCATACCTGAAAAAACTGCTGGGATTTAGCTCATCCTGGACGAAAGAATGATGTACTTTCGGGCTACTGTTTTAGTAATCTTTACTTTAAAACATAAATTTTTATCTCTTTTTATTACGAGAATGAAACATGTCTGGTAGGGAAAATGTAGAAAATACAGCTAAGCAAAAATAAATAAATTAATGAATTAATTAAATGAACTGTAATCCCACAATGGAGATGTAATTTCTAACATTTTGTTTTGTATTCTTGCAGATCACGCTCTCTTTCTTCCTCAAGTCCATCCTCAAAATGGGATCATAATCCTTATTTGTGAGGCGATTTTAGAGGGTGAAATCTGTGACAAGAAATAACCATGAGCACATTGCACAGTTTTAGCTGCTGAAACCCAGCAAGCCTTGTGGAGCGTCGGGTCCTGCCCACTAGGTTCAAACCACAATGGCTTCATTGGGTTCTCAGCCACATGCTAATTCCATGCCACAGCTCTCAACACCGGGTGGGAGCGGGGAACTGGATAGCCAAGGACTTACTGGAAGTCAACATGTTTGTTCATCCTGGACCAGTAGCTGAGGCTGGGACAGGAGTGCCTTGCAAGGCGGATGGATGAAGAGTGAGGAAGGACCGGAACCCAGAGGAGCAGGGATCGGAACCCAGAGGAGCAGGCAGGCGCTTGCCCTCTTCTCTGGGGAGAAACCCTGGGATTCTTTCTACCTGCGGAGGGCACGGTGGTCAGCGTCCCTTACGCTGTGCAGGGCTTGGGGTATGTCAGAAGAGGGTCCTTTTTCCAGCAGGAGAGTTATTTGTCATTTAACTAAAGGCATTAGGGCTCCTTTCAGAAACATTTGATCGGCGCCCAGAATTTTAGCCTACAGTGTGGAGAAAGGAGGTCAATTTAAAGAAAGTTTTGATAAAACAACAGCAGCGGGCTTCCCTGGTGGCGCAGTGGTTGAGAGTCCGCCTGCAGGGGACACAGGTTCATGCCCCGGTCCGGGAAGATCCCACATGCCGCGGAGCGGCTGGGCCCGTGAGCCATGGCTGCTGAGCCTGCGCGTCCGGAGCCTGTGCTCCGCAACGGGAGAGGCCACAGCAGTGAGAGGCCCGCGTACCGCAAAAACAAACAAACAAAAAAAAAAACAGCAGCAACAACAAAGCAGCCTCTTTAAGGGGCAAAGACGTGGGTAAGGTGTTTCTAGGGAAGGGACACTGACCCCATTTCCATTCTAGGGAAGGGAGACTGACCTCATTGAATATGGATAAAAAAGCTCATCAAAGAAGCTAACCAAGGCCTGTCATTCACATGCATGAGGCCTCATACCTCCTCATTCTGGCCACGAACCAAAGGCTCCATCAGCTTCGACACAATTAGTCTTATTAATATGGAGAGGCCTTAGGACTGCAGCAAATTCCTCTGGGCAGCCAACTTGCCTTAAATGATCTGCCAAGGCCTATCCAAGTGATGTTTGTACTAGAGTTGGAAAATATCAATACTTGGCCGGGGGTGGGGGTTGGGGTGGAGGGGAGTGGAACTCACATTTCCTGAGCTCTTGCTAACTACAGAGTATACCATATTTCCCCATGTCATCCTCACAAGAGCCCTAGGAGGCTCAGAATTACTGTTCCCATTTCACAGATGAGAGAGCTGAGGTTCAGACTGTTTAAGGGACTTGCCCAGGGTCCCACAAGACAGTGACAGGGTCGGCACTGGGAGCCCTGCCCACTGGTTCCAGAACTCATGTTCTTAACCTCCATACTGCTCTGATCTCAGTCCCCTTCACAGTGTTCTTTCTGCTATACCTTTGATTCTTTTCTCCTTTTCATAAGAAGAATGATGAGATTTTAGAGGTGATTACAACCAATGTGAAAGCTTAGTTTTTCATAGACTTACATGTCATGCAGGAAAGAATCTGAAATCAGGATGGGGGTGATTTTTTGCATTCCTCTGCTGTAGCTTAAATAACAAGAAAACAGAGTGCACGAAGACCGTGTAATACATTTAACATTTAATAATTATCCAACACTTAGCCAGTACTCCAAAAGACAGACAAACGGGAGAATCAAGAACGAAGAGGCAGGGATGAGAAGTGAGGCGTAGATGCCGCATTACAGGTTTGAGGGAGAAGATGAGGTTTGTCGTCCTGTTCATTCTTAGTGTCATTCCACTGCCCAAAGCATCACCAGCTCACACTGTTTCCCTTCAACTAAAAGAGTAGCGCTGCCCTGGGCAGGGAGCTGGCCACCGAGCTCCCTGGGGAGCCCTGTCCGAAGGACAGAGATTCCGATTGCGGTTTTCCAGGGGTGGGACCAATGGCCCTGGGCCATCTGTGCTCTCTGCTGGACCCCACAAGGTTTGACCGTAACAGCTGAGTGGGGCTAGGGTTGCAGCCTTCAGCACTCTGGAAAAAAACAGCTGCTGCGGTTCCTTTGCTCACTGGCCTGTTCTCCATTGGTGAGTGGGACATTACGGTCTTTGTTATTCACGCAGCAGTTGGAATCTCTGCCCATTTAAGGAAGGAAGCTGCAGGGTAATCCAGCCCTGGCTGTGCCATTGACGAGTGACTCACTCCTTTCTGCCACGTGAACTGTGGATGAACCCAGGGCCCCGGTGGCTCAGGCCCTTCTCAGACGTGGTCCATAGCCTGTACTCGGGTCGACTTAATGGATTCCTGAGGAATATGTGTGCTCTATATATTAAGTCAAATCAAGCTCTGTGCACCATAAACCATGCTTTTTGTTTGTTTTGTTAACATTAGCGAATAGGAAGGAAAAAAGTTCAGGTCTGGGAAAAGAACAAGAGCTCAGCCACATTGGTTTACCCTGAAAAGAATCAAAGTCAGTGCTTCCCCAGGGTCCTGGATGGTGGGGGTCTCATCCCAGGGGCCTCCTGGCCCAGGAAGGCCAAGGGCCAGCGCCGAGTAGAGCAGTCCTTGGAGCAAGGAAGCACCGGAGTCCATCCTGCTCTGCTACTTACTGGTCACATAACTCAGGGCAGCCAACTAATGTTTCCCGCCCTCAGTTTCTTCATCTGTAGAATGGCCCATTCTTGCTTCACAGAAGTGGCCTGAGAATAGGGTCTAGCACAGTGCCAGGGTGCATCCAAACTGACAACGTAGGTGTATACACACGCATATGTGTACGTATGTGTATACCTTTGCATGCGTACTTGTGTGCATGTGTGTATACATACATGCACACATATACACAGATATGTGTATATATTATATATATATATAAGCCTATATAGATATCTACATATATGAAGTTTCTATTGTCTAATGTATATATACACGTTCTGATTTGGGCCACCGAGTAGCTGGGACACTAGGCAGGGTTGGCAGAGGGCACACGGTACAAGGGAGTCTACTGTTGGCCGAGGAAGCAGTGTGATCCCCAGTGTCCACACCGAAAGAGCCCCCTAGGGGCAGCTGCAATGAAAAGAGCCCCCTAGGGGCAGCTGCAATGAAAAGAGCCCCCTAGGAGCAGCTGCAATGGTAGGAAGCTGATGTTTATCAGGTGGCTCCTTATCAGAGAAGCGCTGTCCTTTCATGCTGTTTTTGCTGTTTCTAAAAACAGAAACTAGAGGCTACAACTGTTGCCAAGATTCTTTAAGGGGAGACTCCGTCGGGATCCAGTAGCTAAAGGGCGCAAGCTACCACCTCAATAAGTTGCCCGTGACCTCTGGCCAGAGGGCAGTGTGGAACCTGAGCCGGGAGGTGTCCTATGGGGCCCAGGGGCCAGTCCTATGTGGCCCAGGACAGACGCCCGCTTTCCTGGGCCTTTCTCTCCCTGACCCCAGGAGTTATGTTCCCAGGCCCTCAGGAGGAAAGCAACTTGAGCCAGAGCAGTCAAAAGAAGGAGGAGTGGGGTTTTTTCCTAGCAAATGACTCTGTCCCTACAATGCTACTAGCAGTCTTGTCCCACAACCCGGTATATGACATAGCTCCCTGTGCAGCTGTCCTTAGTGATTTCTCACTACTTTCCACTTTTCTTCTCTGCTTCTCTTGGTCTCCCATCTAGAGAGGAGGTTCCAGAAGCACAATGCCTGGTTGAAAGGAACTAGATGAGCCAACAAGAGACTGGGTTCTTATGACCTCTGCTCAGTAGGGACTTTGGATCCCTTAACTCCAGAAAACCTCGGTGTCCCCTTTTGAAAATGAAAACAAGTGCACCCACTCTGTGGGGATCCAACGAGATCGTGTGTGTGTGTGTGTGTGTGTAAATCAATAAAACATTGCACACATGCGCCTCTTCCAGGGATTTGCACACCTCAGGGACTCTAAGAAGTCAGCTTATATTTTCATCACTACCACTGCAACAACATTAAAACACACAAAACCTGCATGCTATGGACTGAATTGTGTCCCTCTGACCACAATTCATATGTTGAAGCCCTAGCCCCCAGTGTGATGGTATTTGGAGACGGGGCCTTTGGGAGGTGATTAGGTTGACATGAGTTCATGAAGGTGGAACCCCATGATGGGATTAGCATCCTTGTAAGAAGAGACACCAGAGAGCTTGCTCTCTCCCCACCAGGTGAGGACGCAGCAAGGAGGCAGCCATCTGCAAGTCAGGAAGAGAACTCTCACCAGAACCTGACCATGTTGACACTTTAGTCTTAGACTTCTAGCTTCCAGAAGTGTGAGAAAATAAACTTCTGCTGTTTCACCCCCGTAGTCTGTGGCATTTTGTTACGGCAGCCCAGCAGACTGAGATACTACTGCACATCTCAGGCCTGTAATAGGCAGGCTTAGGATGCTGAAACAGCAATCTGGGGTCCATCTCTGCCCTCCTGGAGGACAGATTCCCAGCCTTAGAGTCAAGATACCAGTGGGCCAAGGGCTTTAGTTATCATGGGATGAGCGCTGAAATTCTCAAAGATTTTCAAAATCAATTTTGTTTTACCTTGGTTTTGAAATTTGAACGATTTCAGAAAGATATGGAACTTAAATGTAGGATGGATGTTGATAGAAATAACATACAATAATACATGTTCTGCATAATGTAAAAGTGTATGCCATACAGCACTGTTTGGAGCATGCGGGCAGGTGCAGGTGGGAGAGAAGTTTGGGGGGTAGCACAGAATGTCACAGTGCCGCAGAGCAGGAAATGATGGCCCCCGGGCACACTGAGACATCAGCACATTTGCACTCACCCACCTTCACATCTAGTTAATGGATATTTCACAGTAAAGATGTTAATCCTTCTGGTCAATAGTTACTAGCCAAATAATGAAAATAAAATAAATCACTCATCACAAGAAAAAAAAATGTGTAACTGTATGGTGATAGATATTAACTAGACTCATTTTGGCGATGATTTTGGAATATATACAAATATCAAATCATTATGTTTACATCTGAAACTAATATAATGTTATAAATCAATTGTATGTCAATAATGAATAGATAAATAAATAACTGCAGTGGAATTTCCCCCCCTTTTTTCAGCAGCCATCTCTTTCTAGGCCTTTTGTCAGTGCTGTGGCATTAGAAGCCCTCCTCTGCCCCTCCCCACACAAGGTGACATTGACCTTGCCCTTGAAGGAGAAACCCTTGGCGGGGTTGAGTGGGGAGGCTCCAGTGTGGCTGGAATAACCAAGGCACCCTTCCCAGGAGACCGTGCGGCTATTGATTCCACCTGCCAATTGTCTGGCAGGAGAGTGACCGCCTACCTCAGGGGATGCACAAAGTACCAACTGTGAGAGGTGCCGATCGGGCCACGCTGATCTGTTAGGGGACTACAGTGTGTGCCTTTGTGAGTGGAGGCCGAATGTGGCTCGGGTGGGAGGGAGGAGCTGGGAGACCGAGGCTGGGAGGAAGAATTATTACAGTAAGTGCTGTCTTTTCAGCCTGTCCCACAGCAAGGGACATGCAGCATTAGCTGCATTAAGAATCTTCGTCAGGGCTTCCCTGGTGGCGCAGTGGTTGAGAGTCCGCCTGCCGATGCAGGGGACACGGGTTCGTGCCCCGGTCCAGGAAGATCCCACGTGCCGCAGAGCAGCTGGGCCCGTGAGCCATGGCCGCTGAGCCTGCGCGTCCGGAGCCTGTTGCTCCGCAACGGGAGAGGCCACAACAGTGAGAGGCACGCGTACCACAAAAAAAAAAAAAAAAAAAGAATCTTCATCAAATTGAAAATAGGCCAGAGGATGTCAGAAGCAGAATCACTATAGAAAACACTTGCAATGCTCTAGCACCTGCACCACGGTACCTGGGCAGAGCGAGAAGATCCCGCCAAAAAGGAAAAAGGAAAGAGAGGAAGTTCTTTTTTCTCAATTTGTTCATCTCCCATATCGTCAAAAGTTTCTACGCTACCAGAGGTGTTTCCCGGGAAAAGAGAAATTCTGTAGGAACTCTATTTCCCTTAGGATATAGAGTGAAATATTCCCGACAAATCCAGCTTTGAGGAAGAAGGCCTAAGGCTCCATCTCAGATCCAGAACTTTTCCCCCTGAGCTCCCCAGAAAGGCCTTGTGCACGTCCTGTTGTCTTGGATCAAATGAGCAGAAGCAAAAAAAAAAGAAAAAAAA
Organism: Lagenorhynchus albirostris; assembly: GCF_949774975.1. Lineage (NCBI taxonomy): Eukaryota > Metazoa > Chordata > Mammalia > Artiodactyla > Delphinidae > Lagenorhynchus > Lagenorhynchus albirostris. The sequence goes on along the minus strand of NC_083096.1, from coordinate 26,774,344 downwards.
AAAAATGAGCAGAAGCGAGCCCTGGTTGGGGGGGGGAGTGGGATTGGGAAATGGCAGAATTAAAGACCACTCACATTTGCAGTTCCTAGGTCTGGCTACAGAACTCCCCACCACCACCACCGAGGAGTGAGTGGCCACTGCTTGCACACCGGGCTGCCCCAGGCCTGGGGCTCCTGAAGTCCCCCCTTGGTTCCATCACCACCACCCCAAGGCCTCTGCCTAGGCTGGCTGCAGCTCTCATCCCTGGGGCTAGGACTGACTCTCTGTAGGACCTCTTACCCTGGCCTGCCTTGCCTGGAGGTACTAGTATGTTTATTACCTCTTCTAAATGTTGAACTCCTTGAGAGCAGGGACTCTTATCTTAGGCATTTTGGGTTCCCCTGAAATTCTGAGCTGAGCACCTTGTGAATGGCTGACATTCAAGACATGCGTTCAGTTGAGAAGGAATGGGAATATGGTACAGATATAGCCTCCAAGCTGCTCGCCCACCCATCTTGCACAAAATTACTGGGGGATGGAGTAAAACAGGATCCCAAGAAAGAGCTTACAAAGGAGCAGGGAGTCCACTGACAAGCATCCTGGGGAAACAAGGTCCCAGATTTCCCTGGGTTCCAGCACCCATGCTGCTTGTGAACACACAGCTCAGTGCGAGGGCCTGAGGTGGCATCCCAATGCTGGAGGAACCAGCTGTCCCAAGGACCAGGAGGGGAAAGAGTGGAGGAAGGGGAAGGGGAAGGGGGCCGCTCCAGGGTGGAGACGCATCTTCCTGAGTATGAGGACAGGCAGAGACAGGGCTGGGTTGGGGAGAAGCATCACCTCCAGAAAAAAGCACTGCATTGGTGCCCAGATTGGGAGGAAGAGCTCTCCAGGCTGCTGGGGTCCAGAGTTTCCTGCGCTTTAACCAAGGAAGGAAAGAAGCCGTGTGAGGTGCTAACTTCCAGAAAGCGTCACTCCTATTGAAAATCCACTGGTGAAAGGTGGCTTCCTGCCCCACAGATGGAGAGAGCCCAGCTGCTGTGCTTCTTAACCAGGATCTTCCGTTTGCAGGGCTTGGTGGTAGGATCCCTGGGTTGTGTGGAGTGGAGGACACAGGTCTCTCTTCTCCCACTCTCCGTGGAACCTGCAGGACAGCAGCACCTGTCCCACTGTCACAGGCCTGCCCTGCTACCACTCTTTCTCCCAGCAAAGGGGACCTGGGCAGCCCGGCACAACACACAGAGGGCAGTTATGTCTGCTTTTAGGCCACAGTGAGAGAGACCATGCTGGGCAGGAAGGTTCCATTTCCAAATAAAGGCAGAAATGCCTCCCAGGTGGCCCTTCCATTAGATGATCTCTTTATATCTTCTAACCCCACCCGAAGGGGGAAAGGGGGAATTTAAAGAGGAGAAGGAAAAGTAGCAAGGTGGCATTTTTTTTTTTTTTTTTTTGCGGTATGTGGGCCTCTCACTGTTGTGGCCTCTCCCGTTGCGGAGCACAGGCTCCGGACACGCAGGCCCAGCGGCCACGGCTCACGGACCCAGCCGCTCCGCGGCATGTGGGATCCTCCCGGACTGGGGCACAAACCCGTGTCCCCTGCATCTGCAGGCGGATTCCCAATCACTGCGCCACCAGGGAAGCCCCACAAGGTGACATTTTTGAGTTTCATTGTCCACCGTCTCCTCCCTCCGCCACACACACTGTCACTTCATTACAAAGCAAATTGTGCTCCCTCAGACTCCTCAGGGCTGAGGTTTCTCAAGAGCTTCCTAAAAACCCATGTAGAGCTGAGGGCTTAAAGCCCCATTAAATCTTTATGCCACAGGGGATGCAATTCTGTTCACTGATTCCCTTAAAATCTAGAACTTGGGGCATAAACCTTACCTCAAAGGGGTAGGAGCCTTTCGGTGGGAGGTCTGGGTCCAGCTGTTACACACCAGATAAAGAGTGCCTTGCACACCCTCCAATCAGGTGATTTGGAGAAGCTCAGATAATGTGGGAATCATTGGAATACTGAAGTCGGCATGTTTACATAAGCGTAGGGAAAGAGAGATTAACATTCCTGAATCCAGTTCCCACGAAATGTCACACTCTCCCGCAAACATCCTCTTGCTGAATAAGGAGGAAGCAGCCAGAGGTTCTCTCGCCTGCCTTCCAGTTAAACTGAAACCAGACAAGGCAAGAGAATGGTGTGGAAGAGGGCTGTGAAAGGGAGCCTTGTTCCAGCTCCTAAGCCACGAAGGAGGAAGGTGAGGTCAGGCGGGGCTGCTGCTGGGGACAGACCCTCCTCTGCATCCCGAGCAGCTCCCAGCAGCAGCCCCGCCCCACCCTCCCCGCCACACTTGGGTCTGCCTGACTGTGGCCAGGAGATCAGACACTGCCTCAGCACGGCATCCCCACATTAACTACCCAAATAGAAACGCATCTGGTTGCTAAGTCGCGGCTCCACTGCTTGATCCTTCTTTCCACCCTACCCACAGCACCGCTGGGACGTTGCTACTCACGCCCTGGTGCTGTTATGACAGCTCAGGGAAAGGAGGAAATGGCAAGCATCTGTAGACTCGAGGGTCACAGAGCTTTTTATAGAGAGAAAAGAGGTAACATTGGTAAAGGCTAAGTGGAAATCCAGGCACTGGGTATAAATGCAAAATCAGTGGCCTGGATGGAAAGTCCTCTGAGGTTCCCGAGAGAGCCTGCCCCCAGAAGCCACCAACACTCTCTAGCCCTTTTTTTTTTTTTTAATTTAATTTATCTTATTTTCTAAAAATTGTTATTGGAGAATAGTTGATTTAAAATGTGTTAGTTTTTGCTGTACAGCAAGGTGAATCAGTTATACATATATCCACTCTTTTTTAGATTCTTTTCCCATACGATCATTATGGGAAATACTCAGAGTACTGAGTAGAGTTCCCTGTGCTATACAGTTCGTCCTTATTAGTTATCTATTTTATATATAGTAGTGTGTATATGTCAGTACAAATCTCCCAATTTATTCCTCCTTCCCCCTTTCCCCTGGTAACCTTAAGTTTGTTTTCTACATCTGTGACTCTATTTCTGTTTTGTAGATAAGTTCATTTGTACCATTTTTTTAGATTCCACATATAAGTGATATCATATGATATCTGTCTTTCTCTGACTTACTTCACTCAGCATGACAATCTCTAGGTCCATCCATTTTGCTGCAAATGACATTATTTTGTTCTTTTTTCTGTCTCCAACCCTTCTGATATTTAGGGGCATCTAAACAACACCTCTCAGATTGTCTCTCACTTCTGGAAGCCACACAAAATCTTTATGAATAGTGTCTATTCTAAATTGGAATCTTTGGTCCCCATTGCTGAGGGCAGTGAGAATGAACTTGTACCTGAGGTGGCCATGGAAGTTCCCTGAGGAGGGAGGAAATGGAATGGGCCTGAGCTGATGAGTCGCCCATGATGGGATCTCTCAGCAGAGAGAACAATGCGACGCAAAGCCTGAGACATGAGACTGAGCGTGTTTTCCTGAGTTCACATGAAGGCAGAGTAGTGAGGGGGGAAGAGCGTGGGGCTAGTTTGTGAGCAAATGATGGAGGGATTTAAACGCCCAGCTTTGGGTGTGGACTTGACATTTTAGGCCAGTGCTGGCCAGATGTTGTTCTGAAAACAGTGTTCTACCAGATGTTAACGGATGTTCCATGGCGGGGAAAGTTGTTCCGAAGGTCCACTCTCCACCCTCTTCTCTGCCTCCCTCTGTGCCCTGTAAGGCTGACTTCTAGCAACTGTATGGTTTGGACTCCTGTGCCCTTTGGTTCAGTGTTGGGTTCAGGTGATAGGAAAATTGCCAGATGATTGGCGTGGCAGGAGAAAGAGGCAGGGCGTTTATTCCACCTTCGTGTGGGTTGACAGTGGCCCGGCCTCGGGAGGTTTCGGCTCCCGTCAGGCAGTGGTTCTCAAGCCCATACCTGTCCTGGACTCTGTTCTCTTCCTTATCCCAAGTTCCCTCTGTTGCTAGTCCCGGGGTACTCCATCTTCCCCTTGTTGGTTTGCTTAATCTGTTCACACTTTTGCTAAGAGTCCCTGCAATTACTTCTTTGAATGAGCCATCTGTTTCCTGCCAGGATCCCAGTCAAATAAATTTGGGGGAAGTGCCTGAAAATTTGCAATGCTTATTAACATCTTAAGGCTCCAAAAAGTCCTGCTGTAAAGCAACTCTTTAATTTTGTTTTGTCTACAAAATCCCTTTTTCATGGAATGCTTATTTATTCTTACAGAACGTAAGAAAAGCTGCTACAAACTAATGGTCATTTGAGGAAAGGAGTGACATACACAAAGCAAAGCCTTAAGAAAATTAGTTTGACCAGTGGCAAGAGAGCATTGGAAAGAACAGAAGCAGGAAGATCTGGAAAGAGTACAGTAATAGTCTCAGTTGGAAGGTGCGATTTGGGTCACGAGAGTGGGAAGGAGGGAACGTGACAGCTGACATGCACGCTGTGTCCCTTCCGCCGGGCCAGTGGGGCTGGGCAACCACCCTCACCTCCAGTGAGAATGGAGCCACTGCTAATGGTAAGTTCCATGATTCAGCACCCATGCTCTCTTTGAGAATTTTGATTAAGGGCACTTGGAGAATACTGTCTACTATCCCCCAAATTGACAGGACCCAGAAGTAGAATAAAATCCGACCATTAAATGCATGCAACTTTCTCCCTGTGGTTGTACAAGTCAAAAATAGGAGCATTTTCACTGAGAAATCTACAGATTTAAATAATCATGACGACATTATGAAAGAGGAATTGGGATGCTGAGTTAGATGCTTTGGAGGACAATTAATAGGCCAGACCTTGGTCTCATGTTAATGTGGATCTGCTTTTTTCTCAAGAATCTCCTTGGTCAAAGGCCTGAATTTGTGAGATTTTGTGTCAAAAGAACATTCGCCACATTCTCCAGCAACATTTATTCAAGGGAAGAACACTGTTCCATTTGCCTGACTATCTACAAAGTCTAAGGACCAAGGTTGCCCCAGAATTTCCTCTTTTCCTTACTTAGGTGTTGCATCACAACCTGAGAGACCTGATCCACTTCTGCTTTCCTGCATTCACATTTCTGCTGCATATTTTCACCCCAGTTGAATCTTTCACAGAAATCCAGAGATGGAGCTGAGAACCCCAGGCCTCCGAATGGTCCATTGTTAAGGTGGTGTAATCAATTCTCAGTTATTTGCAATGAGGAAAGGAAGCATTAGAGTTGATGGGAGTGGACTGCAGGAAGTCAGCTCAGCAGGACAGGACTCCCAAGACAGAGAGTCCAGAGCCAGGGGCACACCCTGGCAGCAGGAAGAGCCCTCGGTCAGGATGAAAAGTGGAGGGAGCCCTTTCTGAGTAGTTTGGACTCAGTGCATGACAGCCTTCCCAAAGAAGAGCACATGGGTTTTCAGGACACACGATGACTGTCTCCAATACCCAGGGGCAGCGATGGTGCCGGGGGTGGTGGTGTGGGTAGCTAATTCTCTGTGGTGCTGAAGAGTTGACCTAGAATGAATGGTCAACTGATAGACTCCTGCTCAATTTTGATTGAACTGAAGGAATCTTCTGGTATCTGTGGCAACTCTCAGAGAGTTAATAATAATAATAGTACAGATCTGTCTATCACTGGCAGTTGCTTATAACTCAATTCTACCTGTATTTCAACAGACAAGCAAAAAGAGAGTAGAATTCTCCACTGATCTCAGATGCATAACATGGCCAATGCTAGAGCAGAAAACAAGACATACAAGCCCTCTTTGAGAAAAGTCTTTTATGCCTGAGTATGTTCAACGTGTTCGCTTGACACAGAAACTGAAGAGTAGTCCATTCTATCTTTCTCAGGGAAAGGATGGGTCACTTTCCAAATTCTGAATCTTCATGTTCTAAGAGGCTGGATGAAACCACAAATCTGATCCTCACAGAGCTTTCCTCACTGTGAGCTAATTAGTCAAGTGTATATGTGCACACACACAAGTATTCTTTTTAAAAGAAGGAAAGATTGGGCTTTCCTGGTGGCGCAGTGGTTGAGAGTCCACCTGCCAATGCAGGGGACATGGGTTCAAGCCCTGGTCCAGGAAGAACCCACATGCTGTGGAGCAACTAAGCCTGTGCGTCACAACTACTGAGCCTGCGAGCCACAACTACTGAAGCCCATGCACCTAGAGCCTGTCTTCCACAAAAGAGAAGTTACCGCAATGAGAAGCCTGCTCGCTGCAACTAGAGAAAGACTGTGCGCAGCAACAAAGACCCAGCACAGCCAAAAATAAATGAATAAAACAAATAGAAAGAAGGAAAGATCTGTAAACAGACTTCTAGAGCTCTTCCTGGCCACTCACAGACCACAAAGACTGTATTGGTCAGTTGTAGAAGGCAAAGGAGAAAGGGAGATTTAAGTCTCCCTTCCAAAAACAAAGCAATTTTTCTTGCAAACCTCCAGATCATGAGGTCTGAGTTGACGTATCAGATGGTTGCTTAAACTTGGGCTGATTTCAGAGTATGCTGGGGGGTAGGATAGATAACCTGCCATCAACCCTTCCTGTCTTGAGACCTCATGAGACTTCCCTGTCCCACCCCCAGCCCCATCTGCAAAGTGGCCAACAGGAAAGATAGCCCCTTGAGTTATGGAGAAATGGTCCAAAGGAAAATCGGAGGCAGCAACAGTGTAACTGCTGGGACAGATGACAAGGCAGCCCTTATGTCTTTCAATTTAGAAGTGCGACACTTTTGGAAGTTCATTTTTTTTCAGAGTAAAGCCCAATTTATAGATGTGGATCTTGAGGCTTATAGGGTAGAAAGATTACTAAAAGTTAAAGTGTCCAAGCCAAGAAGAGACAGGTGCCCTAAGAGCTAAGGTTGTGTTTAAAGTCAAATAGCCACTAGAGGTCTCGGAAACAAGACAACTGGACCAGGATTTGTGTCCTGTGGGCACAACCAGCCATGGGTTAATGTTTTGTTTTCCCACCAGGTAAAGAAGCGTTGTGTGGGACGCGACTAAGTCAGCTAAGGTCACTACATGGTCTTCTGGCAACCTGAGTGTCCCTGTTCCCTTCCCAGGACTGAATTGTAAGCCAGCTGGAAGGTTGGCTGCTTGGAAGTCAAGACTATAAACTAGGGGTCCCGGACTCTTGGTAGGAAGGAACAGCCTTATTCTTGAGTCTCTGCAGTCCTAAAGTGGTTGGGGGAGAGAGTACATGTGCGCATGTGTGCCAGGCCCGGCTGCATGCCCCACTGAGCAAGGATGTGTTTGGAAACTACTGATCCTTTCTAGGGTTCCACAGAAAACATCTCACTGTTTCCTTTTATGCAACCCAGAGTACCCCAAATAGTTCATTAATAGGAAAGGTGGGCTAAGCACCTTGTGTTTCCCTCTGGCTAGCTCATATCTTGGAAGGAAGAAAAATCAACAGAGATCCGATATCCAGCTTGCCCAGAACAACTTTGGAGGAAGTTTCGGAATGCGGCAGGAAAGGAATCCTTGCAGGTTTCATTGGATGATGATGAAAAGGGAAGTGAAGGGGCCTTGTTCTACCCCATCAGAAACCAAAGTTTTCAGGGAAGGAGGGATGGGCTGGGGAAGTCTGGGTTAGTTCCCCTGCTTCCCTCTTCTCTGTGTCCTGTCACATCAGCAGAGGGGCTCTGCAGCCTATGACACAGAGCTGTTCTCTCTGTTTTCAAGAGCAGAGCAAAAATGTGATAGAAAACATGGGCAGTATGTCTCATAAACAGGAACAGAGGAAGGGCAAGAGGAGAGAGAATGGTGATTAGCTGTCTGTGTCTTGCCAATTATTATAAGCTCTGTTTATGTTTTCAACAAGTGATTTTCCATTCCGGGTGGAGTGGCGTGTGAGGGTCACTGAGACAATCTCTTAGGTACCAGGAAAAATACAGACCCAAGCAGAAGCAGCCTTGCTACACTGGTGGGCTGGTGCCAAGAGAGCACTGATTCTCTTCTGGTGTGGGTTTTTCCCTCCTCTGGTATGTTAAAACATGCTTGTCACTCCCTTCAGCACTGAATGGGAGGAGCTGGGTGATGCCCACGTTCTGGATGGGTCCCTCAGTGGCTCACGTCTGTCTGAAATGGCACAATCAGGTGCTTCTCCCCCTGGCTGTGGAAATGTTGTCCTCACACCAAGTTTCTGCCCTTCAAGACACTTGCCCGGTTGATGGCAAAGCTGGGAATATTGTCTCCTCCTCAGGGAAGTATCTCTTGATGCTCCATAGCACTTAATACAATTATAATCGTCCAACTAATTGAGTTGTGAGCTTATCCATTTAGCAGTTGCCTCTCGACTGTATAAGCACTTTGGAGGAGAACTCTATCGATCCACTTGATCACTTTATTTCCGGCTACTAGAACAGAGCCTGGTACACAGTAGGCGCTCAATACGTACTTACTGAATGAATGACTGACTGAATGAATGGCATTATCATGCAAAGAGACACTGGTACTCAGAAAGAAAGGATACAGGCCCATGGTCATGGTTAATTATTCATGCACATGAATTACTGTATGAGGTTGTTTAGCAACGCTGAATGGCATGGAAAGAGCAAAGGCAGAGGTATCCTACAGACTGAGATTCAAACCCCAGTCCTATCACTTGATGTTGAGAAAGTTCTAGTATCTCTGTTCCTCAGTTTTCTTATCTGTAAAGTGGGGAGAGTAATCACACCTACCTCAATGACGGGCTGATTATAAAGTGTTTAGCACAGTGCCTGGAACATAACAGGTGCAAAATAAACATGCTCCCTTTCCTCATACTTCTCATACTTTGCAATGATGGCAGAGGGGTAATGGAGAGGTTTCAGCCAGAGAGAGAGACCCTTCTGGGAAAGACATCTTAGCACGCACAGGTCAAGCGTGAAAGAGGCCCAGCCGTGGATGGACTGTGGCAGGATGGCTGCCCAACCTCCTCCTGCCCAGCCTCGCTAGAGGGGGAGCCAGCTCCTTGAGAGAAATGGGACAGTGGTGATGAGAGGAAAAAAGAAAAGAGAATGCTCATTCACCAAACAGTTTGCAACCTTCAGGAAGCACACGCAGAAAGATAGCATTAGCCCCATGTCCAAACACAGAGCTTGGCATGGCCCCTGCCCCTGGGATTCCCATTGTTCTCTTCCTCCTTCAACCTCCTGCAGACCTGGACATTCCCATCTCCCAGTCTCAGGAGATGGAGAGAAGTGTTGGGAGAAGTGGAGAGGGCCAGGAGTGATGTGGGGCTGGACACATGGCACAGGTCCATCCTTTGAACATGCATGTTTCCTGTCCTTAAAATAGGGATGGTATGGAGGCAACCTACGTGTCCATCAACAGATGAATGGATGAGGAAGATGTGGTGTGTGTGTATGTATATGTGTGTGTGTGTATATATATATATATATATATATATATATATATACACACAATGGAATACTACTCAGCCATAAAGAAGTATGAAATTGTGCCATTTGCAACAACATGGATGGACTTGGAGGGTATTATGCCAAGTGAAATAAGTCATACGGAGAAAGACAAATACTGGATATTACTTATACGTGTAATCTACAAAATACAATAAATTAGTGAATATAACAAAAAAGGAACAGATTCACAGATTGAGAGAACAAACTCGTGGTTACCAGTGGAGAGAGGGGATACTGGAGGGGCAAGATAGGGGAGGAGATTAAGAGGTACAAACTATTATGTATAAAATAAATAAGCTATTTGTATATTTTGGAGATTAATCCCTTGTTGGTCACTTTGTTTGCAAATATTTTCTTCCATTCTGTGGGTTATCTTTTTGTTTTGTTTATGGTTTCCTTTGCTGTGCAGAGCCTGTTAAGTTTAATTAGATCCCATTTGTTTATTTTTGTTTTTATTTTCATTACTCTAGGAGGTGGATCAAAAAAGAGATTGCTGTGATTTTTGTCAAAGAGGGTTCTGCCTATGTTTTCCTCTAAGAGTTTTATAGTGTCTGGCCTTACATTTAGGTATTTGATCTGTTTTGAGTTTATTTTGGGGTATGGTGTTACAGAGTGTTCTAATTTCATTCTTTTACATGTAGCTGTCCAGTTTTCCCAGAACCACTTAGACAATGGAATATTACTCAGCCATAAAAATAAGAATGAAATAATGCCATCTGCAGCAACATGGATGGACCTAGAGATTATCATACTAACTGAAGTAACTCAGACAGAGAAAGACAAATATCATATATTGCTTATATGTGGAATCTAAAAAAATGATACAAATGAACTTATTTACAAAGCAGAAATAGAGCCACAGATGTAGAAAAACAAACTTAAGTTTACCAGGGGGAAAGGTAGGAAGGAATTAAGTGGGAGATTGACATATGCACACTACTATATATAAAATAGATAACTAATAAGAACCTACTGCATAGCACAGGGAACTCTACTCAAGACTGTAATGACCTACATGGGAAAAGAATCTAAAAAACAGTGGATATACGCATATGCATAACTGATCACTTTGCTGTACAGCAGAAACTAACACAACATTGTAAATCAACTATACTCCAATAAAAAATTTTTTAAAAAGAAGAAAAATAAGCTATGAGGCTATATTGTCCAGCACAGAGAATATAGCCGATATTTTAGAATAACTATAAATGGAGTCTAACTTCTAAAAATCGTGAATCACTATGTTGTACACCTGAAACTTATATAATATTGTACACCGACTATACTTCAATTAAAAAAAAAATTGAAAACAGGGATGGGAGAGGCAGAGGCAGTGAAGACAGCCTCCCACTCATCCACTCATTCGAGCCTTTGCTCCCATAGAAAACGTCTATCCAGGCTTCTTGGGTGTAGGAAATGTACGGGTGGGCAAAGTGGACATGGCCCACGGCCTCCAGAGAGTCCTGTGGGGAAGAGAGATCTCCAGGTGACAATCACAGCCATGGACAATCGCAAACTGGGGAGTTCAGGGTCAGGGCAAGAGGGGAGCGGAGGGGCTGGAGGTTGGAAGTGCAGGTCCAAACTTCCCTGCTTTGCCTTTCCTCAATGACTTTAGTTTACTGAGTACACAGCCGTCTTCCTCCCTGAGGAAGGAAAAAGAGCAAAAAACCAATTATCTGTGTCTGGGGGCACCCGGGCCTGACCATCCACCCTGAGACACAGGACCGCTGGGCTTGCTTGACAGGGACAAGGGTCCAGGGCTCTGTCCCTGGAGCCCAGGGAGCACCTGCCCTGACCCACCTTCCCAGGTGGAAATAGCAAGAACAGTGCTGGTTCCTGAGTGCTTTACACACTGTCTCATGGAATCCTTACCAAGGGCCCAAGGGCCAGGTGTTCCATACTCCACCTATAGATTAGGAAACTGAGGCTGAGACAGGTTAAGAAAGTTGGCCAGATTTCACAATTACTCAGAGGTGGAGTCGGGACCTCAACCAACCGACCCAAGAGCCCAGGGGCCTAGTCTCCCTCGGCTCGCTCCCCCGACTGGCCTTCCTGGGACTCTGGCCAGCTTGCTGGGGGTGCCCTGGTCACCCTGCTCCCCCTCCCATGCAGCCACAGCCCCCATCCTGCGACAGCACCTGGGCAGAGCCCCGGGACCCCCAGAGGCAAGCCTTGACTCCTACACTGAGCCCTCTGCCCACTGGCAGGAGTTGCCAGCCCCCTCCTCCCTTTTGGCAGCAACAAGCGTGAGGGTTTCCCCCTCCTCTGGCCCATCCAGAGGAGCAGGGCGCTGCAGAGCAGCTGGCAGACACAGAACCAAACACCTGTGTGCCAGATATTACAGCTGCATGTGTGAAACACGATCTGTCTACAGCGCCTGTCACATGCCACGTCCAGTTGTTGTACTAGGGCAGGTTGGAAGGGGATCCATTGAAGAGGCCTTTCCGGGGCAGAATTTCAAAGCACAGGCACCCACCCCTTCCCTTCTCCCACCCCCAGCATTTTACTTGCTCCTCTCCCTTTCACTTGGCATTTCCGGCTGGGTTTGCCCTTCAGAAGCCCGAGCAGAGCAGTGACGGTGTGGAGTCTGCGCACTCCCGGCGGTCATAAAGGGGCTCCGTGTGCTCCCGGGGCTAAGCGGCTGCACTTTGGCTCGGTACCCGCCCGGGGTAGTCACCTCATCCCCGAGGCTGCAGACATGCTCCACCCAAAGCCCAGCTCTTCTGCTTCACAGAGACCTGCTCATGTCCTGCCAGAGTCGCTTTCAGGGCTTTGGTTGATATGTTCACATTTAGCCTGCGTACGAAAAAGAGAAAAGATAGGACATTTCACAGGCGCTAAAGAGGGCAGGGAGAGGGGGCAAAGAAGAGAGGAACGAATGGCTACTAACTCGCAGAGCGCCTTTCGCCAGAGGGAGACGGCGCGGCGGTGGCAGTTTTCACCCGCAACTGGCTGTGACTCATTTACCCCAACGGAACGGACAGAGGGAATAGAATCCAAGATGGCAACGCACGCGTCACGTAGGTGCACCGGCCCTGAGTGCCGTGAACTCCATGACACTTCAAACTCCTTAGGGGGTTGGCCCAGCTGAGAGACGGGACACAGTGACTGCACACAACTGACACCTTTATCAAACCCAAGTGGATCGTCTTGCTTATTCATTGTCAGTCAACTAATATCTACTCGATCAATCCTCACTGCAACCTTACGCAGTAGTTTCTATACTATCCCCAATTCACAGATGAGAAAACCAAGGCTCAGGACATGAAGTACTTTGCAAAAGGGCAATCTGCGTAGTAAGTGGTAGAGCACGACCCGGGCTCATGACTTTCTGGGCCTCAAAGTGAATGAAAAGAGCAGGACTCTGGGCGGCTGCCTTCACAGTCGTCAAGTACCAGGCTCGGAGGAGGTAGGGGGCCAAGTGTGGACCTGATCCGCCCCTGATGTACTGAAAGGAGAAACTGCGGACTCAGTTTCCAAAGTTCTTCTCACTTAGGCCTCTTTCTTCAACTTTCTTTTCAAATGAAAAAAAAAAAGTTTTAATTCCAGAAATCATTTTACGTGGATCGAGAATTAGCTGTTGCTTGGCCACGTTGGCAAGAGTACAAAGAGACTGTATCTGTATCTGTGTGCCCCATCGTTCCTCGTACTGCACGCCACTCCAGCATCAGCCTGTTGCCACTCGAGGTGGCACCTTCTTGGTTCTGTACTGCGCAGAATGCAATTTTCACTTGCCCCTGAAAAATCAATATGGAAAGGCTCTAATTCCCCAGATTTTGATTTTTCAATAAAAAAGGGAAAATGAAACTCTGCGGGATTGCAGCCAAAATGGTGCCCCTGAGCCAACAGCAGTCTGGAGAGAGACTCATCAAGTGTTTCAGAGAGAAGCACCAACTTTTGACGTTGCTCTCCTCAGATGACATGGCAACTAGGGAAGGAAGCAAATGGGGCTGATGAGTCCGCGTGAGATTTAGCAGCGCTCCTTCACAGGAAGACGTCTCGCTCCAAAGAGATTTACTGCAAAACTCAGGCTGTCCTGGGGTGCTACTGATGGGCAATGTGGTAACAGGGAAAGAGCTTAACTTTGGCCTCAAGACATAAATGCATTAAAACCCTGTCTCCATCGTGTAATAGCTACTTTCCACTTAGCAGCTCTGATCATCCCATTTCCTCAACCCAAAGGAGGATGAAGATTCAGAGTTGCTCACTGGGTTCTCAGGGAGCAGAAGAGACAATACACGTGAAAGTGTCAGCGCAATGCCTGGCTCCGAGTGGACTTTCAATAGGGTTAGTTTCCCTCTGGCTGCCCCAGCCTCCTCTTTCCTTATAACTTTATAACTGGGGCTGAACAGCTGACACCCTTCAGTACATGGTGTTGTCAGTGGAGGGCCACAGTGAACTATTGAGTTACCCAGCCTGGGACCTCCCAATCCACCCATACCGATGACAGACCTAAGAAAGATGTTACCACCCATCTCTAGAGACCCTCTAAAACAAGTCCACCAGGGTTTCTTGCCACCTCCTTCCGTGGCTTCTTGACAGTGAGTCAAGAAATAGAAGAGGATCCCGCCCCCCAGCATGTGACCTGGTCGTGTAACGTGAGCCGACCCCCGTGCCCTCTGCCTGAGCCCAGGGCAGGTCCACCGGCAGAAGCTTGAGTCCCAGGCCTCTGGGGCACTGCCACATGATCCTGGGCGGGTTACACAGCTTCTGGTTGCTTCTGACCCTCAGCTGTCCAACAGGTTAATAATAGTGAGGCACGCTTGGACCCAGCACAGCAGGGTTTTGCAAAGAGAAGTCACCCTAACAAGTGCAATGATGGGACACAATGAGAGGAAATTAAAAAAATAAAATAAAATAAAAGGCCACCTAGCACTGAAGTCTATTATTTCGAGGCTTTACTCCCCGCCATGTCCTGAAACAAAATAAAGGACATATTTAAGGGCACCTAGATAACACACACTTCCCCCAGGAGGTTCCTTGGTATATCTGCTAAAGATGGGTCAGTCCTGTGCAGGGGCTCTTGCACCAACGCCAGTAGCTTACAGACCTGTGACCTGGAGGCTGTGGGGTGCAGAAGGGCAGAGGGAAGAATGCAAGTAGAGGCTGGCTGCCTCGCACACTGGGTTTTACTGACTGACCTGCCTGCCCCACCCCCAGGTCCATCAGGACTTTATCCAGCAGAAGAGGTGTAATTCTCCAGGAGCTGCAGTTATCAGAAAGTGAGGGGATGGAGTGAGAGAAAGGTACGAACAATTGAGGCCAGATACAATATAAAAGTGTTCTGAATTTTCCTAGGAAATCAAAAATAAGTACATAAGCCCTCCTCTACACGTGGTAGAGGGACTAAATAGAGCCTATTTGGTTGATGTTAAGAACTGGGTTTGGGGGCTTCCCTGGTGGTGCAGTGGTTGAGAGTCTGCCTGCCAATGCAGGGGACACAGGTTCGTGCCCCGGTCCGGGAAGATCCCACATGCCGCGGAGCGGCTGGGCCCGTGAGCCATGGCCGCTGAGCCTGTATGTCCGGAGCCTGTGCTCCGCAATGGGAGAGGCCACAACAGTGAGAGGCCCGCGTACCGCAACAACAACAAAAAAAAACAACAAAAAAAAACTGGATTTGGGGAGCCTTTAAGACAGTGTTTTCAGGGCTGGGCATGGGGAGTGGTGATGACAGATTTCCAGAGTGATAATGCCATGGGAGACTGATAGTTCAGCTGGGGCAAGAGCTTCCTGGAATGAGCCCACAGAGTAGCTTACATATACACTCTCATCTAATAGCAAAGAGTCAGAAACAACCTAAATATGGATCAGTAGGGAACTGGCTACATACAGCGGAATACCATTATTCCTTTGAAGGCTGTTAAAAATGGTGTTTAAGATTTACATATCTTGACATAGAAGTGTGTCCTCAAAATACAGTATTGGGTGAAGAAAGTAGCTTCTATAAAACATATAATATGAGCCGTTTATGTAAAAGGGAATCCACGCATCAAGAGGTATCCTGAAAGATGATCGCCAAAATGTTACCTGTGGTGTTCAGCAGAGGATGAGATCTTGAGTAACCATTTCTCTTTCTTCCTTGCTCTCTTCTGTATTATGTCTTTGTCTTACAAAGAGCATTTACTTAAAAAACAAAAGCACCATTAAAAATCCATCTCTATAAGAAGTAAATTTCACTTTTTCATCTTAGTGAAAATTCATGATTAAGCAGTGGGAAAGGCATTGAATGTTCTCCTGATCTTCCAGGACATACCATGATTCAGAGAGAGTAAAGCTCTCTCTGATTTCCTAATATCATAAAAATACTGGGGAGAAGGAACATTGTGCAAGATGCCATCGAAACATCTCTCTTGACTCTAACAAATCCCTATTCTCAACCCTCTTGCAAAGAACATAACACGTATCTCATAAGGTCTGTTTTTACATAGTCATTTCCCCCCTTTTTTCTTTAGTACTTTTTATTCAAATGTGTACAGGTATCCCCTGTTTTTCAAAAATTTGCTTTACACCACCTCGCTTTTACGAAAGGCTTACGTTAGTGTCTGTCTTCACTAATGGAAAGAAATCTGAAGAGGATTGTTGATTTTTATGAAAAGGCCCAAATCGAAAAAAGGACTCAGTGTGTGTTTTGCAGTGAGCCATTATAGAGGCAGGATGCAGCCGGAGCTGCACGTGCGGCACCCAAGCTCCTTCCTTGGGAACTACACTCAGCATCTCAGCATCAAGCCGCCAGAGCTTTGAACTGTGCCTGTGAGCATCTGCCCTTTATCTTGATTTATTTTGTGCATCCATTGGCAAGATGTGTCCTAAGGTAACTGCTTCTTCAATTTACAAGCCATTCCGGCTTTTGAAAGTTTTTACAGGAACGCTCTACTTTCAAATGGAGGTTGGGGGTATGGGGAACCTGCATTGAGCTTGTGTGGCAGGTAAGACCTTCTATCGGAAAGCCATCCCCTCATCTGCTGGCGGTGCTTTGCTGCAGACCCATTAGTCAAAAGAGTCACGGAGACCACAGTGGAAGAAGGCAACCACCCATCTGAGTCGTTTTGTCCATGGAGCGAGCTGACCCTCACTACAGGGCACCTGAAGCTCTCATAATGAAGTGGGTTTGCAAAAGTGGTTCCTCCTCCGTGCTCATGTGCAAAACTCAAGACACATGTAGTCCTTGTTCATTCAATATTTACTGAGTGCCCGCTGTGTGTTAGGATGGTGCTGGGTGCTGGGTCTACAGCAGCGACTGAAATAAAAGTCTCTGCCCTCAGGGAGCTTATATTCCAGTGGGAGAAGTCAGACAAGCAAACACACACATTTCAGAATGTAGTAAGTGCTGTGCTGAAAGACAAAGCAAGGTAGAGGGGGCAGAGTGACAGGGTGGCCGACGCTCTTTTAGATGAGATTCTCAGGAAAGTCCTTTCTGGTAAGATGGCCTCTGAACAGAGGCCTGAGGGAATGAGGGAGTGAGCCATGAGGACACCTGAAGGAAGAGCATTCCAGGCAGGGGCACTGGAAGTGCGACGGCCCTGCAGGAGAGCTGGTGCAGTGTATGCCAGGAGCTACAAGCAAGTCAGTGTGGCTGGGACCCAGCAGCTAAGAGGAGAGGGAGTAATGGAGGGGAGCGATGGCTGAGAGATCAGGTCCTGCATATCTGCGGGCTCCTGGGAAGACTGGGATTACACCTGAGGGGAATGGAGAACCTTGGAAGAGCTTAAGCAGAGTTGCCTGAGTGAATATTGTGGAGGCTGCATTTTTATTCTTTTCAGAACCAGAGTAAAGACGTTACCAAATAAATAAAAAGAGGCATCATTTTTAAGAAAGAGACACGAATATGTATGCCACCCAAAAGTACTATGAACACGTCGTGGGTTTCTTCCTTTGCATAATAATAATTAACCTCGTATGGATCTACTGTCTCTCCCCAAAAAGCATCATAAACAGCCTTCAGTCAATGGACTTGGAGAACAGAACTTGCCACAAGGCAACAATAGGAGCTTTGAGCAAAGCAGTGAGTCGCTGTGGGTCACAGAGGACTGGTCCCTGCTCTGCCAGAGTTGCCGACATTCCTCTCTCCTTTCTCTGTATCCAAGGCGCACCCTGGGCATGTGCAAAGGTTAAAAAGCTGCAGCTTTCTTTGATGAAGGTCAAAACCCACAGTTTTGTCATGTTTTATTTTCTGCACTAAATTAAATACAGTATTAATAAAATGAAAAATAACTAATATTTACGAGGTGTCTACCACGTGCTTTACAAATGTTTACAATTATTACTAACGTAATTCTTATAAGAAACCTTACATGCTATTATTACTCCCATCTTAGTTCAGGAAACTAAGATCCAAGAACTTACGAAACCTTGCATACATTTGCCCAGGTGACTAGTGGCAGAGCTGGAATTCAAACCCATTTCTGTCTGAATGTAAATCCTGTGTTCTTAGCCGGTTGGCTACACTACAGAGTGGTTCACTAATGAATGTGCAGTGCTGGACTCAAACAGGGACATACAAGTATAAATCCTAGTTGCTTGAGAGCTGAAAGGTTAGTGGGAGCTGAGACCTACACAGAGAAAATACAAGGGTGGAGGGCGTGCTGGATTGTGGCCCTGACTGCACGTGACGGGCACAGAAGGAAGACTTTGAGGAATGGTGGGGATGGGGGGGCGCAGGGTTCAAGGGTTACATCCTTATTCAGCTGAGTTCCCAGCTCCAAGAATTCTGGGGCTTGGTGAGGTTGGCCCTTAGGTAGATTTTTCTAGCCAGCTGCCACCTACTGAGCATTCCTCTGGGCCAGGAACTCTACTAGTGCTTGTGTGTGAGTACCTTTAACCTTCACTGTCCTCTGAGGCAGTCTCCCCATTTTACAGATGCATTAAGTAAGATGGCCAAGGTCTTACAGCTTATAGATGGAATGGCTAAGGCCCTATCCAGGTTGATTCAAAAGCCAGTGTCTTAGTCCTGATGCATCCTTCGTAAATTTCCAGGCCTTTGGAGTTAGAGTTTCCCCGTTTTCCCTCAGGACACACTTTTATGTGCTACTCCTAAAGGAGATGACCCTTTTTTTTTTTTTTTTTTTTTTGCGGTACCCGGGCCTCTCACTGCTGTGGCCTCTCCCGTTGCGGAGCACAGGCTCCGGACGCGCAGGCTCAGCGGCCACGGCTCACGGGCGCAGCCGCTCCGCGGCATGTGGGATCCTCCCGGATCGGGGCACGAACCCGTATCCTCTGCATCGGCAGGCGGACTCTCAACCACTGCGCCACCAGGGAAGCCCAAGAGATGGCCCTTTTTACATGCATTAGCTCAAAGGAAAGCTGGCACCTAAAATTCCCATTCATGGATCTCACGGTAGGATAAGTATTGTGTGTGTGTGTGTGTGTGTGAGAGAGAGAGAGAGAGAGAGAGAGGAAGAGAGAGGGAGAGAGACGGGTATTTTTAAAGAGAGAGGGTGTGAGAGAGAGATGGGGTAGGGCGGAGACTGCTCTAAGGGGCACTGAAAGTCAGGGCGGAGTCTGCAGCCTCAGCTTCTACCCTCCAGCGTTGCACACAGAACACACAGGAGAGAGGCTTGAGGCTGCTATCGCCATCTGAAGTCCTGCCACTGTTTATAGAACCACCTTGTAAAGTCACTCTCAGAACAAACCTTTTGCTCAAAGCAGCCACGCCCCCAGGCTGGGCAGTTGTGCCCCAGGCGGGGTTTCGCCCACGCCACGCGGGCAGCAGCTGTATCCAGGACCTCCTCGGACGGGCTCTCTGCCCCCTGCCCCGCTTCCCTCCCTTGGACCTCTTGCGGTTGGCCGCTCCTGGCAGGCGTCCACCCCAGCAGGCCGGTGTCACGTCGGGAAGCGTCAGCGCGGGCAGATGGGCTCAGCTCTCTAGGCTCATCCTGAGAGGGCTCATCCCCCCACCTCGGAGGCCGTGGGTGATGGGAAACCCAGCAAGAAGCTGGGCAGTGATGCTTCGGTCGTTCAGTCGCACAGCCAGGAAGTCCGTGAGAGGGCCTTTCACCCTTGCACGGTCCTGGCCTGGGGGCCGATGGCATTTTAACTTTCATCCTTGGACACACATCCCACAATCATGTATTGAGCGCCTACCAGTCCTACTTTGTTGTTGTTGTTTAAAAAAGAACGCAAGAGATGATATTTGTTGCCTCTTGGTAAATGTGAAAGGTTCTCTCTGTTCGTGGTGGTGTGTGACACTGTTTGCTATGAGAGGGTATCTGGAAATGGTAATTTGTTTCAGTCAACCTAACTCAAACCGATCTGAAAACTTAAAAAGTTTCCTGCCCATCAGAGAAGCTCACAGATACAATCACTCTTTGTGTAAAATGGAATCCACGTGTCTCTGCCGTATGTATCAAGGGGCACCCTGAAGGATGTCCACCCAAATGTCACCTGTGGTTCTCTTTGGAGGACCTGATCTTGAGTAACTTTTTTTCCCTTTTTTCCTTGTTCTTTTCTGTAGTACTTGGGAAGAGACTAGGGAGAGAAAGACAACACACGGCTCTCTCCTCCTTGAGGAGAGACTAATCCAAAGATCACATCTGTACAAGAGCTCTGCGCCTTGCAAAGTGTTGTCATCTGTTTACTGCTTTCAAAACTTTTCCACCAGAGCATTCCTGCAGGATCAGAGGAGAGTGAAGCTGAGTGCCTGACATAACCCACCAACAATGCCGAGTTCTTTGAGGACCTGTGCTTCTCCTTAAAATTCGTGCAAATTTTGCCTTATACTAGACAATATATTATTTAAGCATAGAAATGTTCTTGGCTAACCTAAATATCATTAAGCAAAATTAATGGTCCAAGAAAATGCTCCAGGTTTATCCTGTGACTCCCCATGTGCCCAGGGTGGCTGTCAGGATTTCTAGGACAAGGGCCTCTCAGAGCAGCAAGGAGGTGGCAGCAGGTCCAGATCAGGGCTCCACAGACTTTCAGATTCTCTGCTAGTCTCTTCCCCCTGGGGTTCCCTGCCAAGGTGAGCTTAACATGGGCTTACTTGAAATGAATCAGAATTCTTACACTAGGATTGCTTGTGAAACAACTTGCAGCCTCCAAAAACTTCTGCTGCATCAATAATTCTACTCCAATCCCTGGTGCGATCTTATGGATATCCTGGACATGCCTTTGACCCCTTGGACTAGGATTTACACTTCTTGGCTTTTATTCTACTTTCTGGCTTTTTTTGGACGTGGGAAACCTGTTTGACTACTCCTACGACCACAGTGCTTAAGCCTTTATGACCCAGATGAACCAACATGAGTAACAGCTGACACAGCTGACAGACACCATGACAACACATCACAGGCACCATCGACCTTGGCTTTCCTCAAGCTTACAGTCAACACGTAGCACCACTGTGCAGGCTTCCAGAAGGATTTGAGGAATAGTCACCTGCACTCTATCTTCAGGTGATACCCACCCCCCTTTGAGGCTATTCTCATGGTCAGTAAAGATGAAGAGTTTATCCATGTCCATAGAAACATTCTGGTATACTTTCTGGTTCTCATCTTGGATCTGACAAAACGGTGTAACTGTTTAGGTTGAAAAAGACCAGCTCTGGCCCATTTACACTGGGGAATGAGTCAGGCCAGTTATCATGGACTTTGGACAAACCTTCACGTCAATGGAATGCACCTTAGGATGTTGTTGAGCTTCTCAGGACAAGCACACCTCCCAGTGAAAGGTAAAGCAGCTGTGAAGCCCACTGAAATATACATGATGACATCTGATCTGTTCTTTATACTCTCCTCTACCTGACCTGTGGCCAAGGTCATGCTATATGAATTAAGGTAATATGACCTTATTCTGGGTGCCCCTTACAGAAAGGCTTTGGCAGCAATGGAGAGAGCAAAGAAACTAAGCAGAAATACTGCAGTCACCTTGCTTTTTTTCATTAAGACGGTAATAACAGAAGGATGAAGTAGCACAGTGTCAAAAGCACAGAACTTCTGCTCCTCACACACTTGAAATATTATTGATATCTGGAATTACCTGATCTGAAAAGGAAGAAAAAGAAACAGTAAAATTTTCCTTTTTATTGGATTTTTAGGGCTGAAAATGTGCTGTTTGCTAGAAAAAGCAGCTAATAAGTTGCTAAGTGACTTTGGGTCAGGTTTTCTGGAAGAACTTTTCTCTGGATCAGTACCATTTATGAATGAAGTTGGCTAAAAGTAATAGAAGACGATAGCGGCTTAAAGAAGTAGGCTTTATTCCTCTCACAGGACAAGGTTCGGAGGTGACAGTCCAGGGCAGGTACAGTACCTCAGTGATGCTCCCAGAGACCAGATCTCTTCCTTCTTTCTGCTTCTCACTCCGTTCTTACCCTGGTCAGGCTTCCATACTCATCTGCTGACTGTCACCTGTGTCTTTGACATCTGCATCGTGGGGGTGAGGTGGGGGACAAAAAAGAGGCTTTCTCCTGGTAAAGCTCAGCCTTTTCATTTAAAAAAAGACACACTCCCAAGGACTTCTTCCCACTTCTCATGGGCCCAACTGTGCTATGTGGACTCCACCAGCTGTCATGAAGAATGAGAGTGTTGCTGGTGAGCCATATGGCTACCCCAAATCAAATTGGGGCTCTCTAATACAGGAAGTCCTAGATGGTAAGTGAACAGATAGAAGTATCTACCACAGTGACTGGCAAGGACCTGGCAAGGAATTTTGGTACCTGTATATAAGTCAAGATCCATCCTACCAAAAACTTCAGTGGCTGTCCACAACTAGGCTCACAGCCAATCTGTGGCTACAGTGATATGACATCTGACCAAAAGCAAGAGTCCCAAGGACTATGACGCCTGTAGCCTCGAATGAGGGAAAGAATGAGATTACATGTATCTTCTTCTTCCATTCTAATGGTGCTTAACGAAATCATTACCAGACTTTACCAATAAGGCAGTTCATTTGTATGGCTCATGTTTAAACATATAGCTTTCACTTATGGCTAAGTAAAGGAAGCAATTCCTTTTCTCTCTCATTCACTCAGACTATTACAAAAGGCTATTAAAATCCCCTTTTCCCAATGATTTAAACAACTGACTCTACCTCTCAGCACTTTCTCCCAGTTCTCAATCATTTGAAAAATCTGTACTCTCTTGACCTGCTTAAAGAACTTTCTGGAAATATGCCCTGGCATTGCTTGTCATCCTGTTGTTTGAGGAGGTTCCTGCCCAGGACTAGTTGACTCAGTAGACTTCTGAACAATGTCAATAGGCTAGGTTTAAAATTAAATATTCACATCTTTCAAAGTCCTTATTGGCGTCTACAAACACTATTTTACAAATTAGTCAAAGCTCATGACCTGCTAATAGCTGGTGGTATTATTTTAATTTTATGGATTACTGTACAATATTACTTATAAATCCAAGTCGTGGGGTTTATAAGTGCTGTGTTACTTGTTAAGTAATAGCTTTACACAATCAAATTGCATTTGGCTTATGCCTGATTATGATCTTCAGATCATATAAAAAAGCTCCTCTGCATAACCAGTTGTTTTTCTCTCTTGAACCTGGGATTCATGGGGTTTTATTTTAAGTACATGAACTCCAAGGCAAGAGAAAACATGTCTATTAAAAAAAGGGGTGATGAAAGCTGAGTTCCTTCTACTAAAACTAAATAAGCCAGGCAGTTAAGAACACCTAGCAGGAAACACATGGCCATCTTGTATTAAGATTCACCCTCTCCTTCAATGTGTTAATATGGTGTATCACATTGATTGATTTGCATATATTGAGGAATCCTTGCATTCCTGGAATAAACCCCACTTGATCATGGTGTGTGATCCTTTTAATGTGCTGTTGGATTCTGTTTGCTAGTATTTTGTTGAGGATTTTTGCATCTATGTTCATCAGTGATGTTAGCCTGTAGTTTTCTTTCTTTGTGACATCTTTGTCTGGTTTTGTTATCAGGGTGATGGTGGCCTCGTAGAATGAGTTTGGGAGTGTTCCTCCCTCTGCTATATTTTGGAAGAGTTTGAGAAGGATAGGTGTTAGCTCTTCTCTAAATGTTTGATAGAATTCGCCTGTGAAGCCATCTGGTCCTGGGCTTTTGTTTGTTGGAAGATTTTTAATCACAGTTTCAATTTCAGTGCTTGTGATTGGTCTGTTCGTATTGAAGATGTGGCACATATATACAATGGAATATTACTCAGCCATAAAAAGAAACGAAATTGAGCTATTTGTAATGAGATGGATAGACCTAGAGTCTGTCATACAGAGTGAAGTTAAGTCAGAAAGAGAAAGACAAATACCGTATGCTAACACATATATATGGAATTTAAGAAAAAAAAAGTCATGAAGAACCTAGGGGTAAGACAGGAATAAAGACACAGACCTACTAGAGAATGGACTTGAGGATATGGGGAGGGGGAAGGGTGAGCTGTGACAAAGCAAGAGAGAGGCATGGACATATATACACTACCAAATGTAAGGTAGATAGCTGGTGAGAAGCAGCCGCATAGCACAGGGATATCAGCTCGGTGCTTTGTGACCGCCTGGAGAGGTGGGATAGGGAGGGTGGGAGGGCGGGAGATGCAAGAGGGAAGAGATATGGGAACATATGTGTATGTATAACTGATTCACTTTGTTATAAAGCAGAAACTAACACACCATTGTAAAGCAATTATACTCTAATAAAGATGTAAAAAAAAAAAGATTCACCCTCAACTTATAGTTGCAGCATTTCTTCATTACATTATAATGTGATTCACTCATTTTTAGGGAAGGACAGTCTTTCCCAGAACAAATGAAAATACCTTCACAAAGGTATAAATATAAGAAAACAGCATATTTGAAAGACTGGCTACTCACTGCCCTAGAGAGAAGTGGAACCAGCAGCACATGGTGAAAGCCAGCTTTGAGTCCAAGTAGCCTTGTTCCAGAGCACATGGCCTTTGCTACTGGGCACCATGGGGCTGGGGCCCGACCCTGCAACACCACAGGCCAACACTCTGACCAGAGGGGCCCCTGCATATTTCATAGACGGATGGGGAGAGCCCTCACCCCTGTTCCTAGGAGAAGGGGAAGAGTTGTTTGAACTGGGAAGCCCAGGGCACCCAAGCCAGGGCAATGGACAGTGGCTCCCACCCAGCAACATGTGGGATTGAAGGAGAAATAGAGGAGCAGCCCCAGCACAAAAGCTAAGTGTAAAATGTCCAGTCGATGAAGTCGCTTTCGCATGTGCGAGCAACAGGGCTATAAAAAGAACTTTTCAGCTTTTCAGTCAAACCTTTGTGGTATCTCCACCCAAGAAACAGTCTCAAAATTAAACTCTCCACTTCTTATTTAGGGCCAGTTTTCACTGGAACGTGTCCTTATTCACTTCCTCTCAGGTCAGAGTGATTCTGCCCTCAGCCACCAGCCATGTTCAGCTGGACAAGCCAACGTACCCTCAGAGCTCAAGAAATCTTTTTTAAAAGAGAAGCTCCATCACCAGCCTGTATTTCAGAAGCAGCAATCATATATCCAGCCAAAGCGAAATTAAGAAATTTGCATGTCATTTATTAATATCTTTCCTGTCTGTCAAGCGCCCTTCAAAAACATGTTTTCCTCCTTTGGAAAGAAGCAAATTGGAATGAGCACAGTCACACAAAGGACCTCAGACCAGGCTATGTTTTTCCAGGGGGACAAGAGGGACAGTGGCCAACAGTACGTCCCCCTCCCTATCCTAACACCTGGAACATTCTTTCCTACCTACAGCCACTCATATCTTGGCTTCAGAATGGTCTCCTCCCCAGCAGTGTATTTTGAAATCAAAAGGGTCATTTGAAATACTCCAGGAGGCCTGGGTGTTAGACTACGGACCTGTTGATTTGTTAGGTGGGACAATGATATTGTGCTTCTGGAAGAAATTGTCCTTATGTTTCAGAGATACACAGTGAAGCATGTAGGGATGAAATGTAATATTTCTAAGTTACTTTAAAACACTTTAGTGAAATTGTTTTTAAATAGATAAAATAAATATGGCAAAATGTTAACCACTGTCATATCCAGGAAATGGGTTGGTAAGCCTCCATTACACATTTCTTTCCACTGTTTTGTGTGTATGAACACTTTCATAACAACAAGAACAAAAAAAAAAAACACCAAGAACTCCCAGGTGGAACTTGCCCGAAAGCTCCTTGACCTCCTGCATCAGACCAGCTCTCCCTTCCTCTGCCACCCATGGCCTCCTGTGCTGCTGACCTCACTGTTAAGCTCTGAGTCAGGGTTGCCAAGGACCTGGACATTGATAGCCAGAAGGGAGGTCAATGGTGATTGTAACTAACATTAAGGGCACTTTCTCCATGTGCCAGGCACCATTCAAAGCACTTTTTATGGATTACATCACTGAATACTCATGGCAGCCCTATGCAGACGCTAAAGTAGCTACTCTGACCCTGTTTTAACTGAGGTGGAAACTGACACCCAGAGGCGTTAACATGGCCAAGGCCACGCAGCTAGTAAGTGGCACAGTCAGAATTTCAACCCAGGCAGTTAATTATTAGGGTAAAGTGCCTCACTTGGCTACTCATCAGAAGTCATAGAAGGTGTTTTAAGGTGTACATTTTACTACCTTACATGAAACTGATAAAATTTTAGGGACTTCCCTGGTAGCGCAGTGGTTAAGAATCCACCTGCCAATGCAGGCGACACGGGTTCGAGCCCTGGTCTGGGAAGATCCCACATGCCGCGGAGCAACTAAGGCCGTGCGCCACAACTACTGAGCCTGTGCTCTAGAGCCCACGAGCCACAAATACAGAAGCCCACGCACCTAGAGCCCGTGCTCTGCCACAAGAGAAGCCACCACAATGAGAAGCCCACGCACTGCAACAAAGAGTAGGCCCCGTTCACTGCAACTACAGAAAGCCTGCGCACAGCAACGAAGACCCAACGCAGCCAAAAATAAATAAATAAAAATTTTAAAAAATGGATTAAATTCTAGCAGCTCTCTTTCTACATGAATAAAAGTAAATTTCAGTTGTTCTTTTTTGCATTTCCCTCAGAGGCCTTCAGTGCCTGGTACTTAACAGACACATGATAACTGTTTATTGATTGATTTGCTACACGGTAATCACCTGGAAGAGAGGGTCAAGGAGGGCACCAGGCTGATAGCAGTCCTGAAATCCATAGCCTTTGGTACCTCTGTCCCCATCACTCAAGACGGGCAGGTGATAACCCTCCTCAGAGGCATTCTGAATCCCGTTCCCATGCTGACCTTGGCTTCTTCCTGCCTGACTGAATCACTACAAGAAATGACAATGAAGAATGGGGTGCACATTTACACGTGTACCTGTGGAACCTGGCTGAAATCCAACATACATACATCCATGCATACATCCATCTCTGTCTACCTGTCTATCTATCAGCATGTGTATAATTTTGATCATTAGAAACCAGGGAAAAGCCAACATCTTTTATAGTGAAGTGATTTATCTAGACATGATGAAGTTTGAATTCATCTCTGCTCCCTTATATTAGGAAAAAACACTGCAGTGGGACTTTGAGTTAGGCAAAGGTATAGCAAAGATCAGAATAGGAAAGTCAGATTGCTGTGCGTAATCATGTGAAAGGTGGTTTAATGGTGGGCACATTCTCTCCTTACTTTCTTAAAATGGGTTTAGATTATATGGTCTCTGAAAATTATGTTCTGCTCTTAGTTGATAGGTTTTATGTTTATTTTCCAAGTACTGGCTCACAGTAAATTGGGAGCAGACAACAGGAGGATGTAGGAGGTTGAACATCACTTTGGGCAGCACGACTCCCGAAAGAGACCAGACAGGAGTTGCTGAAGCCCGTTTTGACCTTCTACCAAAGCCCCACAGGGAGGAATATCCAAGACTGAATGGCCTGGTCATTTTACGGTGAAGGCTGTTCCACGAGAAGCACAAAGCTAAGGCCAGACTCCTCAGGTAGCCGGTGGAGTCCCATCAGTGGGACAGTGTATTTGCTCTCACCTTCATCCACATTGGGCAGAAGTCTGTCCTGACATGGGAGGGAGCAACTAAAAGGTGGGCTTTGGACTGAGGGAAGGTGGTCACTCATTCCTTGGATCCTGAGGAGTGAAGTGCAGACTCTGGGCAGGAGGGACAGGCTCAATCATTCTCCCAGTGCGTTGAGGTAAGAACTCATTTACCACTGGCAGGAGAACAAGAGACAGATTTCCAGGGAGGGGGTTCTTGATGGAAGGCCGTGGCTTCTGACATTGACAAAGCACAGCACAGGTCAGAGGACCGCATACGCATTCCCGGCGCTTGCCAGGGAGATGCCCTTGCTGAAACACCAGTCTTCTCTGGCCGCACAACTGGTCTACTACATTCTGTGTGACCTCACAACCTGGGAAGCGGTGGGAATTTGACAGCATTAGCCTCCATGCCCAGCCATTCTAAGTCATGTGCCTGAGTACTTGAAGTACTCAGCAGCCTTCAAGCGGTTTAAAACACGGATTTCTGCTGCTTTTTCACGAGTACTTCAAATCACTGGTAATCAGAGATATGCAAATTAAAACAACAGTGTCATAGCCTTTTTCTACTATCAGGTTTGCAAAAGTTTAAAAGAATAACAGCCAGTGTTTACATCTGTTGAATTACACTTTTGTCCTACCCCAAGTCCTAAACAATGCCTGAGAGGGAGAAATAGAAGAACTAGTCCATAGTTATAGTCTTTTACGTAATAGTCATGTCCTCAGCATCAATGAATATAAACATCATCAGGGCTGTGAGCACTTTGGAATAGAAAACCATCTGATTCATGCATTTATTAATTAACTCATTCATTCAGGAAATATGCGTTGAACATCTAAGAAGCACAAAGAGTGAGCAAAGAAAGTAGAAACATATCTAACACTGAGTTATGGGGAACCCTGAGCCAGGTTGTTAGATGAAATATTCTGTGAGGTTGGGTAACAAGATTCCCTTTTTACAGAGGAAGAGAGGGTAAGTCAGTCGCCTATGGTCATCCAGCTAATGAAAACTTTGCTAGAGGCTTTATGAGACAGAAAGATGCAGGATGTCCCCCTGCCCTTTTGGGCTTCCCCAAAGGGGAAGGGGGGGCGTGCAACTAGCACCCAGATAACCCCAACACGAACACTCAGAGTCCTGAACCTGGAGTCATTCGGGCCATGCAGACTCCAGGGAATTTGAGAAGAGATGATTCTGGTGCAGGTGAAGCTGTGCCCAAGAGGCTTCTCAGAGAAACATTTGAACTGAACCTTTTAGGATGGGTCACGTTAACAAACAGTTGAGGGCAGGGAAGTGAGAGGAGCAGAATGTCCTAGGGGGAGTGATTTGCTTGGGCACATCAGTAAAGAAGAAAGGGCCAAGGTATTCTTAGGAAAAACTGCCAGTGAAGAAACAAATAAGCAAACAGACCCAAACACAGATCTTCACGGCCCTTCAAAAATTCTGGTGGAGGGCTTCCCTGGTGGCACAGTGGTTGACAGTCCGCCTGCCGATGCAGGGGACACGGGTTCGTGCCCCGGTCCGGGAAGATCCCACGTGCCGCGGAGCGGCTGGGCCCGTGAGCCATGGCCGCTGAGCCTGCGCGTCCGGAGCCTGTGTTCCGCAACGGGAGAGGCCACAGCGGTGAGAGGCCCGCGTAGAAAAAAAAAAAAAAAAATTTTGGTGGAGTGAAATTGCTTATAATTCACAAAAGAGATACTCAAAAGGCCCTAAGAATGAGGCTCAGTCAGTGTGTCCACCAGACTTGAGGATGTGAGTCCTGGGTTTGGAAAAGAGTTCAAGACACAGGTATAGTTTGGGGATAGTCTTATAGTCTTTCCAGTGGGAAAGACTTCCAGTCTTCCATGAAGGGAAGAGATTGTACAGAGTAAAGGGAAGATGGATAGCATCCTACATGCTTGTTCCCAAATGCGGCTAAGGGAGTGATGGAGACAGAGGCTGGAGGGGAAAGCGGTTACCTAAAGCGGGCATTTTTATCTCCCTCCAGTGCATGGCGTCCTGACTGTCCCGGATGAGGTGCTCAACAACTATGTAGAATGAAGAAAGGAAAAATTAATGGAAGCCAGGAACCCAAATACTTGTTGCAAGTGAGCACAGACCCAGTACTAAAAATAACAAAAGGGAATAAAGCGATCTCTCTAAGAGAATCATGAACTCAAGTCCCCCAAGTCCTGTGGGGTTGTGCACAGGAAGAGGTTATTTACAAGAGGAGCCTCGGGGACCTTAAAGAATGAGTGTGGGTGCCAGAACCTTCTTCCTAACGTGATCAAGACCGACAACTACATATTGGGAACTGTACATTTGTTCAGGACTCCACATTTCGATGAAACCTCAGAGTGTGTCCAATTATCTCAAGGACATATGTCATGAAATTCTCAAGGCTGAGTTAATGTTAATTCATATTCATCATATGTGAATGGAAAGCAGATGCTGGCCGTGCAGCATCTTGAAGGAAAGTATCATACAAAACTGAACAAAGGTTAGGGAACAATAACAGCTACTGTGAATTAAGTGCTTTCCATGCTCTGCGAAGGGAGCTAAGTGCTTTAACATCCGGAGTCGATACCTCCTCCGTGCCAGGTGCTTGGGAAAAGACACGTGCTCTGCCATCTCATTTCATACACATTTTCTCATCTAATCCTCACAATGATCCTTTGCTAACCCTATTTCATAGTTGAGGAGACTGAAGGTATGTAATTTGCCCAATATCACGCATCTATAAGTGGCAAAGAAAGGACTCAAACCCAATGGGTCTGATTCTGGAGACTATGTCCTTACCCCACGCTCTAGGACTCGGTAGGACTCTGCATGCAAAAGCATCTCCTGGGGTCTCTGGACTGTGTGGCAACCTGAGCAGATACACACACGGGAAGGACACTGTTTGGAAGACCCATCCCTGAAAGGAAAGCATAGCCTGGAGACCCGGAGAAATCTGCTCTCCATCACTTTGGATTATAGCCTGCGTCGCATTCCAGTGTTGTGTTTCCAAGGCCTCATGGCCTCGAGACAGACAGCAGGAAGCAATTCCAGTCTTTGGTCCAGACCTTGAGTCCTCTAAAACTTTCTATCTAATTACACTTCCATTGGCTTTCATCTCTGCAGCACTTCTTACAGAAATACTCGATTTAAAATAAGTAAATGAGAGGGGAACCGATTGAGTTGACTGAGAATTTACCTAATTTCCGCATCCAACTCCTATGACTAATGCGCTGGGGAAAGGGCAAAGTCTGTCTAGGTATGATTGTGTTTTGCCTAAAGTCTTGTGCATGAAGTGGCTCTATTTGCAACTAGATAGGATCCAAATTTCAGAATCATTCTAATGACTGAAAGTAGTATTCAATATTTTGTTTTAAAAAGGTTTATGTTAAAAAAAGAGAGAGAGCAAAGTCATGTCAGCTTTTGCCTGCACTATAGTAGCCCTGGAATCGACATTCTTGCCTTGAAGCTTTCTCCTCTTCTCTGTAGAAGCCACTGAAGGCACCTCCGCAGACTTGGACCACCCAGGTTCCCGGTGCTGTGCTCAGGGAGCTCAAGGGGTGCCTCGTTCAAAAGGTGAGTAGAATCAGCATCACTTCCTTCACTCAGCATACCTCTGACCTCAGGCTGCGGTATGGTGTCTGCATCCCTGCCTGGGGCACCAGTGCGGTGCCCAGGCCTGCTTCCTTCCTTGTGGTGTTAGCCTGGGCATGCTGGTTGCCTGTTCCAATCATGCTGCCATGTGTAGAACCTTCTCAAACTCCTTTTAGGAAAGCTCCTTCAGAGCCATTGGCCAACCTTTCTCCTTTGGCCCACCTGTTTCCAAATTCAATGTACATGAGACTCACCAAAGGATCTTGCTGAACTACAGGCTCTGATTCAGTAGGGCTGGGATAGATCTTGAGAATCTGCATTTCTAACAAGCTCCCAGGGCTGGTTTTGTGAACAATTAAAGATTAATCAGTGTCAAGAATGCTGAGCAAAGCAGATGAGACAGCCACTAGCCACTACTATTTTTGTCTTCCCAGAGCATGTGCCTTGCCTGCATTTTTTTGTTTGTTTCTAGTAACAAATCTTTCCCTCCAAGCCACAGCAATGGACACGTGGCTCAGTCTGGGACAATCAGAGTCCTGCCTGGGAATGATATAAGAACAAGGGTGGGAATGGGGAAGGGGAAGTTATTGGGGAGCAGGCCTTCCTTTCCCTGAGGTTACTAAACTGGGATGACGTAGTCTTGGGGTTGCTGGTAGCCTTCCTCCTTGGCACACGCAGGAAGCCATCTGTAGTGTTACGTAATGAGTTGAACCGACAGAGAGAACTGAAAGAGGCAGAGATCTGATGATACCATTTAAACCCCTGGATCCAGCCATACCTGATGCTGGTACGCTCCAACCTTTCCTATTATGTGAACCAGTAAATTTGCTTTTTCACTTAAATTGAGTTAATTCCTATCACTTGCAAATAAAAGTGGGTAAGGCAATTTGGGGTCAAAAACAAAGTATATAATGATGATGGTTTCATGGAGTGACTTCAAAAACAATTCCTAAAGGCCAGTTCCTGAAATGTTTAAGCAAGGGCAGTTTCTCTGGAATAACTGCTTAGCCTCCCCTGGCCACTAGGAGAAGGATAGCATTCATTTAGAATGTTTTAAAATGATCTTATAACTAACTTCCTTTTGACATCTCTTGGGAACCCAAAATTCTCTGGAATGAAGTGAAGTTAAGCTTGTCTGGAATGGATGAAGTTACTTAAACCATCTCTGTACCCTGGATAGCAGAGACCAGGGAAGAAGAGGTACTGCCAGCAGAGCCTTGAATATGTGATCAAGTATGGCTCTCCTAAGGGCCTGATCTCCAAGGACAGATCATGCTATAAAAGAAACCCGAGATCCTTCCCCAGGGAATGTTTGGATCATACCTTTCACGATGGTATTAAAACATTTTGCAGAAGCTCCACATGGGCAGTTGTTTCTTCCTGGATTTTTAGTTATATAGGAAAGCTTAGTTAACACAGGATCTTGATACAAAACCAGATTCGTAAGTGGCTTCATTTCCAGTTATAGCCCTTGATGTCATCTCTCCAAGAGTCATCATCCCAGGCCCTTAGAGACTTACTGAGACCTCAGGATCTGAGCTAACATGCAGATCCGTGAAAAGCAAAGAGCATGCATGCAAATTAGATTGAGACTTATATATGTGAGTTGTTGGAAGATGAGCAAGTCTGTGGTGAGTAAGGTGGGAAGAGGGAGTTCCTGCTTTTCTCTGTGACTTCCCTGTCTCAGGTAGTGGCAGCACCACCCTTCTGAGCATCCATGTTCAAAACCTCAGCGTCCTCTTGACTCCTATTTCCCCTTTTTATTTTCTTCCTCATCGCCTGCATGAGACTGACCCTATCCCATTGTCTACTTCTCTACGTTCCCTTCTCTCCATTCATTATTTCAACCTGAATCATTGTGTCAATGGCATTGTAGATATTCTCCTCAACTCTATCTTTCACACTCCTATCAGATCCAGTAAAAAATTTCAAGGACTTATTATTGACTCATCCCTGTGGCAAATTGTATTTTCCAAAGAGTCTATAACAAAAGCTCCCGTTTCACGCATTCTTACAATGTGATCTGGACCTTCCTCCCATCAAAAGGTGGAGCCTGTTGCCTCCTCTTGAACTTGGAGGGGTTTGAGACCCAGCAGAAATGATGTTATGTGACTCCCAAGGTTAGGACAAGAAAAGTGTTACAGTTTTTGCCTGGTTCTCTTGGGAAACTTGCTTTCAGACCCATGGTTGCCATACAGTAAAGGCCGCTGTACTCCTAATATGAGGGCCTCACTGGGCGGGGAATGTGAGTGAAGATACCTGCACAGGATTTCTTCCCTCAGCCTTTGAATTCTCCCAGTTGAGGTCATAGCACCATGGAGCTGTGCTTTTTTTTTGAATTCCTGACCTACAGAATCTGTGAGCACAGTGAAATGGCCGTTTTAGACTGCTAAGTTTGGGTGTAATTCGTTCTACAGCCGATAGATAACCGATATTTTATTTTCAAATTCCTTAATCTTCACACAGAACCTGTATCAGTCGTCTGGCTCCAACTTTCAAGAACCTACTTACAAGAGAGGTGAGGTTTCAGGAGCTGTCAGAGAGGAAGAGAGGCACTGATCCCACAAGGGGAATCCGGGAATCCCTATGCATTTTTTTTCAGCGCCTACTGTGCCCAAGTACATCACAGCCCTTATCATATCCAAATCTTCGCCATCATGGCCATGAGGTAGCCATTAGTTATCTTCTTTAAGAGATGCAGGTATTGAAGCTCAGAGTGGAAACATAAATTTCTCTGATTTCCTGGATGTCAGTGGCAAAACAGGAATCCAATCCCAGGACCTGATGGCACAAAAGCCCTTACAGTCCTCACATGCTTCCCAAAGAGCTGAACCTAAGAAAGAAGACACAGATGAGCAGTTGGCACAACCTTGTACTCCTGCCTTTCCCAGGACATTACTGAAATAACTTCCCTCTTTGGAGTAAAGAAAAACAAAGCAGTCTGGTTTGGCCAGAGAAAGCCCCCAGCAACAATGTCGAACAAGCCAGGAGTAATTTGTTTCTATTCTTCTCCATGTGACTGCCGGAGGTTATCCTGGTTTTTATTAGCCAAACTTCCCCTTTTCAAAAGATAATTCTTTGAAATCTTCTGGGAAATTAACATGGCTCAATCTGGCTCTGGGCTGGCCACCACATGCTCTCAGAATTAAGAGAACCTGGGTTTTTAACCCCTTGTAGTCACATACACATGCACACAAAATTGAATGTGCCTCTATATTGTGTTAACAGGCTATAAAGAGACAGTCTACACTGAACCAGCCATTATGTTCAGCTTTATCCTGGAAAAAGAATTTGATCTAGATTTGTTCCAATTAAAGAGTTCTACACAATGTACTGATTTAGTTATAATTCAAACTCACTAGAAATTTTTTATTTAAGAAATGTTATGAACCAATTAATATACACGTTAGATCATTTAAATGTGCTTTTTTTTTCAAATATTCCTTAAGGAAATTCATTAGGAAGAAGTAATATAAAATAACTATAGAAGAAATTTTAAATTCCAATTCTACTCTGTATTATAGTCAATTACATAAAAAAGGTTCATAATGTTTCTTCATTTTTATTGTCTAATTGGGAATTTTTGAGATTTTTTTTGAGTTTCATAAGAAATATAAAAAAGTGACACAATGTAGGCAACTAATTTCTTGTTCCTTCAACATTTCCACATCTATGTTTCTGGCAGTTAAACATTTGTTTTTCTCCGGAAAGTTTAGTGGAGCAGAGCAGGCTGGAGGAGAAGCCCACTGCTTATCCTCCATGCACCCCTCTCCTCCAGGACCACCCTTACAGGGAACACTTATGGCCTTTGCACCTGATACCTCCTTTCCCAGGCAAAGGTCCCTGAGAGATAATGCAGGAAATCCTCTGGGAGCTGTGAGTAGAAGGTGTCTTCTATTATCACCCAGGCCCAGCATCAAGGCCATATCCAGAACTATATGACCATAAGGGTGACACTGACTGGAAGAAGGATGAAGAGCTCTTCAGGAACAGGATAGAACTCTGATCAAGCCAGTGCAGTGAGTTCATGTGGTGTCTCACACCCCTTTCCTGCAAAGACATAGCAATGTCAGGTAAGAAACAAAACAA
Organism: Lagenorhynchus albirostris; assembly: GCF_949774975.1. Classification (NCBI taxonomy): domain Eukaryota; kingdom Metazoa; phylum Chordata; class Mammalia; order Artiodactyla; family Delphinidae; genus Lagenorhynchus; species Lagenorhynchus albirostris. The sequence goes on along the minus strand of NC_083096.1, from coordinate 26,739,398 downwards.
AGGCAAAATAACTGGCCTCAAAATAATCACCTCGTAATAGAAACAAAAAGTGGTGAGCAGGGCTTCCCTGGTGGCGCAGTGGTTGAGAGTCCGCCTGCCGATGCAGGGGACATGGGTTCGTGCCCCGGTCCGGGAAGATCCCACATGCCGCGGAGCGGCTGGGCCCGTGAGCCATGGCCGCTGAGCCTGCGCGTCCGGAGCCTGTGCTCCGCAACAGGAGAGGCCACAGCAGTGAGAGGCCCGCGTACCGCAAAAAAAAAAAAAAAGTGGTGAGCAGCAGCTGAAACCACAGGGCTGCAGGTAGCAATGATCCAGAATTTCACTCCTGCAGAATGAGGGTGCTCCATGTGAAAGGGGAACTAGAGTCATTTTCATTGAGAAAGGCAAGAGCTGGGATGAAAAGAATCTGAAAAATTAAGCTGCTGACAAACTGGGGTTTTGGCTAGGGAGACAGGAAGGCAAGAAAAAGGTTTTGTGACAAAGAACCTCAATCAAATTTAGTGAATAAGATATCCCCAATATTACAATGAAAAGAAAGCCTTGAAATAGTAGAAATGGCTAAGGACTAGAGGCCTGGATCACAACGGCTCTTAACAGCTGTAAAATCACTATAGGGAGAGGAAAATATGGGAGGGGTGGGGTGGAGAGAGAGAGAGAAAACATAAACAAAAATTTCCCACTAACAATAAGTATACAAACCAAAATCCCCAACCAAAGAAGAAATCTAATGAGAATGAAATCAAGGATATAAATGTGAATTCATTTATGATTAAATCAGTTTTATAGAACAGCCTAGAAAAGACTTTTTTAAATTTAAAAATATATGTTTATAATGCAAGAAGACACAAATGATACAATAATTTTCATTTTAAGAGACCAGGAAAATATGAAGAGGGAAGAAATAAAAGAAGAACAGGTATATATGAGAAGAGTTAACTTTCCAAGGCCAGGATTCAAAAATATATTCATTAAAAAAACCCTCAATAAATAAGATCAATTCTAGACTGGACACTATAAAAAATGCTAATTAGAAGGAAATACTGAATAATTCACCAGTAAGACACAGAAAAAAAGTACACACACACACACACACACACACACACACACACACATATATATATATATATATATATAAAGAGAGAGAGAGAGAGAGGTGTTCTCCAACTCTCTAGAATAAATACATATCTAGATTCATCATAGTGAAACTGTAGAACCACACAGATAAAGAGAAACTCTTAAAAGCCACAAGATAAAAAGGAAAATTATTCACAAAGAAATAACAATTAGACACTCAGCAAATTTCAAATCAGCCCTAATAAAGTTCAGAAGACAATGGAGTAATATCTTGAAAGTGCTGAGGAAAATTAAGCATCAACAAGAAATTTATACTGACCTCAACTACCATTTAACAATGAAAGTGATATAAAGATTTTTTCAGATATACAAAGATTAACTGCTTACATCCCTACAGATTCTCACTGTAAGATATTCTTTAACAAGAAAGAAGAAAATGAAACTAAACCCAAAGATAAACTATGGTATGCAAGCAAGAAAAAAAAGTGGTGAGTATGGAAATGGACAGAATATCCATTATAACTATGGAGAATGAAAGAATACAACTAAAATCTAATTTTTTATTAAAAAGTTAAGCTAGAGTTGTTTACCATTATACCAAAAAAGGAGGTAGGTGTGATTGTGATCAATAGATATTTGAGGAATTCCAAACCAGCAAGAGAACAAAGTTGGGGCAATCAACTTCCCAAGAGGAATTAGGGGGAATGCAAAAAAAATACTAAGAAAAAGATTGGAAAACATAAGTCACAATATATCACAAAAATGAAATCTGATTAAAGTCAACAAAAAAAGATTATCAGGTTGGAATTTTTTAGCCGTATATAAAAGGTTAATTCATCAGGAAAATTTAGCAGTTTTAAATTTATATATAGCTTATAACATAGATCAAAAATGTACAAAGCAAAAACTGACATAACTAAAGGAGAAACAGGCAAATCCAAAGTCATAGAGAGATATTAACACACCTCTCTCATTAGCTGATAGATTAAGAAGATGAAAAAAATTGCTAAGAATATAAAACAATTGAATAATATGACGAACAAACTTGAACTAATTGGCTTATTTCGCATATTGCACCTAAGAACTGAAGTACACATGCTTTTCAAGTACACCTGCACCCTTTACCAATATTACCATAAAGAAAGTCTCAAAAAATGTGAAAGCATAGAAGTCATATAAAGTATATTATCTGACTGTAGTAAAATTAAACTAGATATCAGTTACATAAAGCTAGATATCCCTACATATATTTAGAAATTAAGTAATAAACTGCTACATTATTTGAGTCAAAGAAGAAATCTTAACAGAAATTAGAAAGTATTTTGAAATTATGATGAATACTATATATCAAAACCCATGGAAAGCTGCTAAAGTTGTGTTTAAAAGAAAATTTATAGCCTTAAAAGTATATATTAGAAAAGAAGAAAGGCTGAAAATCACTGTTCTTAGTATCAATCTTAAGAAGTTAAGAAAAGAAAAAGAGTGGCAAATTAAATCCAAAGAAAGCAAAAAGAAGAAAATCAAAACAGAAAAATAAGAGTTAATAAAATGGGAAGCAAAGATATAAAAGAGAAACAGCAAGACCAATGTTGGTTGCTTAAAAGGTAATAAAATTAATAAATCCATAGTAAGACTAATCAATGAAAAAAAGAGAGAAGGCACAAATAAAAATATCAGGAATGAAAAAGGGGACAAAACTCTATATCCTCATATATTTAAGAGATAATAGAATAATATTATGAGCAACTTATGACAAGAAACTAGAAAACTAGATTAAATGACAGTTAAAAAAACATTTACTAAATGGATACAAAAACAAACAAAATCTAGTCTTTTATCTATTCAATTGAATCCCAAATTTAAAAACTTCTCTCTCCTTCAGGAGTAAATTCTTTATAAAATTTAATGAAGAAATAGTACCAATTGTTTACAACTCTTTCAGGGAATGGAAAAAAAAGAGAATACTTCCCAACTTTTTAAAACTGAGAAAGATCTTTACCAAGAAGAAAATTATAGGGCCAAGTTCTTTCATAAACACATGTTTTCTTTTTTAAAAGAAAACCAATAAAATCCAATGACATATATTGAAGATAAAATGATAAAATGTCATGTCATAGTGGTTTATTCTAAGAATGCGAGGTTGGTTTAACATTCACATATAAGAACAGTCATGGATCAGTGTTTAATTTCCTGACTTGATTATTGAACTCCAGTTATATATGAGAATGTTTTTGTTCTTAGTAAATATACACTGAAGTATTTAAGGGTAAAGTTTTATAATATCTCCAATCTAGTCTAGAATGTTTCTAGAAAAAATAAGTAACATATATGTATATATATATATATGTATGTAAATATATAGAATGATAAAGCAAATTAGGCAAATTGTAAACAACTGGTAAACATGGGTAAAGGGTTATGAGTATTCCTTGTACAAATCAATTTTTATGTAAGTTTTAAATCACACCAAAATGTAAAGTTACAAGTAAAAAATCAATTTAATTCACCTGTAAACAGAATAAAGGAGAAAAAGCAATAAATAAATAAATAAATGTAGAAAACAATTTTATAAGATTCAACAACCATTCATGATAAAAATTCTTAGCAACTTAGAAATAAAAGGTATCTACCAAAAAACCTATAGGAAACATCACACTTAATGGAAAAAAATGTTGAAACTTCTTCGCTGGGGTCAGCAATGAGAGAAGGGTGCTACTGTCGTAACTTATATTCAGCAGGACTTTCAGCAAAAAACAGACTACTTTAGAGGAACAAGAAAATCCCTGCTCACTACAGGCTTCTTATTCCCTAAAAGCAAACAGGATAGAGCTAAACTGAGTTAGCCTTTGCAAATCTGACACCAGATGAGTGACTGCATCTCTCCCAGGTGAAGTGGATGAAGGAAGAAAGTATTCTTGGGGAAAATTCTTCCTCACAGAAATCCCGATCAAAGGACAAGTTTCCCTCTAACAATGTTCAAGACCCTTTGAAGAAAGTTATAGAATATTATCAAAAGGCGTAAAAGAAAGCCTGAATAAATGGAGAATTAGACCACATTCATGGATGAGAAGACCACATATCATAAATATGTCAATTATACACAGATTCTCCACAGTTCTCTGTATCTGGTGGTTTAGATCAAACTTGACACACTGATCAAAAAGTGCACATGGAAGAACAAAAGGCCAAGAACAGCTACAATTTTGAAAACAAAGAACGAGGAACAGCAACAAGTCTATCAAATATTAAAAGTGTTTATTAACCTACTGTACTTAAGAGAATGTGGTAGCAGCACAAGGGGCAAAATAAATAAATAAAACAGAGAAGGAACAGACAGAGGTTGAGAAACAGACCCAGGCATATCTGTAAACTTGATATATGACACAACTGGCATTTTGAATCTGTAAGGAAAAAATAAACTGGTTTTTGGGGGGTTTTTTCGTCTTTTTTTTTTTTTTTTGCGGTACGCGGGCCTCCCACTGTTGTGGCCTCTCACATTGTGAAGCACAGGCTCCAGACGCACAGGCCCAGTGGCCATGGCTCACGGGCCCAGCCGCTCCGCGGCATGTGGGATCTTCCCGGACCGGGGCACGAACCCATGTCCCCTGCATCGGCAGGCGGACTCTCAACCACTCCACCACCAGGGAAGCCCTAAACTGTTTAATAAATGGTACTGGACCAATAGGTTATCTCATCTGGAAAAACAAAATAAAAGTAGATCCTTAATATAAATTTTTTAAAAGTAATTACACATGGATTAAATACCTAAGTGAAAAAAATATCAAAACTTTTAGAAGAAAATAGAAGGGAATAGTTTTGCGTTTTCAGAGTAGGAAGGATTTTCAAACTAGGTACAAAAAGAACAAATCATAAAGAAAAAGATTGATAAATTTGACTATGTTGTTATTAATAACTTTTATCTAAAAAAGACATCTTAAGCAAAGTAAAAAGGCAAATTGCAGACTGTGCAGACTGAGGGAAGATATTTGTGATCTGTACAAGTGAAAAAGGATGCAAATCTAGAATATATGAAGAATTCTTACAAGTCAGCAAGAAAAACAAGCAATCTAGTTGAAAAAATGGACAAAAGATGTGTTTGTGCCTTTCACACGAGGATACCCAGCAGCTAATGAAAAGATGCTTAACCAAGCTGGTAATCAGGAAATTGCCCATTAAGTCACCACTGAAATACCATTTCTCACCAACCAGATTGGCAAACAGAAGTAAGCTAACAACAATAAGTGCTGGTGAAGAGGGAGAGAAAAGAAATGGGGCCTTTCACATGCTGCAGCGGGAGTGAACATTGGTACAGGCCCTTTGAAGAGTAGCGGTAGTGTGTTAGAGACACACATCTGATTCAGGAATTCCACTCCTACAGATGCACAGAGATGTACTGCTTGTAACAGGGGAAAAACGGAGACAGCTTAAACCCATCAACAAGATAATGGATAAATAAACTGTGGTTCAACAGAACACTATACAGTAATTAAAATGAATAAACTAGAGCTATATACACTAACACAGAGAATGCTCAAAGGCATCATGTTGAATTTAAAAAAAAGAGAAGGAAAACAGGCTGCCTGATGATATGTACGGTATGCTAACAGGTAGATACAGCTTTAAACATGAAAACCAGTATTATATGTTATTATGGATAGAAATAACATTAAAATATTCATGGCAATGATAACAAATTCAGAATAAGCTGTCGCCTCTGAGCCAACAGAAACAGAACGGGAAAGGATGCACAGAGGGCTTCACCTATTTTTTTCTTAAAAAAAAAATGATCTGAAACAAATAAGTCAGAGTTGAAATCAAAGTGCTCTGATCAAATCTGCTTATTCTCACAAAGAAACAGAAATTCCACATGATATATATTCATTGCTTTTCAAAACAAATTTTAGCAGTAAATTTTTTTTAAAGGAACAACCTAGAATGGACACCTGTGAGAGTGGCTAAAACAAGATGCAGTGACAACCCCATGTGCTGATGGAGCCGTGGGGAAACTGAGGCACTCACACACTGTGGGCACCAACTCTTGGTGCTTTCTCCCCTTCACATCCTCGCTGTCCTATGAGATGCGCTTGTGTATCATTGTGGTTTTGGACAGGTGAAGTCTGGCATCACTGTGTGTGTCTAGTGGCCATTTGGCTTTCCTCCTTTGTAAAATGTCTTTAGTCCATTTTCTTGTTGGTTTACCTGGTTGGTCATGTGTCTCTTCTTGATTTGTAAGATTTTTTTGGCTTGTTTTTTATAATTACTGGATGAGTCCTTATCATCTCCCATTCTGTGTGTCCACATTTTACTCTTATGTGTGTATTTAAAAAGAAGAAGAAGGGCTCTTCTCACCAGCTTTTGCATGCATAGAATATCTCTGGAAGGATGCCCAAGAACATGGTAGGGGGGACTGCTTCTGAAGAGGGAAGGTAAAGTACCAGGGGAAAGGATGTGTGGGAGGTGCACTTTTCTCTACATTCTTTTGCACTCCTTTTTTGGAAAATCATTACTACTATTTCCATGTAGTTCAAATTTTAAGGCAAAGCCTACTATACCTAAGCAAACGCAAGCTTTTCCTCTAATCATTTCGCAAAGGAGATGCCTGCCCAAGTCAGACATTTCCCCATGCAGCCCACGGCCCCTTGTCCTCTAAGTACAGGAGTGAGTCCACTCTGCCTTCCAACTGCGAGGCAGGAGAGCAAAGTAGTGCTGAGAGCAACCTCCACAGCCAGACTACCTGGCTGTCCCCCAGCTCCTCCACTGCTACTTGTATAACTGAGCAAAGTTCCTTATCCTCTCTAGGCCTTGGCTAAGGAACAGAGATTCCTACAATGGTCAGCAGCCTCTAAGTCAGTAGGCCCCCAATGCTCCCACCTCCGGTGGCAGAGGTGATGGGATCTCACTTCCAAGGTGAGGTACAAAATGCCTGTGGCTTCTATCTGGACACACCTTCTCTTGCTTGCTTGCTCTAAAGGAAGTCAGTTCTCATGTTGTATCCCACGTTGGGAGCTGCCCTGTGGAAAGGTCCTCAGAGCAAGGAATTAATGCTTCCAGCCACCAGCCAGTGAGTGAGCTTGGAAATAAGTCCTCCCCCGGGCAAGACTTGATGCAGCCTGGTGAGACCCCTGGCCAGAGAAACCTAGCTAAGTCATCTGCAGATTCCTGCCCCAGAGAAATTGTAAAATAATAAATGTTTGTTGTTTTAAACCTTTTTAAAAAAATGGGGGGGCACAGAAAGGCTAGGCAATGGTTCTCCTGAAAAATTTATCTATCATCTACAAGAGGCCAGACAGAACAAGTGATTGTACAGAATCCCTTCCATTGCTGGGATCCTAAGACGTTCTCAAAATAATACAGTAAGCCCTTAGTTTTAAACAAAATGCTTCAGGAAATTGGTGGTTTGCTGAATTTGATTTCCTGGTTAATTGGAAGAACTTTTTTTTATAGAATCATGGGGCTTAAACATACCTCATAGATATAATACAAGTGAAGAGGCTGAAACTGAGAATAAGTAGCTTCTGAAAGTTCTGAAGCTTTTGTGTGGCAAACCCTAGCACAGTGCCTGTCACACAGTAAATAATTATTGAAAGAAGGAAGGAAGAGGAGCATTGGGCAAAGAGGAAGGAAGGAAGGTAGAGGTGCTCACCCTCTTCATAGCTTTGAACTGCTGAAACTCCTGGTCCTGGCCTCGGTGCTAGGAAAGCTCAGAGTTGGATGTGAGCAGACCTGAATTCAAGCCCCAGTTCACACTTAGTTGTGTGACCTTGGGCGGCCCCTTGACCACACCCCTTACACCTTACGCCTCACCTGCTCGGGTGTAAAATGTAAAAGATAATAACTTCCTGTGTCAGGGAGTCACCTTGAGATGCAAGTACGATTCCGTACAGGAACGCACTTTCTAACCGTGGAGGAGCGTACACATTTTGCCATCCTTATCTTTAGAAAGTACTGTCCACTGTGCCGACTTGGAAAGCAGACTATAAACTAAAACATGCCCCCACCCCAATACAGGGGAAAGAGTTGCTGTTGGGTAAATCAGCTGCTTGGGGGAGGGAAATCCATGTGGATCCTCATCTCACACCATTCACTGACACACAAAATTTAGATGAATTTAAAAGTCAAGTGTAAATTACAGTACATGTATAATATGTACTATCATGCAATTAAAAAGAATAAGGTTCAGCTATATGCGCTGGCATGGAAAAAACTCCAAGAGCTAGTGTTGTGTGAAGAAAGCCAGTCTGTAGAATGCTCTTGTATACATATGTGAGTGTGCATTTTACTTATGTAAAAATAAACGCCACATACACGTGCACATGCATATGCCACAAATTTAAAGAAAGTCTGAAGAATTCACACATCAATTGTTAACACTAGTTGCCTCTGGAGAAGGTAATGGGACTGGGTGTAAATGTGGCATTTTAATTTCTCATGAAAATTATATATATATACAGACACATATATGCTAGTTGAATTTTTAAATGGGTGTGTGCTAATTTCAAATTTTAAAACAAAAAATAATATTTTAAAACTTAAATGTAAAGAATAAAACCTTTAAAAATAATACATGAATATTTGGTCTCTGTAGGAGAAAAACTTTGAAAGCAATGTAAAAAATCATGAAACTATTTCTAGAATTAACCACATTAATTGCTCTTTTTGTCAAAAAAATCAAAAGGTAAACCCAAACTGGGTAATTTAACACCAAATATGACAAAGAGTTAATCCTTTCTATTATAAAGTGGTCAAAATGATTAAATTTAAAAAATAAAATCACTACCTCCCCCCAAAAAACATCCCTGACCCTCCAAGCATTCAACCCCAGGCTCTTTTGAAATTATCATCCCATGTCCTCATTTTACAGACATAAAACTGATACAAAGACGGTAAGTCTGTTATGGGGGGTTGTGGGGGGGAATCACAGCCCCTCCCGGCAGGCAACCAGCCCTCCTGAAAGGGGAGGCTGAGGTGGGCCGTCCCCTCAGTTCAGGAATTTACCACCCACCGCCTCCATCTCTTCCCCTGACGAAATCCGAAAGCAGTGCGTCTTCCCCATCTTGTCAGAACCCAAAGTCCCCCTCTCTCTCTATTCCAGATTCCCCTTGAGGATGAACTGAGGTCTGGTCCCCAAGTGGAGAGGTCCAGGTGTAAAGACGTCTTGGGAGTTGGTCACACGGAGTGGCCCTGGATCAGGGGTTCGGAACGCCCCGTCCTCACTGCGGACGCAGCTGTGGCAATTCCACGCGAACTGTTGCCACCACCCTTCAGGCCTGCACGCTGACAACACGCAGCGGCTCCGGCTGCCCTCCTCCCCTAACGGGATGGGGCTCCGGGATGGCCCGGGCCGGGCCCAGGAGGAGACTTGAAACTGCCCCAAGTGAGCCCATCTCTCCAAAGTCACGTGGCAGGGGCCGCAGCTCCCGGCAGCCCACAACAGTGCTGGCCTGAAGACCCCTAAACTTGCCACCCATTCGGAGAAAGAATATATCTTGGAGGTATACCGAATGGCATTTGAATAGCATTTTTTGTTTGCATCTGTGAGTTTCCTCTGCCCACCAGGGTAGAAGGTGGGAACTTAGAAGGAACTCGGAGCCCCGCCCGCAGACGTCTCCTCCCACACCCAGCATCCCCAGCAGGGGCTGCAGCCTGGGGAGGTTGCTGGCGATGGGGAGGCCCACCACCCGCGCCTGACGTCGTCGTTCGCCCTAAAGGGGAAATCCTGCACCTAATAGCTGAGAGCTTGGGTCAAACCAAGGTGGGACGGCTCCCGCAGACAGTTATTTTTAAAAAGAACATTAGGTAAACATTTACAATGAAAAGATCTTGTCATCCCATCAAAAACTCATTTAACATTCAACAAACATTTACTGAGCGCTAAGGGAAGTGCGGGAGTTAAACATGTACGGATTATGAATATGCCCTCCCTGCCCTGGAACAGGTGATTATTCCTAAGAATTGAACATTCAGTGTGGTACAGGGGAAACTCTGCTGCTTACTAGAATAGACTCATGACTTAATCTTTCTGAGGATGTATCTGTACAACTGGCATAGTAGTAAAAATCCCCCAGGATCTTGTGAGGATTAAATGAGATGATGAAGGACAGTGCCTGGCATCACACAGCCCCAGGCACACCACAGACAAAGAAGGGCTCAGACTCCAGCCCCTGTGCCTCCGCCTCAGTTTCCTCATCTCTGAGGTTTGTTATTTTGTCGCCTTGACTGACCTCCCTCAGGGGCTCAAACTGCATGATACAGCAACACAAGAGGCCCACACAAATCGATCGCCTAATTAGGACTATCAAGTCTCTGACTGAAAAAAATTAATTCTATGTATTAAGGTGGGTGGGGACACCTGAATGTCAATATACTCTTCAAAGACAAATGAAGAAGAGTACATTGCTTAGATCTGGAATGTGCTACAGAAGAGCAAATCAGAGACCAAGTCTTCTCTTGCAGAAGGTCAGCAAACTTTGGCCCAAGGGCCAAATCCGTCCCACCCGCCCACCCCCTCCCCAGCCTGTTTTTGTAAGTAAAGTTATATTGCATCACAGCCGTGATCATTCATCTACAAATCTTCTTAGGCTGCTTTCATGCCAGAACCACACAACTGAGTCGTTGTGACAGAGAATGTATGGCCCACAAAACCTAAAATGTTTACAATCAGGCCATTTACAGGAAAAAAAAAAAAAAAAAAAAGAATTGTCGGCCTCTGTTCTACTGAACACCTTCTATTCCTCTTTCGCAAATATCCCTAAATCTGAGGTTGAATGCTGGTAATTAAACTTTTTAGCTCCAGAGTCAGTTAAGGTTTACAAGGCCTGGTGGTTGGAATTGAGACTCAAATGAATCTGAGGGTTGGAAACAAGAGGCCTCTCTTCCGGTTGCATCTGGCTTGTTACTGTGTGGTCCTGAAGCAATCTGTAGATTAAAATAAGGCTTTAAAATAATTCTGAGGGTTTTAAGATGCAAGGAAGCAATATGGAGTAGAAGCAGCACTAACCTGAAAGTTGGCAGCTGTGTTCCGGCCCCTGGTTGTCCGCCAATTAGGTGTGTGATTGGGGCCATCACTGCCCTTCTGGGAGTGGTTACTTTACTTGTAAAATAAGGGGCTCGTCAGTTTGTCAACCATCTTTGAACTAATCCTGGGAGGGAACTCGCCAGCACAGACATGGAAGTTTTGGACCGTGTCATCTCTAAGATGCCTTTCCAGCTTTAACGTAAAGTGAGACTTGACACTGTGAGACCGTGGCTTTGGGGAAGGTTAATTGAGAAGCAGTGAACTTACATGTATGGGGTGCTTCCAGTTCTACCACGTCTTAATGACATTCACTGCGGTAGTAATTCATCGGGCTTACCTCTTTCCAAATAGATGCCATACTAGTGTAATTCCAGTCCACCTGTGGAGAGAGACGGTAGCCCCCAGACAGCTTTGGACAGGCCCTTCACCTTGAATTATGTGGCAGTAGCAGGGATATGCAGATAGGCCCTCTGAATTATGCCTTCTAGATGGGCATCCACATGGGTTTACCTACCTTAAACTAGCACCTGCAGACACAGGAAGGATGGCTTTATCTCTAAAGTATCCCATGTAGCAAAAGGATCCTAAGGATGCTGCCAAGAATCTTGGGATAATTGGGGCCTGACGGCAAATAAATCCTGCAGCATCAGGACCGCTTTCCCTATCCCAGAGCCCCCGAGTGAGGACCACCTTCCAAAAGCTCCGAATCCAAAGTCTGTTTATCCCCTTTGTGGAAAGCCCATCGTCCTGGACTGCATGCCCTGCGCTGCTCCCCCCTAATACCCAGGCAGGCCAGTGACCCCAGTTGGCAGCACAGAGCCACATGGACGGCAGTCAAACAACACCCAGATGAAAACTGCAGCTGATGGCCCAGGCTTTTGGGTCAGTGGCTGCTGTGCACAGCTCTCTCCCTGCCTCCTGAAGTTCAAATGCCAGCCTGATTTCTATCTGGAAGCCTCCCAGCCCAAACATGGAACAAAAGTTCCCTCTGACAAGCCCATTCCCGGTTCCAAAGTATGTTTTTATGTTTGTTGGCAAATAGAACTGTCACCAGCAACAATAACAACACTGTTTCCCCTCGACTGAAGCTACTTCATTTCTTCATATTTGTGCCAGGGCTGGAGCTGGACAGATGAATAATGTAGGCTCGGCGACTGGCCCGAGCCCTGACCTCGTGCCTCCAAAAGCAAACACAGTGGTGAAAATGGAGACTTGTTTGTTTGAACTCTCATTGCCTAACTTAAAAAGGAAAAAGAAAAAAGAAAAACACACCTCCCACCATCCCATTTCTTCAGTGTAGGCACTGAAGTTTTACTGTTTTGTTTTGGTTTTCTGTTTTCATTTCTCACTTTTTGAAATAAGGAACTACAGCCCTCTACTGGTGCGAGGGACGGAGCCAATTCCCCAATCGTCAAGGCTACCCTACCATCTTGTGGCCGTCTTCAGGATGTGCAAATTTAGATAAAATCAACTTCTAAGAATCGTAAAACACAGGTTGTTTGAAGGAATATTCCAAATATTTATACAGGCTTTCATTTAAGACATCTCGAGAAGATAGGTTGGATTGTTCAGGGAAAACATAGATTGATATGGAGTCAGAATGTTGTTTTGTAGCTCAGCACCCATCATCTATTTGTGGCATCATGCTTGAGCAAATCTTCTCATTTTTATGAACCTGTTTTCTCATCTGTAAAGTGGAGGTCATAATAAATGTTTGATCCTTAGAGTTTTGTGAAGCTTAAATAAGACTGCATATAAAAAGCGACTTGTAAACTTTATACACAAATACACATAAATATATTAAAAAATCTCTAAAGAAGTAGATTATCTCATTATATTGGTAAGACTTTTCTGAGACTCACAGCTTGTTTTGCTGCCTAACCTCCTATAAATTAAAGCCTGAGCCGTAGGTTAAGAGGGAGAAGGACTTCACACTGTTCCCTGCTTTCCTAAATGCACAGACTGTCAAATTCCTTAGCTTGCACTTTCCTGATTTAAGTAAAACCAGTTTCTTCGGCCTTTTTTCATAGGGCCAGGGAGATCATGAGGAACGAGGAACACAGATGAACCTTTGGAGGTTAAGCTCTACTTACCTGGAATCGCAAAGCGCCCATTAGTACTGGGGCCTGAGTATTTGGCTATCTCCTCTCCTGGAAAGAGCCCAAGCCAGAGGCAGCCGCTGAGGAAGCACCCATAGGAGCCTGCGCGGTACAGGGCTGACGCAGGATGACTCACCAAACACAAGACGGGTTTGGCCGCTGCTTCTGTGCAGCTGTTTGGAGGAAGCCAAGAATTTCTGGTGCCTTGCTCTGGACTTGGTGAACAAACCCAAATGTTGCAGTCCTCACCTCATGCTAAATTTCAACCCTGCCTGGGTTGGTGGACCAGCCAGTGCTGGGTCTACTGATAAAAATGTCCTAAACGCTAGCCTGAGCTCAGAGGTGACCCACCCATGGGCTGGCCCCTTTTGTCCTCCAGTTACACAGTTTATCACTCGTCTCACTGATGCAGGAAGAAGGCTTAGGGCACATTTGGCAGCAAGATCAATAGTTTTGCAAAGAGAAAATAGCATGCCTGCCAAAGGGACATCAAATCCTTGGATGAGTAGTGAGGAACTATGACTCAGATTTCTAGGCCTTCTGCCCCCCCCTCCCCAGGCTGGGCTCTGCTTCCACCTGTTTCCAAATTTTGTTCGTCTAGGCCTGTCCTCAGGCAGCCACCGTGAGACTCCTGAATGTCACGAGTGAGCCAGTGTGTTAGCGGGAGACGGGAACAGAGGAGGGAAGCAGGCTGTGGCTCCAGGAGGATCCCGTGGCAGATCCGGGGGACGGAAGGGAAAGGTCGCGCCCCTACCCTGCAGAATGAGGGTCTCCTTCCCAAGGCCTCAGAGTGCCATGACAGAACTCCACAGTCAGAGAGGTCGCTCATCCCCACCTAACCCTCATGGGGCTGCCCCAGAATCTTCCAGAGACCAGCCTGTGGACAGAGTCTGCGGCTTGCTCAGCTACCTCTGAGGAGGTGCTTCTTCCTCCTGCTGTCACTGGGAGGAGGTAGCAGTCAGGGTCTTCCCTCCGGAAGGTACGAGAGAGGAAGATTTTTGTTCAGAGTTTTTCCGCACTGTATAAACTACTTACATCAGCCAAATGAGGGTAGGAATCAAAGGTATGGTGGCCAAACTTTCTGAGCTGAAGTTCATATGATCTGACGAGGCGAAGGTGATTGTTGGCACAATGAGACTGCTGACAGAATTATTCGTTTTCTGGGATGTGTTGAAGAAGATGGACCTTGTAATTTCAAGCATGTGGGTTTGGGTACCAGTCACGTTGCAAGAGACTGCAGAAGGTCAGAGCGTGGGGTGTCACAATGCACGCAGGACTGGGTGCTCTCACGTCCACACAGTCAGCCGTGATGGGCAGCAGTGGAAGCGGGGGCACTGCCAGCTTCAAACACGAACCAGTGAATTCGTGTATTTGGATAAATACACTTATTTTTAGTATTTTTCAAAAGATTTATTTAGGTTACACTTATTCATATCCCAATGGTTAAAATACCTGTCCTGTATACCATATCTTGCAAAAGTTTAAGGAGAAGAAGTAGAGGAAATGTGGTACGTGTGGTATAACAAAGATTTTGATTGACCTTTGTCCCTGGTTGCTGGTGGATAGCCTCTAAACCCTTGGACTTTCTGGAGTCATAGGAGTCTTGTTATTCATGGTGGCCCCTCAGGCTACCCCTGAGTTTATGCTAATGAGGTGACTTGTGGTAGGTTCTTAGGTAGTTTCAGGATGGGGGCTTGTGTCTCATTCCTTCCACTTTTCCCCTTCATCCCCAGGACAAATTCCAAGCCGTGCAAACTGGCTGTTGAGGGTACTGCCTTTCCCAGGTGTGAAGAGTCTGGGCGGGGGAGACTTCCTTGGTGGTCCAGTGGTTAAGACTTTGCCTTCCAATGCAGGGGGCACGTGTTCGATCCCTGTTCAGGAAGCTAGGGTCCCACATGTCTCGTGTCCAAAAAACCAAAACATAAAACAGAAGCAATATTGTAACAGATTCAATAAAGACTTAAAAAAAAAAAAAGAGTCTGGAGGGGGAAAGACCAACATGTGATTAGAGAGTTGGACCTTTGAGCCATGTGATGTTAGCCCAGCCTCTGGGGAGGGGAGATGGGGTTCAATCACTGTAGCCAATGATTCAGTGAATCATCCCTGCATAACTAAATCCCAATAAAAATTCTGGCCACCAGAGGCTTGGGTAAGCTTCCCTGAGGGGTGCTTACATATCGACATGCCGTCACAGTAACGCATCCTAAGGACCCCAGAAGAGCACATTCAGGACCCTCCCGGGCCTCGCCCTGGCTGGTCCTGATTTGCATCCTTTACAATGAACTGTATCATACCTACAGCACTCCCCTGAGTTCTGTGAGTCATCGTAGCAAATTGTGAAACCTGAGGTGGTGCTGGGAACCCTCTGGATTTTAGCCAGTTGGTGAGAGTGCAGGGCCTGGGAACCCCCAAGTCTGCAGCTGGTGCCTGAAGTGAGTGAAGTCGGGCGGAGGAGTGTGCCTTGATTTGTGAGTTGCATTGCACTGTGGAAGGAATCATAGAGAACCCTGGGGAAATTCACAAGGTGCGCTTGTATGGGCCCTAATGTTTGTTCATGCTGGCCTCCCTCACTATGCAGGAGGCATCCAGTAATGTGTGTGGGTTGAATGAATGAGTTAATTATGTAACAGAGGGTTCACTGCCCACTGCCCAGCGTGGGGTGTGGATCATGCCTCACCTGACCCCCCAAATCAGCCCCATTCCCACCTGCACTCTTCTAAGTGTCATCTGTGTCCTGGAGCTTACAGGTGCCCTGGGAGGCTCTCTCTGTCCATCTGTCTGTCTGTCTGTGTCTTCATCTTTACACTCAAATCCCCCTATGTGAACTCTCACTAGCTTGTTTTCACCCAGAATCTGGGCCAGAAGAAGAACTTAGTGGCACTTTATACCAAAGTCCAAAACTAATAACACAAAACTAGAGAACTAGTTTTCTTCCCTGGAAAGGGAAAGGAACTTTTTAGAAGAATCTGCTATTTTTTTTTTTTGAGATAGACTTGACATATAACATTGTAATTAGTTTTAGGCGTACAACATAATTATTTGGTAATATGTATAAATTGTGAAATGATTACCAGAATAAGTTTAGTTAACATCCTTCACCACAAGTTCACACAGCTACAATTTTGTGTGTGTGGTGAGAAATTTTAAGCTCTACTCTCCTAGAAACTTTCAAATATACAATGCAGTATTATTAACTTTAGTCACCACACCGTACACTGCATCTCAGAATTTATTTATAACTGGAAGTTTATACCTTTTGACCACCTTCATCCATTTCCCCTACTTCCTAGACCCCACCTCTGGTGACCACCAATCTGTTCTCTGTATCTATGAGTTTGGCTTTTTGTAGATTCCACTTATAAGTGATATCATACAGTATTTGTCTTTCTCTGTCTGATTTATTTCACTTAGCATAATGCCCTCAAGGTCCATCCATGCTGTTGCAAATGGTAGGGTTCCCTTCTTTTTTATGGCTGGATAATATTCCATTGAATATATATACCGTATCTTCTTTATTCATCCATCCATCGGTGGACACTTAGGTTGTTTCCATGTCTTGGCTATTGTAAATAATGCAGCAATGAATGTGGGGCTGCAGATATCATACCCAGACGTTAAATTGCTGGATCATGTGGTAGCTCTATTTTTGATATTTTGAGGAACATCCATACTGTTTTCCATGATGGCTGCACCAATTTACATTCCTACCAATAGTGCACGAGGGTTCCCTTTTCTCCACATCCTTGCCTATCTTTTTGATGGTAGCCATTCTGACAGGTGTGAGGTGATATCTCCTGTGGTTTTGATTTGCCTTTCCCTGATGATTAGTGATGCAGAGCACCTTTCATGTGAACTGGGAGCTTAGACTGTTCTACTGGGAGACTTGTTTATGATAACCACCAGAACACATGCCTTATGTCTCCCTCCCACCCACAAAACCCTAAACTATATATATATATATATATATATATATATATATATATATATACTTTTTTTTTTTTTGCAGTACGCAGGCCTCTCACTGTTGTGAGAGCCTGTGAGCACAGGCTCACGGGCCCAGCCTCTCCGCGGCATGTGGGATCCTCCTGGACCAGGGCACGAACCCGTGTCCCCTGCATTGGCAGGCGGACTCCCAACCACTGCGCCACCAGGGAAGCCCTGAACAATATTTTTTAAAAAGACATTTTTTAAATCACTAGAGCACAGGAAACCAAGAAGGGAGTGCTCTTAATGATCTAGAAATTATGTCAAATCCTCAAAACCCAGATGGCAGGCAAGGATGGGATTAAAAGAGGAAGCTACAGCCCAAGGCACAAAGGACAGAGGACAGCTCCACAGAGGTGGAGCCCCGTGCTGGTGCTTCAGGCCAAGCACAAAGAGCAGGTCTGGGGAGCTGTCGTTGTGGCTGGCTTGGGGTAGCCTTCGGGGGCTCACGAGTTGGGACATTTAGGTTGGAAAGGCGCACCCCTGAAAAGAAGGGAGTCCTCCGAGATGACACACCACCTCAGCCCACCTCCTTCCCTGTAGTCCCTGGGCCCAGGGGTGCAGGCAGGCCATGAGGAAGTCTTGAGTGCAGTTATGAGCCCCCCCAGGAGATGCCAACTACTTGAGAAAACACTGACCCCATGGAAAAGAGACACCAAACTCAGCTAACAGAACGGATACTGGTGGACTCCAAGGCAGCAGCCTTCAGTGGAGAGTAACGGGCTGGGGGGCTGACCCATACAGAAAAGACCCAGGGAGGCTTGCTGCCTGCATTTTGCACCGGTAACTCCCTATGTTCCCACAGAGCCTTTCCTGCACTGTCCAGCTGGGCTCCTTTGCCATTTCCCCCGCAATGGCCTCAGAATGCTCACGTCCTCAGGACTTGCAGGCTCCACCATTTCTTCTTGGATGGGGTCCCCATCGTGTGTCTTTTCCCCTGGGATTTGGACTGGGCCCCAGCCTTCCAGTGGGTTTTTCCTTTAAAACTTTTACTGGTCTCACAGGGCCTCTCGTGTCTGGAAACACATCTGAACCTTAATAAATACCTTCTGAGTTGAGTGACCTCACCAAGGACACCAATGTGCCCCTTGAGCTCCATCCCTGCTAACACAGCCTCCAAAAGGTTCATTCTGCCAGCCTTCCCTGTTTTGCAGCTGAGGGACTGAATTTATGCTTTTCTAGAGGTTCATTTTTAATTGTTACGCTTAGTATAATGAAATATCTACCCGTTCCGTAGTTCATATCCATTTTAATACTTATATCAGTCATAAAAGTAACAGATTTCTAGAAGCATCTAAAGTTGGTCCTAAGGCTGCACTAATAGGTGGTCCTTCTGGAGAGAGGATTTGACGCTCACCTGCAACATGACATATTGTTGGGTCACCTGGGCAAGGTGGGGGAGGGGGACTGGGGGTAAGGGGGGGGTTAGGAGGAGACTAGAATCACTTCTGACTTTAAGTTTTCTATAATCATTTCTAATGGATGATTCTCAGGTTATTTATAGGCAGATGGAACTCCCAGGACTAGGCCACTGGGTTAAGTCAGCTGTTCACATTAAAATTGTGACTCTGGAGTCTGGCAACATAAACAAATACTTGTGGTGTTATTTATATTCTTTTTTTTTTTTTTTTTGGAAACTAAGAGCTAATTTTTCAGTTTCTGGTAATTGTATTGAGTACTGTTGATGTACAACATTATTTTTTAAAGGTTATATTCCATTTATAGTTATTATAAAATATTGGCTATATTCCCTGAGTTGTACAATATATCCTTGCAGCATATTTATTTTATACATAGTAGTTTGTACCTCTTAATCCTCTATGCCTATGCTCTTCCCCCTCCCCTCTCCCCACTGGTAACCACTAGTTTGTTCTCTGTATCTGTGAGTCTGTTCCTTTTTTGTTATATTCACCAGTTTGTTTTATTTTTTAGATTCCACATATAAGTGATATCACACAGTATTTGTCTTTCTCTGACTTATTTCACTTAGCATAATTCCCTCCAAGTCCGTCAATGTTATTGCAAATGGCAAAATTTCATTCTTTTTTATGGCTGAGTAGTATTCCATTGTTTGAGATATATATACACGCATACATACATACCACATCTTCTTTATCCATTCTTCTGTAGATGGATACTTAGATTGCTTCCATAGCTTGGCATGTTGCTATGAACATTGGGTGCATGTATCTTTTTGAATTAGTGTTTTCGTTTTTTTCTTTGTTTTTTTGGTTTTATTTTTTGAGATATATACCCAGGAGTGGAATTGCTTGGTCATATGGCAGCTCTATTTTTAGTTTTTTCAGCAACCTCCAGTGCTGTCTACCACAGTGGCTGTACCAATTCACATTCACACCAACAGTGTATGAGGCTTCCCTTTTCTCCACAGCATCACCAACATTTGTTATTTGTGTTCTTTTTGATGATAGCCATTCTGACTGGTGTGAGGTGTTATCTCATTCTTGTTTTAATTTGCATTTCTATGATGATTAACAATGTTGAGCATCTCTTCATGTGCCTATTGGCCATCTGTTTGTCTTTGGAAAAATGTCTATTCAGGTCATCTGCCCATTTTTTAAATCGGGGTTTTTTTTTTCATATTAAGTTGTATGAGCTGTTTATATATTTTGGATATTAACCCCTTATTAGTCAGATCATTTGCAAATGTTTTCTACCATCCAGTAGGTTGTTTTCTTGTTTTGTCTATGGTTTCTTTTGCTATGCAAAAGCCTTTAAGTTTAATTAGGTTTCTTTTTTTTTTTTTTTTTTTTGCTTTTATTTCCTTTGATTTAAAAGACAGATCCAAAAAACACATTGCTATGATATATGTCAAAGAGTGTTCTGTCCATGTTTTTCTCTAGGGGTTTTATGGTTTCCAGTTTTACATTTAGATCTTTAATCCATTTTGAGTTTTTGTTTTTTTTTTGTATATGGCTTTAGAAAATGTTCTAATTTCATTCTTTTACATGTGGCTGTCCAGTTTTCCCAGCACCACTTATTGAAGAGGCTGTCTTTTCTCAATTGTATATTCTTGCCTCCTTTGTCGTAGATTGACCATGAGTGCATGGGTTTATTTCTGGGCTTTCTATCCTGTTCCATTGATCTCTGTGTCTGTTTTTGTGCCAGTACCATGCTGTTTTCATTAGTGTAGCTTTGTAGTGTAGTTTGAAGTCAGGGCGTATGATTCTTCCAGCTTGGTTCTTCTTTTGCAAAATGATTTTTGCTCTTCGGGATCTTTTGCGTTTCCATATAAATTTTAAAATTACTTGTTTTAATCCTGTGTTATTTATATTCTTGTCCCACATCTAATTCTTGGCCTTAAACACCTTTCAATGCCTACTTTTCATACCGTTCAACCCAGACATTCCCCTGCTACATTCCAACTTCTTCCACATGTGAGAATTCAATGCTGGCACTAGAATTCCTCTTAGGGTGAGAACTGCCTTTGTTAAGAAGATTGCTTAGACAGAAGATGAGCCCCACTCTTAAGGGCCTGTGTATCAGGTGGCCTCATGCCATGCCTGTGACAACAAGGTCACAGCACTGCATGACAGAAGGGAAGGACTGGGCCAGGATGAGCAGAACAGGGAAGGAGGGAAAGGACCACCAAGTGGCACCATCAGGGACCCCCACAATCTTCAGCAATGTCTTCTAAACACATCACTGTTTCGTGTGAATGATTTTCTCTTGTGAAAACCAGAGAAGGATCTGAGTCCCTTGTCAGGGTAAATGTGGTCCAGGACCAAGGCAGCCCAGGGGGAAGGCCAGACCCAGGGAAGAGGAGGCCAGGGGACCCAGGCCCCCACCAATTAGCAGAAACCTTGAAGATGTCTTCGGCTTCCACCAGCTTCAGAATTGGCAGTTTTCAGACCATTTCACCTGTTCAGTCTCAGTTGATGTCTGAGATGTGGGTAGGAATTTGTGTGCATGGATGATAATCACAGAATTACATATAATATTGGAAAGTTGGAAACCTGAATATGCAACTATAGGAATCTGGTTAAAGAAGTAGAGGGAGAGCTAAATGAGGAAATAATTTGCAACCATTAAAAATTATGTTTTCAAAGTCTATTTAATGACATGGAGAAGCTCCTGCTCTAATGTCAGAAAACAAAAAAATGCAAAATGTTATTGTTGGTATTAGTTCGAGTTTGCGTTTTGTTTTGTTTTGTTTTGTTTTAAGATTTTTATTTATTTATTTAGGCTGCACCAGGTCTTAGTTGCTGCACTCAGACTCTTAGTTGCGGCATGAGAACTTCTTAGTTACGACATGCGTGAGGGATCTAGTTCCCCGACCAGGGATCGAACCTGGGCCCCATGCATTGGGAGCACAGAGTCTTACCCACTGAACCACCAGGAAAGTCCCCGTGTTTTGTTTTAATAAGTGATCTTTGAAGAAAAAAAGACTAAAATTTTAATACAGATTGTTTCAGAGTTTGTGGGATTATAAGTGACTTGTCTTTTCTTTGTTTTATTTCTATATGATTTTCAAATTCTCCATAATGAGCAAAATAATGTCATCATCAGGAAAAATCATCATCACTTTTGAAGCATGGGAGTGGAGTTTGTGTTGAGTGGTTTACTTGGCAGACACAGGAGAGATGAGCGAGAGGGACATGCCCTTAAGTGATGTTTGGTCTTGATTTATTTTTACTGGTTTAGGTAGAGACAGCATTCGTTTAGCAGAGATGAGAAGGGATCTAACCACTTTTAGGGGATCTTCAGTGTTGTCAGAAAAAAAAAGACCGAAAAGAGGAAAAAAACAGAGGGAAGAGATAGGAAATGGAGAAAAAATATATTTAGGCTCCCTTCTGAAATGGGCTTTGAACTAGCAGATGATTTCTTATTTCACTTTTGTGTATTCTCTTTTACCAAGTTAAAGAGGTGACAGCTAGATGATAGATGTGCTGGTAATCATGCTGGAGAGAACATGCGTGTGCACATATGTGCGACCGTGTGCTTGTGTGTGATGGTACCACCTTTCTGTGTCCTACATGAATTACCTAGTGTAAGCAAGAACAAATTCTCCAAGACCTTGACTACTGCCCCCTGTCCCACTAACTGCACAAAACTGAGGAAACCTCATTGTCATACAGAGAAGATTGTAACAGAATAATTTCAAATCCCTCTGCTGCCAGGTTGAGTAGCACAAAGCCAGGATGACATGTTACCATCTCAAAAATATTTGAGGAAGAAGTTATATGAGACATTCTGGGTCAGCCAGTTAATGCATCAGCAGTGTGTCACGTCCCTGGCCCTGGTATCTAAGAGACAAAGCTCATCTTCTTGCCATCAGCTTGCAGTCCCAAAACATCCCACAACTAAGTTGGAGACCATGACGTGACTTAGCAGGAAGTATAAGCTATGCCACTTGTGCCCACACAACCCTGGCCAAGCCACGCTGTCTCTCAGGGCACCAGCCCCTCACCTGTGTGATGAGAGCTCTGTGCTGGGCATTTCCACAGTCCCTGTAAGCACTGACAAGCTAGGGTTCTTTCTCGACAGAAAGAGACAGAGTGTGTGTGTGTGTGTGTATGTGTGTTCGATGTGCTTATTTGCCCAAATGGAAGACAACCAAGAGCGTGGGTGACAGTTTCAATGATATTTAACGCTAAGAGGGAAATGGAAGGAAATATCACTTGTTGAGTGACTCCTGAGATTCTGGGACTATTCTAGGTATTGTTGTCATGTTACCCCATTGAGTTCTTACAATGACCCCCATTAGTCTATGACGTTATTGCACATTTTGCAGTTTGGGGAACTGAAGCTCAGCTGTAAAGCGACTTAGTCCAGATCATCCGACCACAGGTGAGAAGCAACACACGGGATCCCTCCGAGGCTGTGGACTGATAATTCAGTGAACGTGAGGGACCCTCCCCTTCAAGAGGGGCCTTTGCTGTTGTGGGCTGGTTAGGTGCCCCCCGGCCTGGTTGCTCTGGGCATACTAGGCCGAGCTGCCACCACTCCTACCACCAGGCTTGTCACCACAGCTCCTGATGATGCCCATCATGGGGAGTGGCTGCCAATGGGGCCTTGAGGTTGAAGGAAGACTGATTACAGCCCATGGGCTCCCTGGAAGGTCGCCTTGTTTTGCTTATGAAATGTGTGTCCAGAGACTGGGCTGAAGGGTAGTTACCTGAAAGGCACACTCAGGACTATGTTAACCACAGCCGTCACCATGCCTGTCTCTGTGTCAGAACTAACACACCACGTCCCTGCTCAGGGTCAGGGCTCCTCCAGGGCGGGTGCACCTCCCACCTCCCACCCCCAAGGCACTGGGGGAGACTTTGAGTTAAGCCAAGCTTTCAATTATGGCCCTAAATGCCATCTCTAAGACCATCTTCTGGTTAGGAGCAGAGTACAAGCAAGGACCCGAAAGACCAGAGTTCCACTCTATCCACCAGGCCACAGCACCTCTCGAAGTTACCTTTATGGGGAGAAAGAAAATTCCAAAAGTTTGGCGTATGCTGAACCATTTAGGGAGACTAAGTTATACTGAAAGGAGGAAACACGTAGGAAATGACTGGTTGTTCTGTTGCTATTTAGCTGTGAGGCTTTGGGCAAGCCACCAATACTCTCCGAGCCTGAGTTCCCACCTGTATAAAATAAAGGGATTAGGAAAGGTGATGTCTTAGCCCTCACCCTTCTGGAGAGCCTGTGCTTGGCCCTAGACCATCAGCTCTAAGAGGGCACATCTCAATTCTAGAGCCTGGATCTTGTGGAGTGGCTCTGCGTTCACCTTTCTCGACTTTTCCGAGTTTCCTCCCTGCTGGCATCATCAAGTGCTGGCCTCCTCCCGTCGATGTGTGTGGCTCGGTGATGGCAACAGAGCCTGGGAGGAGAGCCGGATGCCAGCCACCACCTTCCAAGAGGCCCTGTCTTGCCCGACTCCTGCCTGGGCTGCGCGCTGACCTCGCCCCACAGCTGCTGCCATCGTGCAGTCCTCCTGGCAACCCTCACCAGGCTCGCAGGTGTGGCCCGCCACCAGCTGTCCCCCGCTGGTCTCTCAGACGCCTCCCGAGGCGTCAGCTGGCCCTGATGCCTTTGCCATTGGGAATACTGGCACCAGCTCTTCAGAGCGCATCCTGCTGTCGTGCTCTGGAGCCTTCAAAGGTGCCTCACGCAGGATGAGTCCCACAGGGTGGATAATCTCACCCCATTTCACAGATGGGGAACTGTGGCCTAGAGACTGCCTTGTCTTCCAAGAGGGAACAGAACAACACATCAGCCAGGGCAGAAATAAAGCTTCGGCACTCTCCCAGAGCAATATAAGCTTTCGTAATCGGTCATGCGTCTTTTACCTTCTGAAACGTTGTTGGATTTATATATAGCCTCCATCTTGTCCCTCTGAACTCGGCAGGGCTCACCATCAGTCACTGGGCTCAACACCTGGAACTCTGTGGGGATTATCATTAGAAGGATGCGAGGCCAGGTGTGGTTTTGGACCAGAGGCCTGTTGGAAGAGGGAGGATTTCTCACTTTCCAAGTTTGCTCTGCTCAAGTTAAAACAATTAACCTCCTTTCCCCTTCAAACAACTGTTCTCTGCAGCTCTCTCCTAGCAAGATCCAAGCCAAAGACACAGCGTCAGAAGTGGACTCTCTCTGCCCTTCAAAACCTTCAGATGAAAAGGCGGATTAGACGGTCCTGGGGGCTTCTTCCTGCCATTGCTGCCCTCTTTTCTCCACTAATTTCACCACTTCCCTCTGGATCTTAAACCCCCTGAGAGCAGGGATTTTCTCCACTGCAGGGGTCATGAAGAGATTGTAGCCAAAGGGAGTTTGGGCACAGTTAGCCCCCATGTTGGGACCCACACTCACCTCTCAAGAGTTTGCCAGGCCTGCCCGCAGGGAGGGAAGGACAGATGGCAAGGTTATTCCCACCCACTTGGGGTCTTAGCTCTCTTAACTGATGTAGCTGTCAGCACGTTATTCTCCTTCTTGGCCTGCAACATCTCCCAGGACACACACACACACACACACACACACACACTCAAAAACTCTTGGTAATATTAATATTTTCAGGAAATCAGAAAATTTCTTACATTATACTTATATTATATTACATAGCTAGCATGAATTGAATGCTTATTCCATTCT
Organism: Lagenorhynchus albirostris; assembly: GCF_949774975.1. Classification (NCBI taxonomy): domain Eukaryota; kingdom Metazoa; phylum Chordata; class Mammalia; order Artiodactyla; family Delphinidae; genus Lagenorhynchus; species Lagenorhynchus albirostris. The sequence goes on along the minus strand of NC_083096.1, from coordinate 26,714,129 downwards.
GGGCACTGTGCTAGGTGATTTTCATGCCCTAATGACTTCATTTAATCCTCACAATAATCCTATGAAGAGGTATGCGGGATGAATCTAAGGCTTGTGAACTGAAGTGAATAAGCCATGTCACCCAGCCAGTGAAGGGTGAAGCCACGACTTGAACCCCAGTCTCACCTGACAAGTGACTCTGCCAGCCATCATCTGAGATCCTCTCCATGATGTGGGGCAGTCAACTGCAGGAGTCAAGGTGTTGCTGGTCAATAGAGGCAGTCCTGGCCAGCCCTTGGCACTTACATGCCCAAGAGAGAAACTCACCCTCACCCATTTCACAAAGGTTGGCCTTTTCCTGAGCTTACAGGGAGGGATATTGATGGCCCACCACCCTCTGGAAACACTGCCCAGTGCAAGGCTTTCAGAAAATGGGAAATAATTCATCACAGAAAATTAACTGATCATCTTGCAGAAAAGATCTAACTTAGTCATTTCAAACTTGGCAACACATAAGATGACTAGGGAGACTTTTAAAAACTTGCAGACCAGTCTATACCCCATACCAATTAAATCAGCTTTAAATTGAACCCAACCAGAATTTTTAATAATATTTTTTCAAACAAGTACAAATGTACAAAAAAGTTGGAAGTTGCTATGGACTGAATGTGTCCCCCAAAATTCAGCTGTTGAAACCCTAACCCACAATGTGATGGTATCAGGAGGAGGGGCCTTTGGAGTAATTAGGTCATGAGGGTGGAGCTTTAGGAATGGGATTACTGCCCTTATAAGAAGAGGCGCGTGGACTTGCTTCCTCTCTCTGTTCTCTGCCACGTGATGATACAGCCACCTGCAAACCAGAAAGCAGGCCTTCGCAAAGAACCCAACCATGCGGGCACCCTGACCTTGGACTTCCAGCCTCCAGAACTGTGAGAAACAGATTTCTGTTGCTTAAGCTGCCAAGTCTGTGGCATCTTGTTATAGCAGCCCAAACTGCCTAAGGTACACACACAACACAAAAAAACTCTTTCCTGAACCAACTGAGAGTAATTTGACAACCTAGTGTGCCACCTTCCCCAAACATTTTAGTGTCTATTTCCCCCAAACAAAGACATTCTCCTATATAACCTCAATAAAAAACCACAAATCAGGGAATTAACATTGTTATATCTCTACTAACTAATCCTCAGATTTCAAGTTTCACTAATCGTCCTAATAACATTCTTTACAGATAAGGGTCCAATTCAGAATCATGAGTTGCAGTTATCGGTCAGGTGGCCTTAGTCTCCCTCAGTCTGGAAAGTTCCTCAGCCTTTCCTTGACTTTAAGACCTTGACACTTTTGAAGATTATTTTGTAGAATGTCCCTCAATTTGGGTTGGGTTCAACATTTCCTTATGAGGGGATTTAGTTTATTCATCTTTGACAAGAATATCACAGAAACGATGCTATGTTCTCATTGCATCCTGTTGGGTGGCCCACTATGTTTATTTGTAGTGTTACTGATGGCATCCACTTTGATCACTTAATTAAGATGGTGTCTGCCAGGCTTCTCTACTCTAAAAGTACTCTTTTTCCTTTTGTAAATTAATTAGTATTTTGTGATGAGAGACAAGAGGTGAGTTGTATATTGGGAGACTGACCAGCTAACACTTACTTTTACATCTCCCCAGATGATCCCAGAGTGCAAGCAATTTTGAGAATCAGTGGCCTAATTCCTTCCTGTGAATAAGGCAACAGCAAAGATATGGGGTCTTTGTTTGTTTGTTTTCTAATATTTATTTATTTAATTTACTTTTTTGGCTGCGTTGGGTCTTAGTTGTGGCACATGGAATCCTTCGTTGCAACCCGCAGGCTTCTCTCTAGTTGTGGCATGCAGGTTTTCTCTCTTTAGTTGTAGCGCACAGGCTCCAGCGCACATGGGCTCTGTAGTTTGCAGCACGTAGGCTCTCTTGTTGAGGCCTCCGAGCTCAATAATTGTGGCATGCGGGCTTAGTTGCCCCGTGGCATGTGGGATCTTAGTTCCCCAACCAGGGATCAAACCCATGTCCCCTGCGTTGGAAGGCAGGTTCTTCACCACTGGACCACCAGGGAAGTCCCAACATGGGGTCTTTGTGGCATGAGTTAATGATAATAAGAGCTAACATGCATTAGCTAAAACTTATTGAGGCCTATGTTCCATCCACTGTGCTAGTTACTTTATATGCATCATCACCATTGTTATAGAAGCTAACATTTACTTTTTTATTCATTTAATAAATTCTTATTGAGCACTAACTGTGGGCCAAACACTCTTCTAGGTACTGGAGATACAGCTGTGCACAAGAGACACAAAATCCCTTTTCTGATGGAGCCTAAACTCTACTGGAATGCCGTGTACCAAACACTGTGCTAATTACTTTATATTCACAGTAATTATGACAGTAAGAATAACTTGCCTCTATTGAGCATTATGGGCCAGACCCTTAGATCAGCCTCACAGCAACACTGTGAAGCAGGCACCTTTATCATGCACTTATGAACTTAAGTCAGGGAAAGAAAGGCTATACGGTACATATAATAGAAATGCAGTTAGCACAGCACTTGATATAGTAATTACGTTCCCTTCAGTCCTAGCGAAGATGATTATGGCCATTAGGATTTTGGGAGAATCATACTGAGTTAACAAAATGCCCCTTTATGTTCATCAAGTTGGCAAAAATTAGAGAGTTGGACAATATCAAATGCTGGCAAGGGTGTGGGGAAACGTGACCTTTGAGCATTGTTGGTTCAAAGGTTGCTGGTGAGCCATTTTGAAGGGTGTTTTCTGTGTGTATCCCTAGAACCCAGGAAAGCCAGCCTTGAGTTTATATACTGGAGAAATCATCACAAGTTCACAAAGAAATATGTATAAAGAGGTTCATACAGAGCTGGATGTGTCACGGAGTTGGAAGCAACCTAGGGCCCCTTCCCGGGGAAATGAACAAGCAACATATGTTGTACGTATTTGGTGAAATACTTTGCAGTAGACAGAAGAAATTACCCAGACTACATAAAACATGTATAAATCTCAAAATCATAATGTTAAGCCCAAAATGTAAGAAACAGAATATTTATAGTACAATATTTATAAGAGTTTTAAAACAGCATACAAAACAACATTGTAGGGCTTCCCTGGTGGTGCAGTGGTTGGGAATCTGCCTGCTAATGCAGGGGATACGGGTTCGAGCCCTGGTCTGGGAGGATCCCATATGCCATGGAGCAACTAGGCCCGTGAGCCACGACTACTGAGCCTGTGCGTCTGGAGCCTGTGCTCCGCAACAAGAGAGGCAGCGATGGTGAGAGGTACGCGCACCATGATGAAGTGTGGCCCCCGCTTGCCACAACTAGAGAAAGCCCTCGCACAGAAATGAAGACCCAACACAGCAAAAATGAATAAATGAATTGATAAACTCCTACCCCCAACATCAAAAAAAAAAAAAACAAAAAAACCCCACCACATACACCTTAAATATATATAATTAAAAAAAATAACAACACTGTATATACATTATCAAGGATGTCTCCATACATGGGTGTGGTGGAAGGGGGAGTGGAAGGAGTTGCAGTAAATATATGTCTAGGTATGCAAAGAGGGGCAGGGAAGGAGGAGGGTAATGGGATTGCAGCTGGGGGACTAAGGGAGAAAATAGTAACTAATTAAACATAGAAGAGTCTTGTAAGGACAATCCCTTTCATTCTATGAATTCATGAATGTGATCAATTTGATTCCGTGCCTGATTTGATTCTGCCTGGAAGCAGAATAAAAGAGGGGCAGTGTAAGAAGGTCTTTCAAAAAACATCATACAAGCACTCCAGAAAGAGCTCCCTTACACCCAACCCTCTTGAAACCAATCCTCATGGAAGAAGCAGGGTCTCTGAAACAGACTGACATCCTTTTGCATCAAACTGACCTAATGGAAACAGGCCTGTGTCAGTGTTCACCCTGAACCACCCAGCACCCCCTGGACTTTGATACCTGTTTTCCACGGTGCCCTTCTCCAGTGACAAAGGGCCATGGAAAGAGAAGAGAGTTGCCCAGATCAGGAAACTTAAGCTTGGGTCTTGGCTCTGAAACTTACTGGCTGTGTGAGCTTGATCAGGATGTTTACCTTCTTCAAATATTTCCTCGTCTCTCAAAATGGGAATCACACCAGCTACCTGAAAGGGCTGTCTGGAGAAATAAACAAGATTCTGCATAAAGGAACATGGCTGTGGCCTCCCTCCCTCCCTCTAGAGAACCTCAGAGGGACCTGGAGTCTCTTGTCCATAATTCTAAACATCCGACAGACGACGGGCACTGCCTGGTCATGGTTGGCAAGCGATTGGGCTGCTCTCCCTCCGTCTCCCCGCTCTGGGCCCCACGGAGGGCAAAGAACAGCCATCCACACAGGGCACAGTGGTGTCCCGACCTGCCTGGACCTGAGGTAGGTGTGGGCAGCACGCTCCCAGAGGAGGACTGTGCAGGGTGGCAGCTCCCTGGTGGCCTACTTGGCCCCATGCCCAGTGTTTTCCGAGCTGTCCCAAGTGACTGACTGGGCATTTTCTCTCCTGCATTTCCCTTGCAGTAAATGGCACTGGTTTTTACCCAGTCATCAAAACCCTGTCTGGAAGACCTCTTGGGGTCTTCCTCCTCCCTTACCCCAAGTCTATTCAGCAGCTCAGTCCTGTCCATTCTTCCACCAGGTGCCTCTCCCAGCCGCCCAGCCCCATCCCTAGGTACACGTGAACTGCCCAGGCTCTCAGCATCTTTTCTCCAGGAAGCCTGCAGTAATGTCCTATTTTATCTCCCTGCCTCCCCCCCCCACCCCCCATCCTCCAGGCCACCGCAAGAGGGAACCTTCAGACATGTAGTCTAATGTCTTCACTCCTACTCCAAATTCTTAAAGGTTGCTCTAGACAAGCTCAGTTCATGTCACTGCCTTCGCTCTCCCCCTGCTCCAGTCTCACTGGATTTCTTCCCCTGGGAACTTGCCCAGCCCCTCAGCTTCCCAGGGCCTCTGCCCCTCCCGTCCATCAGGTGCGCACTCTCCTCCTCACCTTTGTGCGGCTGGTCCTCCGTGGCTTTTGGAGCTTAGCTCTGCTCTGCAGACTGGACTTTCCTGACCACCCTGTCTAAGGCCTCCTTGCCACCCACACTGATCCCCATGGATTCCCCTGCTCATGGCCTTTAGAGCACTTATCACAACCCTAGTTTGCTTGCTGGCTTCTTTAGTTTCTTATTTAAGGACGTTCTTCCTCCAGAACCTAGCAGGGTGCCTGAGACATAATCAATCCTTGTGCTGGTTGTGCAGGGTCTCCTCAAGATTCATGTCCACCCAGGACCTCAGAATGTGGAAATAGTCTTTGCAGATGTAATTATGATAAGAATTGAGATGAAATCATACTGGATTGGGGTAGGTCCCAAATCCAATGAGTCTCCTTATAAGGGACAGAAAATGACACACGGAGGCACAAAGAAGGCCACGTGGAGACGGAGGTGGGCGTTGTGCTGTCACACACCAGAAATAACTGGGGCCCTCAGAAGCTGGAAGAGGTGGGAAGGCTTCTTCTCTATAGCCTTCGGAGGGAGCGTGGCCTTGCTGACACCTTGATTTCAAGCTCTGGCCTCTAGAACTATAGAAAATAAATTTCTGTTGTTGTAAACCACCAAACTTGTGGTAATTTGTTACAGCAGCCCTAGGAAAGTAATACAGTCCTCAATAAATATTTGCAGAATGGAGAGGTAAAGACCTACAGGATATATCAGTACATCTACACCCCTAAGCCCAGCAGACAATATCATTGGAACTTCTGGCCTTCCACCTCGCCCCTGCCCCCGCCGTCTCATCTCCCAGGTGGAACTGCTTGTGGGCTCATATAATTGACATATAACATATGATTTGACACCTGTGAAACCCTGGGTAATGGTTAGTCAAATCCAATTTCACCTGCCTTCACTAATCAAAGTCGTTTTAAGACTTGCACGTCCTCCAAGCAACACGTAGCCCAAACAATAAGATGTTTGCCCGTGTTGTTTTCTAGGAGCTTGGAGTCAGCAGTGTCTAGCTGGTTGAAGCCGAGCTGGTTGAGACTGGGTAGAACCACTGATGCTTCAACTGGGCATGTGCGAGTGTCCATTTGGCGCCCCTGTGAATGTGCAGAGGCCTGTATGAAGCCTAGTTACAGCGCAAAGAATGATTACCACACCTTTATCCAATCACCTCTCCCTCGCTTCCAATGCCTCAGGCTGCCCTGCTTCTCTATTTCTTGTCCCATAAATACTCCGAGACCCTTGCCTCTGGGGAGGTGAATTTGAGATGTGTTCTCCCGTCTCCTCACATGGCTGCCTCGCGAATAAACCCTCTCTTTGCTGCAAACCTCGGTGTCCGTGTTTTGGCTTGCTGTGAGCTGGGCAAAACGAACCTGGTTCGGTAACACTTGTCTATATCTGAGCTGAGATTTTTAACCCACACTGGGTCTGGTGAGTCTTCGTATTAGTTTTCTAATGACTGTAACAAATTATCATAAATTTAGCAGCTTTAAACTACACATATCTGTTATCTTATAGTTCTGTTGGTTAGAAGTCCAACTCAGGTCTCACTGGATGGAAATCAATCATTGGCTGGGTTAATCCTTTCTGAGTCTCTAGGAGAGAATCCATTTCCTCGCCTTTTCCTGTATTTCTTGCCTCATGACCCCTCTTCAGCTTCACAGCCAGCAGTGCCCGGTTGAGTCCTCCCCACATTTTATCCCTCTGACACTAACGCTCCTGCCCTCCCTCTTCTACTTCCAAGGACCCACCCAGATAATCCAGAATAATCTCCCTATTTTAAAGTCAGCTGATTAATAACCTTAATCACATCTGCCACCTTAATTCCCCTCTGCCATGTAAGGTAACATGTTCACAGGTTCCAGGGACTAGGGGTTGGACGTCCTCAGGAAGCCGTTCATTATTCTGTCTACCACACCCGGGAAACCAGATAAAATGGGAATGTCAACTACAACCGCCAGGCAACTTTACTTATGTTAAAACTGTCACCTGGGGCTTCCCTGGTGGTGCAGTGGTTGGGAGTCCGCCTGCCGATGCAGGGGACACGGGTTCATGCCCCGGTCCGGGGGGGTCCCGCATGTCGCGGGGCAGCTGGGCCTGTGAGCCATGGCCGCTGAGCCTGCGTGTCCGGAGCCTGTGCTCCGTGGCGGGAGAGGCCACAGTGGTGAGAGGCCCGGATACCACAAAAAAAAAAAAAAAAAAAAAAAAAAAGGACTGGGAGAAGCTATGAACTGATTATAAACACCTGAGTTGGATGTCATATTTTGGGCAGAGGGAGAATCCCTTTCCTTGCCTTTCGCAGTTTCTAGAGGTCGCCCACACGTCTTCAAGGTGAGCAGTGTTGCATCTCTGACTCAGCTTCTGTCGTCACATGTCTGTCTGACCACAGCTGGGAAGGGGCCACTATTCTGCCTACGAAAGCCTTCCAATACCTCATGATGCCTCTGCAGTCCAGATGTGGAGGTGCCCGACCACGGCTCGTGCACACTGTTGGCCTCTGAGAAGACTTTAAGGTATGTTCCCCTCCCTGCACTGGGTGTCAGTCTGGGCTCCTGGGCAACCATGGCCTCTAACCATCCTCCGTGCCTGAAATTACCTGTAGAGGAGGTAGCTCCCTGGAACGCCAGGTTTACATGCTGGTGCTCAGTGGAAGGAGAGTCTCTTATGACTCCAATGGTAGCAATATCCACAAGGCTCCCTCTGACCTTTCATCCAGATTCCCAGATTACAGAGCTGTGTTCCAAGGCACGGGGAGCTGCCCTAAACTCCGCACAGAGCTTCGGTGGTCTCCTACCTTATCCCTAACACACTGTTCCTGCCCCACCTATCGGAGCTGCCTTGGCTGTAAGGGCGTCACTTGTGTCATGAATCTGTTTTCTTGACAAGTTGTTTGGTGTCTGACCGTTTGTTCCCTGGTCCTAAATACCCACTCACCATTGGCCTCCTGTTTCTATCACTGTTTGTAGGTAACTAACACATCCCTGGGCCTCACGCCCCTCATTTCCTTATATCCATAGCTCTCCCGAGCCGTTGCAGCCCTGAATAGCACCCCAACCCCAGGACTCTGGAATCCCAGGAATCCCTCCACGCACCAACGCATTCGATCACTTCTTCAACAAGTATTTCTGGGTATGAAATCACAACCAGACACTGCACAGGAGAACAGAGTGGGCACAAATCCAACATGGAGCTTACAGTCTGGTGGGGGGAAGGTTGTTAAACTTAACATGAGAAACATAGACTCACAAATGGTGAGCAGCTGTATGAAGCCAGCAAAGGATGCCATAAGAAAAAGGAAGAATGGGGTTTAACTTAGACAGCGGGTAAAGGAGAAAGAGACGGCATTTCCGAGGAAAAGACATTGACACTGAGACAGCAGATTGTGTATAAATTGGTGGGAAAAGAGAGAGAAAAGCAAGTGCAAAGGGCCAGATCCCACAGGATTTCTCAACCAGGTTAAGTGTCTTGGATTTCATCCTAAGTACAGGAAAGCCACTGTGGGGTTATTAAGCCAAGGAGAGGAAGAAACATTACCTGATTTACATTTTACAAAGATCACTAGAGCTGCTGATTGGAGAGCAGGTTACTGGGGGCAGTAGTGGGACCAGGGGTCCCTTCTGTAACCCCAGAATAATGGGAGGTGACTTCATGGCTGCATTTATGAGTTTTGTGCATTCTTTCATCTTCATCTTTCTTTGTGATAGTGTTGAAAAGCACTAAGTTTCTTCCCAGGTTAAAAAAAAGCAGGGACAGAAGTATTAACCCACTTCCCATTAACGGTCTAAACAGCTGCTGAAACACCTCTGGTTACCATAAAGATCCCAACCAAGATGGGAACAGCTGCAACCATCTTTTCTGACCCAGTGAATGGCAATTTCAGTGGGTTGGTGCCAACCCAGGTAACTGGCAAGAACCCAGCTGGGGTCTTCTGAATGGACAACAGGCCAAAGGGGCAAACAAAGGCTCTAGAGGAGGAACGTGGCACAGCGGCGAGTTTGCTCAACCACTGAATTTATTTGGATGGCTTCACAACTAAATCTGTATTTTACGCAACAGGGGAGCCTCTTAAACTCCATGAAATCATTTTCAGGATTTAGAAGCACCTTTCTGACCTTTTCTCAGGACTTATCTGTGACCTTCTGGTCACAGAGACACTGAACTGGGATGTCTTCAGCCTGGACCCTGGTGTGATCTCCCTCATCTAGACTCACACACGCCCAGCTCCCAGAGCGCAACAGTCATCCTCACTGCAAAACAGGGTCCCAACAGGAGGTACGAGCTGCCTTCTCGCCTGTAAGTCAGGTCACAGACACGGCACTGTTGGAGGCTGGCTTTGCCAGATAGAGGCTCTGGTTGGCTCTCCTGTCCCACCCATGAGCACCATGGAGCCCAGCAGGGTCTTAATGATCATCTACTGGTTATTAATCATGGCTGCATATTAGAACTTTAAAATTATCCATATGACATTCTGGAAAAGGCAAGACTGTGGACACAGTAAAAAGATCAGTGTTGCCAGGAGTTCAAGGGGAGGTAAGAATGAATAGGTGGAGCACAGAGGATTTTTAGGGTGATGCTATGATGATGGATACCCATCATTACACATTTGTCCAAATGCATAGAATGTACAACACCAAGAGTGAACCATGATGGAAACCATGGACTCTGGGTGATTATGACGTTTTGCCTCTGTAGGTCCATTAGTTGCAGCAAATGCATCCCCTGGTGGGGAGTGTTAATGGCGGGGGAGGCTATGCACCTGTGCAGGCAGGATACGGGAAGTCTCTGTATGTTCATTGCAGTTTTGCTGTGAACCTAAAACTTCCCCCCAAAATAAAGTCTATTTTTTAAAAAGTAATTTAAAAACTATCCATGCTTAGTATATGGTATATTAGGCCACAAAAAGGAATGAAGTATTGACACATGCTACAACATGGATGAACCTTGAAAACATTATGCTAAGGGAAAGAAGCCAACCTCAAAGGACCATGTATTATAGGATTCCATTTATGAAATGTCCGGAAGAGGCAAATCTTTAGAGACAGAAAGTAGATTACTAGTTGCCTAGGGCTTAGTTGAGGGGGAAACAAGGACTGCTAATAGACACATGGGTTTTTTGGGGGGTGAAAACATGTTGTAAAATGAGATAGAGGTGATGATTATACAACGCTGTATGTATCCTAAAGCCCAGTGAACTGTACACTTTCAAAGGGTGGATTTTTTGGCATATGAACTATATCTCCATAAAGTTGTTTAAATACATCCATGCCTGCACCCTGCCCTACCCCAGTGACTTCAGAATGTCTGGGGGGGGGTGAAGCCCAGGCAGCAGTGGATTTTTAAAACTCCCTAGATGATTCTAACGTACAGTAAAGGCTGAGAACCACTGGTCTAGTCTAATCCTCTAGTCAGCAGCTGAGGACACTGGGGTCAGAATGTTGTCGTGACTCTCCCCGGCGCTTAGCAGAGTCAGCATTAGGACCCAGGCTCCTGAACCAGCTCTCCTCTGTGCTCAGTCTCCCGGCTGAATACAAAATTCAGACCAGGGTCTGCTTGGCACTCCAGATACCATGCTCCCTGGCTTCCCCGACTCCCACAGCGGCTCTTAAATCAGTCTCTTTCCAAAGTATCCAAGCTGCCTCATTTGCCGATATTTCTCTTCTGACCCACTGCTACCTCCTTAGCTCTTCGAGTGATTTTGAGTCGTTTCTCCAGCCGCCCTTTGGACTTCACAGCTGCCACATCTCCCTATTCTGAGGGCCAACTTTCCTGTTATGAATTTGTGTGTACATTTAACAGACGAAGTCATTGCTGTCTTCAGTTGAAAGGTTCTATCCATTCAATCTTTACAGTCAGAGAGAAGTCATTCATCACAAGGACCCTGGACCCTTTTGGCAATCAAGTGTAATTGGGGGTTCATAATTCCCATTTTGAGCTAGATGGCTGTCTAAACTTTGAGGGATCTTCACTGCAAGTTAATATCCGGGGTACGAATATAAAAAGCTTGTATCTGATGTTATTTTTAGGAATGTCTACTGTTAGGAAATGAGAAATATGTTGCAGGCCAGGCTTTATCAGATAGCTTAAAAGGAAAAATAAAAAGGCAACATCAAGCATTTTCCAAAAGAGGGTTTTAAAAAGTTTCTTTTTAATGTACATTTTTGTGTATAATTTGGTCAATGAAACATATGGACTTTTGTGTTTTCTGAGCACTAAGACACTTGTAATACTTTCTCATCTGGAGAAAGTGAAAGGAAAGGTTATTTTCATTTACATTTGTATCCTTCCTCCCCTTTTACACTTTAGATTTTAAGGGTCAAGGGTCTTCTCATTCATCTCTGTATCTGTCCCTCCTCACATCCGCCATTGGAATTGGGCACAGAATTGGGCTCAACAAATAGGTTTTGAACAATCCCAGATCTCAAATGGAGACAAGAAGGTAGGCAATGGGCTTAGAAATAGCACGATCAATATATTTCTTATTGTTATGTTACAAACTACCTCCACTCAACAAATGTGTACTGAGCTCCTACTCTGTACCAGGCACTGTTGTAGGATAAAGCTGGACAAAACTGACAAATCTCTGGGGACAATTTCATTCCACCGAAAGTAAAGCTCTCCATGTAAGCTGGTGGGGACATAAGGAATAAATGCTGGGGAGAGTCAGAGAGATAAAAATACAGATACTTGGGCTTCCCTGGTGGCTCAGTGGTTGAGAGTCCGCCTGCCGATGCAGGGGACACGGGTTCGTTTCCCAGTCCGGGAGGATCCCACATGCCGCGGAGCGGCTGGGCCCGTGAGCCATGGCCGCTGAGCCTGCGCGTCCGGAGCCTGTGCTCCACAACAGGAGAGGCCACAGCAGTGAGAGGCCCGCATACCGCAAAAAAAACAAAAAAACAAAAACAAAAAAAACCAGACACTTGCACCATTCCACCCACTCCTCCACACTAATTTCATGGTTCCCTTTTCCTCTGGAAATAGGTGAGACCAGAAAGAAACGTCAAGGAAAAAAATCCTAGCATCTGAACGGTCATGTGAAGTTCACATCACACGTCCACATAATTTACATCACTTAATCTCACAACACTGTGGAATACATGGCATTATTCCCCTTCCATAGGTAAAGAAGGCAAGACTCAGGGAGGACATGCAGTGTGCCCACAGTCACACAGCAGATAAGAAACAGAGCTAGGGCTCAATTCCCCAGGTCACCAGCATCCCGGTCCTGTGTCTTCACACTTTATCACAGTTTCTCAAGGAAGCAAGGAAGCCTATGGGAGCTGGAGGGGTGGGGAGAGGTAGTATATCTTGGCCTCGAACACTGGAACATTGCTCTCAGAAGTTGGAGTGACAGCAAATATGGCTGCAATAGCAGGCCGGGGCCTAGCCACACAGACCTTGAAGGATGGCTTTGCACCCATCTGGTGGAGAGTACGCACTTAGGCCAGTTGTCCCAACGTAATTATTAGTAGTACCCTTTCACTATCAGAAGTGTCAGTTTGCTATTTCTTCCCCTACCAACACTGGAAAACCCAGAGGCAGCCGAGCAAGCAAAGGAGCTGGAGCGAGAGGAAAGATCGGAGCTTCCCAACAGCTGCTGGTCAGACCTCAGCTTTGAATCAGCTGGAAGACAAAGCTCTGCCTTTACATTCAAAACCGAGACTAGGGACTTCCCTGGTGGCGCAGTGGTTAAAAATCCGCCTGCCAATGCAGAGGACACGCGTTCGAGCCCTGATCCAGGAAGATCCCACATGCCGCGGAGCAACTAAGTCCGTGCACCACAACTACTGAGCCTGCGCTCTAGAGCCCATGAGCCACAACTACTGAGCCTATGCGCCACAACTACTGAGCCTGCACTCTAGAGCCTGTGAGCCACAGCTATGGAGACTGTGTGCCACAACTACTGAAGCCCGCGCGCCTGGAGCCCGTGCTCCACAATAGGAGAGGCCACCGCAATGAGAAGCCAGCGCACCACAAGGAAGAGTAGCCTCCGCTCGCCGCAACTACAGAAAGCCCGGGTGCAGCAACAAAGACCCAACGCAACCAAAAATAAATAAATAAATAAAGTTGATTCTTTAAATAAATTTAAAAAAAACTGAGACTATTCCAATTCCTGAAAGCTTGGGACTTTTGTGACTGAAGAAGTTATAGGCCCTGCCCAAGAGATTGTCCAGGAGCTGGAAAAGAATATCTGATCAAATGTATTCGAGTAGAGTGATAGGAAAAAAAAAGTTTCTTCTCGTCATAAAACAGCAAGAATCTAGGAAAGGATGGTTTATAATAAGGAGGTTTTTGAGTTACTTTAGTAATAAAACCACCCAGGACGATAAAGTATATGCCCACTGCTATGGTCTGAATGTTAGTGTCCCCCCAGAATGTACATGTTCAAATCCTAACCCCCACTGTGATAGTATTAGGAGATGGGGCCTTTGGGTGGTAATTAGGTCATGAGGGTGGAGCCCTCATGAGTGGGATTTGTGTCCTTGCAGAAGAGGCCCCTGAGAGCCCCTCGCCCCTTCTACCACGCCAGGACACAGTGAGAAGGCATCCGCTATGAACCAGGAAGTGGGGTCTCACCAGACTCAACCATGCTGGTGCTTTAATCTTGGACTTCCAGCTCCAGAGCTGTGAGAAATAAGTTTCTGTTGTTTATAAGCCACCCAGTCTGTGCTATTTTGCTGTAGCAGCTAGAACACACTAAGACGGCCACTCTGTCTCTCAGTGTGGAGGTTTAATAAGACGCCGGCAACTGACCTAACCCTATTTCACTGGCTCTTACCCTGACCCCCTTAATTAGAGGCTATCTGACTTTGCAAAATCCTCTCAAGTGTTTGTGGGGTCCTTGGGGTTTGCTCTACATGTTCACAGGGTCCCCTCGTGTTCTTTGGTCCTGGCCCTTTACTATTTGCTGCCCACGAAGGCCGGTGAGGGTTTCTACAAGGCGCTGTTGCAGCTGTTGTGGCATGCCTGGAGGTGTACACCCCCTCCTCACTCTGCGTCGCATTTCATTACCCACCTAGTGAGTTCTGAGTCCTGGTGAAAGCAGGGCCCGCCTCTCCTGCCTGCAGTGCCCCTCTGCAAAGACACAAAGAGGTGGTCATCAGGGATTCCTCCCCGTGCTCATTGTTTCTGTGGCTTCAACTCTTTTCCCCAGACTTAAACAGCCTCCTCCCCTCTACTCCAACCTCTTCCATCATCCTGCTTGCTCAGACAAGACTGAATCTCAGCTTGATCTCAAGCCCAGACCACTGACAGTTTGGCTTCATTCGCAGACAGCAGGAAACCTCTGATGGGCTTTGAGCAGAGAAGAAGCCTCATCATTGGGAAGATTCTTCTTGGCAGTAGTTCCTCAAATGAACTGGGTGAGGGCTTCCCTGGTGGCGCAGGGGTTGAGAGTCCGCCTGCCGATGCAGGGGACGCGGGTTCGTGCCCCGGTCCGGGAAGATCCCACATGCCGCGGAGCGGCTGGGCCCGTGAGCCATGGCCGCTGAGCCTGCGCGTCCGGAGCCTGTGCTCCGCAACGGGAGAGGCCACAGCAGTGAGAGGCCCGCATACCGCAAAAAAAATAAAGAAATAAAAAATGAACTGGGTGGGTGGAAAGATTCTTCTTGGCAGTAGTTCCTCAAATTAACTGGGTGGGAGGAGAAACTATTCTCGCTTCTATCCCAGGGCAGATTCAGTTCAGGAGGGCGGCACTCTGGTGCCACCTGGAGGCATCCAGCCTCAATTACAGAAGCAGTTTACTGAGAGCTGAGTTCTGAAGCCAAATCTGCACGTCAGAAAGTCACAGAGGGACTTTTTAGTGCTGCTGGGAAATCGGCCTGTTTGTTTGGACTAGGCCAAAAAGAACAAAGCCTCAAGGAGGTGGCTATGCTAGAGACTCTAGGAGTGGCCTAGGCCTCCATGCCTTCCCACAGTGGAGGCTGATTTATAAGGAGATTCTTGCATTACTTTAGTACTGAAACTTCCCAGCATGGGCTGGAGAGTCACCCCCAACCCCTTACAACAGATTTGCAAATCAGCATCTTTGCCAAAATAAAGGGTGATCATTGCTCAGAGGAAGGAAGAGGACTCATTCTTGTTTCAAGTGACACCTTCCAGGTTCCTGGTCTCACTTCCTTTAGAAGTCCTCCCCAACCCTGCAAAGAGAAAGTGTCTCTTGGACAAAAAGAGTAGAGAGGCTGCTGCAGGGAGGGTGGCAGCCAGAGCCGGCCCTGTGAGCCTGCACAGGTTTTCCCAGTAACTTTTTCCCCTAATGACCCTGTGATTTATAACACAACTCGGGAAATAAGTAATGAATAGAGAATACTAGGAATTGTATTGAAGCTGTTTGGGGAATTAAGACTAGACTTAAATCTTTGAATACTAGATTCTTTCTGCCAGAATCCACTTAATTACATACTTCAGTATATAATTCTTGTAATATTGTGTAATTTGTTTCTCTTCTTTCAAAACAATTTCTATTCCTTATCGATTTTCTCCAGGTTACTGAGTCATGGAAGTTTATTATGGCTAAGATTTCTCTTGCCATTAGCTCTATCTCCTTCCTAATATCTCGTGTTTTCTTAAGAAAGTGTTTCACTGTAAACAAACAAGGTCATTTCTCTGAGTCTCTGCCCAGACTGCACTGGACTTTTGCTTCTGGACGAATGGGAACTTACAAGCAGCCCAAGACCAGCCATCTTGATTTGTACAAAGAGAAAGAGAAAGCTAGTTTACTCACTTAATACTCAAACAGCATTATGAGATTTATATTGCCATGTGTATTACAAAGGTGATGAAATAGATGCTCAGAGAATACTTTGCTCAAGGACACAAAGCTAGAATGTGGACAGAGTAGAATTTTAAATTCGAGGGTGGCCTGACGTCAGATCCACCGACAACACAAGGATATAGGCAGAGGAAGCCCCAAAGTGCTAAGGACGGCAGTGTGAGTCCTGCAATCAGAAGGAGAATGGGGTGGGTCTCAGAGCCTGCGGGGAGGGGCTGTGTTGAGGGGACCCCAGTGTTGGTGGTCCAAGAGGAGAGGTGCTGGGGAAAAGGAAAGGCTGGGCCCAGGAGGCATAGCAGTCAGATTTGGGGTGGCCCCAATGCAAATGGCGAAGAGGAGGCCCCGGGAAAGAATGTTGCCCCCAGGACTTTCTGAAAAGGCTTATCTCTGCCACTGTAGTTCTTTCTGCCTCTTTCTTCTCTTTATTCTTCTCTCTCTTCTCACGCCAGCCCACTTTCTCTTTCTATTTGGCTTTGCTTAATTGTGAAGATCATGGGGGAGCCGGGGGAAATTCAGACCTCTCTTCTTCTGACTGATAATACCATAATGCCTTTCACTTCCTCCTTTCATTAAGGGCAAAATATGTGCTATAAAATCAAAGTTCACATTCTGCAACTGGCTTCCAGGAGAGTTATCTTTTCCATGTTTTTCTTTTAAACTGCTTTCAAGCTTTCTCTTCCCTCCTTTCCTCTCTCAGAGACCTCAGTGTCTAAGGGCTGAGCTGTATGGGGGTGGTGCTGGGAGGGGTCCCCATGGAGGCAGTGATGAGCTTGGAATGGGTTACACTGAGCAAATAAGTAACTTGAGCAAGTGAGTAAGTGTAGAGAGGACAATGGGAGCCAGGCTGGAGAGATGACAGGAAGTGAAAAGGGAAGGTTGAAAAGGAACTTGAGGTATTGGATTGTAACTGGAAGTATAGTATAAATTCATTGTTTTTAAATATATATATCAACATAAAATATAAATCTATATACATAGATATAGATGATATATAGAGATAGAGATGCACACAGATATAGTTATATATGTGGGGGGGGATTATATATATACACAAATTCTAGCTCTATCAGCTGAGAGGTGACAGAAATAATAACATCCCAGTAGCAATGAACACATGGAACATATAACACTGGTTTCTAAATACCGTTCTTTACTAAAAGAACCAGGAATGGCTGATTCCAAAGATAGAACAGAAACAAGGTGAGTCTGGAATATCTTCTTATGCCAGAAAGTAAGGAGATGCTTAAAGAATGACTAGGACATATTTAAAGGACACAGGAGCCAGCTGAAGGAGATCCCACTGGCTCCCCACTGGCTAAATCTCCACATTTGTTGTGGAGACAACCTCCACATCAAAATGATATGATAATACCTTACTTTCAATTATTAAATAAAATAGGAATCTATATTGAAAATAAATGAATAAATACGTTAATGGGATATGTGTGTGAAAGCTCTTTCTTATAGTAGACTGCCAAGTGATAAATGTAGAAAAAATGGTGGAAATAGGAAACCATCATATGACACCATCATGCTGATGATTTATTCAGGAAGGGTTGGTCAACAATGAATGAGTGGAGGTTGAGAAGGACCAGGCTGATGAGTGGAGGTTGAGAAGGACCAGGATGTTGGTATCATCTCAGAAAATCTCCCCACAAAATGCTTACCATTACAAAAGAGAAAAGTAGTAACTTGATGGGGGAGGAATCTGGACGATGCCAACATGACCAAGCATTCAACATCAATGTCACCATTGGTGGGACAGGGCGACATCATGTGCTGTAATATGAAAAGCCCAGCATCCTGTCTGTGGTGTTGCTACCAAGAATGCATGGCGAGGTCTGACCAAAAGGAAATGTCAAATAGAAACAGGTCTAAGGTCATCCTACAGAACAAAAGGCCTATACTCTTTAAAACTGAAGGACATTAATGACAGAAAGACTCTGAGAAATTATTCCATGTTGAAGGAGATTGAAGTGATGTAGCAGGTAAAGGTACTGTGTGTCCCAGGATTGACTGGATCCTGGACCAGAAAGAGAAGAGAGCTAGCTGAGCTGGCAACATTTGAAGGAGGTCTGTGGACTGGGTGCTATTGTTGCGTCATTGTTGGCTCCTCATTTGGAGGGTTTGTGTTAGCTTCCTAGGGCTGCCATCACAAATTACCACAAGTGAGTGGCTTAAAATGACAGAAATCTATTCTCTGGAGCCTAGAAGTTCAAAATCGAGGTGTCAGTCAGTTAGGGTTGGTTCCTTCTGGAAACTGAGGGAGTAACTGTCCCATGCGTTTCTCCTAGCTTCTGATGGGTGCCGGCAGTCCCTGGCATTTCCTGGTTTTGGGCAGCGTCACTTCAATCTCTGCTTCCATCTTCATATGGCCTTCTCCTCTGTATGTCTCTGGGTCCCTTTTTGTCCTCTCTTCTTGTTATAAGGGCATCAGTCCACTGGATTTAGGGTCCACCCTAAACCCAGGTGATCTCATCTTGTGATCCTTAATTACATCCGCAAAGACCCTATTTCGAAATAAGACTACATTCTGAGGTTTCAGTTGGGCATACATTTTGAGGGAGTGCTATTCAACCCACAAGAGGGTTGTATCCAGAAACACACACTGGAGTATTTAGGGGTGACAGGGCGTTGTGATTGCAACTTGCTCTTAAATGGTTCTGATAATGATAAGGGGGGACTCAAGAATTCTTTGGCTACTATTCTCACAACTTTCTATACACTTGAAATTATTTCAAAGTAAATCATTTCAATTTCTTTAAACCTGCTTTTGAAATTATTTGAAGGTTTTCATGGGGGAAATATTCAGGAGAGAATAAGACAAGATGTTTGAACTTCCACAGTTTCTGCCACCATTTGTCATCTTGTTTGAGGGTCACAAAGATTGGGGACTACCCTCCTTGACTGGATAGGAAGGAGTGTGACAACCCGCTCTCCTCTCAATGCCTTGCATTTTCACATGTTCAGCATTCTTCGAGGGCTTTAAATATTGTTTTGGGGTGGGTGAGATCAATTTTCAGAGGGAACTGATTTGGAATTTGGCCATAACCTCGAGAGGCTTTGTTCAAGCTAAATGTAGGAGTGAGAGTAGGGGCTCATCTGGTTGACACGGCCCAGTGCTGTGCCCCCAGGGCCGGGCACCCAGGCATCATTTTAAGGATCACCCGTTGCCATATATGCTGCATGCCTTCCATTTTTATTTTTAATTTAACTTTAGACTCATGTTTAGCCTTTTCACTCCTACTCTGTCTTTCCTGATTTTCCTTTCTTTTTATTCCTATCAAAGAAAGAGAAATGCAATTCCTTTCTGCCCATTACACATGTTTCCACTCTCAGGCTAAAATCTATCTCCGCAGGGTTTCAATCTTTTAATCTAGCTGATAAAAGGGTTTCACCTTTTATTTTTCTTCTTTAAATCTCAGATATTTTATCCTTTATTGTTTTCATTACCTTTCAGATTTAGTGGGTTGTTTATTATATTTTATAAATTTTACTGTTTTCATTTTATTTTTCTTATATTTACTTTTTTACCTTTAATCTTTTGAACTTCCATTGTCCCTTTATTAGCCTGCCCTAATTTTCCTTCTTTTCCTTTTCTTCCTCCTCTCATACAATGACTGTCTTTGACAATGATTGTTAAGAGGATGGTCCCTAGGGTGTGAGGCATTTAGAGCGATGACACTGGAGGTTATCTTCTCCAGCCATCTCTCCAGCCTCCAGTCAGGTTCCCACCGTAGCCCTCCCAGAATCTTTGATCTGCCTTCGGAAACTTCATCCATTCCAGGACTATAATTCTCTTGGAAATCTTGTTGTTAATATCTCACATAATCCAGTCCTCTGTGTTTGAAAATCAGTGGCCTTCAATATCTAGTCAAAGTTTGTTGAGTGAAACGTGCTCGTGACCTGTGACACGTCACAAACCAGAAGGATGCGGTCAAGGAGGTCACCGCAGCCTGACCTGGACGTGGTTGACCCATTTGGCCCTGAGCCTTGGATAGGAATTCTGCAGAGGCACAGTTATCAGGCCCCTAGCAAGACTTGTTTCCCTATGTGTTTCCAACATGCTTATTTCCAAGTTGCGCCACCTTCCTTCCAGGCTGGCCATGAAAGGTTGCTGGGTGTGTGGTCCTTCAGCCTCCCTTCCCTCCTTAGGACAGTCCTGGAAAAACTGGCCAATATGGAGATCATTCTGAATGAATGTTCTCAATAACCACATAGTCCTCTCCAAGGTGAACTTCTATTGTTTGGGTCCATTCCATATGTCCCAGATGCACTTGGAGGATCATAACAAGAGACAAATGGGAGTCTCATTTTTCTCTCCAGATCATGAGGCATCCTTCATTCCCTACCCCTAAGTCTCTGTCTCTGACTTTCGTTATTTCCTCAAGGATGGAATATTGGTTTTGCTTTACTATTTGGCTAATCCAGGGAAGAAGGGGAGAGTTTCAAAAACTTCCTCTCTTCCTTCTTAACTACAGTCGCTATTACCCCAGAAGCCAAGGAACCAATGTGGGGGTGAAGCCAACACCAAGTATGTTCATCACGATTGTATATTCAGGCTCTGGAGAAAGGACCACCAGATGGTTCAGTGAGCCCAGTGGACTCACTGTAAGCCAGACTCAGGCCAGAATTCCATTTTTTACCTGGCCCCAATATGCCTCCACTCAAACAGGGGTGCCATGATCATGCTTCTTGACTCTGAGTCCAAGAAAATAACTACGAAAATCATTGAAGACGGGGACAAACATTACTACATACAATTGTGATGTTGCGGGGGTTTTCCTTGACAGAACCCAGCTCTTCTTCAATCAATGGGTCTGAAAACTAACTCAGGTCCAGAAAATGGACAAGGGATTGTGACTTTTAATTATGGCAGCTGCCCCTGTCCATCCTTTATTTTTTTGGTTGTAAATAATGCCCGTGTTTGGTGCCCACCTCTAGTGTCTTAGGAACACATGTCTGTTTACCATCTCCATAACTCTGAGTAGGCTTGGTCCTTTAGCTGACCAACTGACCTGGCCACTCACTGTGCCACCTTCCTTTTGACAGTTAGGTGTAACCGCTTGGTCTCTATTATTTCAGGATCTTATCTTTCTCATTGAAACCGCAATCTCAGGATCTGTGGTTCTCTTATGGTATCACCTAACATCAGCCCTGGCCTTCCGAGTACAGCCACCCCTGAACTTTTCAACAATGTTGGTGTCCCTCTCCTCAGCTCATTCCTTATCACTTCAGTAAGTGGAGTGTCCTCCAGACACCCACCTCCTACCTCCTATAGCATGTAGTCACTGGGGTGGGTTTTCCAGCCTTACACTCTATAGATACTATGGCCCACTTCTCTGACCCTTTTGATCTTTTCTGCCGCTTCTTGCTTCAATAGTTCCGGCACATCTACTTGATTTAACATGGGCCATTGTTTTCTCCAGTCTTCTGGGAGCTATATTTGCTCTGTCTCCTGGGATCCTGGCCAGAATGTTAAATCTTATATCCCAGAAGAATGCTCCCAAATCTATAAAATTTCCCTTGTCCGACTTTATTTTCCACCCGTATATTAAAAATATACCAAGAATTTGTTTAAACAAGTTTGGTAAGACAATAGACGTGAAAATGGTTGTTATGAAGGAAGACGTTTATACTCACAGATATCCAGACACAGGAGACACATCTCCCATGCCGGGAAACGTGGGGAAGGAGGAGAGATGGTCATGAATCAAAAGAATGAGGGGGGGCTTCCCTGGTGGCGCAGTGGTTGAGAGTTCGCCTGCCGATGCAGGGGACATGGGTTCGTGACCCGGTCCGTGAAGATCCCACATGCCGCGGAGCGGCTGGGCCC
Organism: Lagenorhynchus albirostris; assembly: GCF_949774975.1. NCBI lineage: Eukaryota > Metazoa > Chordata > Mammalia > Artiodactyla > Delphinidae > Lagenorhynchus > Lagenorhynchus albirostris. The sequence continues at coordinate 26,692,497 of NC_083096.1, read as the reverse complement.
GTGAGCCGTGGCCGCTGAGCCTGCGCGTCCGGAGCCTGTGCTCCGCAACGGGAGAGGCCACAAAAGTGAGAGGCCCGCGTACCGCAAAAAAAAAAAAAAAAAGGCCTACAGCCTTTTGGGGGTTTTCTTGGAAAGGAATAAGTGAGGCAGGTACTCTGAATAGGTTTAGGATTGGATAGTGTGAATAATTTCCCCAGGCTCTGGACTATAAGAGTGGTCCACAGTTGTCTTGTACCTGGCCGTGGGGTGACTCACAGCAGGGGAAATATCGGCTTGGTGTGTGAGAGTCTGTTTAAGGACACAGTTGAGGGATATGGGCTCGGGATTTGCTGGTGTGCATATGAAAAGCCCACTTGCAGGGGAGTCATGTGCTCTCTCTAGGAATTAGCTAGCCGTGGGAGTAGCACTCTCTTCAGGATCAAGGCCCCAAATGCCAGAGGATCAAGAATACAGAAAATAAGAACCTAGAGTCCATACAGCCCTCGCTCTCCCACCCTATCCCCCACTCTCTGACTCAGCACTCTCAGAACCCAGCCTCTCTGTACACTGCAGGCCCCCTCCAATGGATGTCGGCCGGGCCCTGCAGCTCCTTCAGTGTATAGCTCCTTTTCTCCCCTAGCAGGTCCAGCACTTTCCCAGCTGGGGAATGGTGTCTCTTCATGCTAGTTATTGGCCTAATATTCAAGAGGGCAGGTGAGGGCAGACCCTGACGAAGGGTCATGCAAGGGAATAGCCTCTACAGTGTCTTCAAGCCTGTGGGTAGATGTGAGACCTTCATATGGAGGAGGGAGCCAGTTCTGGGGGCTCAGAGCACTCAGGGAATCAGGATTTTCAAGTGCATCCCCCTGCGTCTCTACTTCATATTTTCAGATCCCATTCTTTACTAATGAGAGTCCTGACCTGGACAGAGCAAACCGACCTAGGCTGAGTGTTCAACCCTCTGCTACTCTTACAATTAAATCCTGGGCTGATCCTCAGTTTTTTCTGCCCTTTGGCTACAGGAGCTAGAGATTCCTTTACATGCTGCCAAGAAGGCCTCTCACTCTTATACCTACCTTGTAATCTGTACAATCACTGCCAGCCTTTCATTCTCCAAAGCATCAATTGCCCCCCTGCAAGTCATCCAAATCCATTGTTGTTCTAATTCCTTCCTCCCTGCCAACCTTTTTTTTTTTTTTTTTTTTTTTTTTTTTTTTTTTTTTGCGGTACACGGGCCTCTCACTGTTGTGGCCTCTCCCGTTGCGGAGCACAGGCTCCGGACGCGCAGGCTCAGTGGCCATGGCTCTCGGGCCCAGCCACTCCGCGGCATGTGGGATCTTCACGGACCGGGGCACGAACCCGTGTCCCCTGCATCGGCAGGCAGACTCTCAACCACTGCGCCTCCAGGGAAGCCCACTCTATGTTTCTTAAATGTCTAATACTTTTCACCTACTAGTGTATCTCCTTCCACTGGTATGCCATCCAACTTCACTACCGGCCAGTTTTAACAATTGCACTGCTACCTTTTACCGGGGCTAAGCTGTGTCCCAACTACCAGCAGTTATGAAGTCAACTTTGCCAGCTGGACAGCAGGTGGTTCAGCTGCAGAATCCCATCTTAGCATCTGCTTCTTGCACTATTGTTGGTAGCAACCGTTACACGTTTATTCCCTGGGAAACAAACTGTGAGATGGAGATCAGCCCGCAGGAAACTTATTAGAGGATGTTCTTGGGATTAACATCCCTGGAGAAAGAGAGGGAAATGATTGAAAGGAGAAGTTGGACCGTGCTGTGGTCTCAACAAAACCTCAGCTGACCCCATGGGGAGCTTTGATACTGGGATGTCCCTTCAGAGTTGTCATGATTTGGGGCAAGGCATCTGAGCCTTTATACCCCCACAAAGGACAGTCATTGGATACAGGGTGTCCCAGGAAGAGGACATGACCTTGGGCAAGATGGCCCTTCGCAGCCAAGGGTAATTTCTGGAGAAGGCTGACAGCTGAGGGCTCTCAGCCAGCAGCGCCCTCAGAGTCCTTCAGATCTGCAGGGGTATGGGGAAGGAGACTGGAACATCCTGCATCTTGCAATGTGGACATGATTTGTCTTAATGTGCTCATTCGCCCCATCAAGGTGCATGCTGTCTTCTTGGACATATGGTCTCTCTTTTATGATTATTTAACCTTTATTTACATTTCCTTCTCCATGATAGAATTAGTTAACTTTGGGACGTTAAATACCTGGATTTGTGATGGGTCTAAAAGGCAAGGAACAAGAATGGGAGCATCATTTTTCCATGGGTAATGTTTCTAGAGCAAAGTGACACTACATTAACATCTCACCTGTGTAGATATGCTAATCACTTAATAAGTTATTTGCCATTTGAGGTTCTGAAAGTAGGCAAAAAGTGAATGAAACCACCCTTCAACCATTCTGGTTCATTTTTAAAAACCAGTTTTGTGGGGAGAAGTAGTTCCTTCTTGACACAGAGGACATTTATTAGAAAACATTTCTCAATTCAAGAGGATCATTGGCTCTGCTCTGAAGATATTTTTCACCAGAATTCTTGCCACAAAGGAATTTGGCCTATGTTTCCATAGCCACTGATTGGTGTCAAGGCTGCTCAGTTTCTCTGGAACTAGGCCATCTCAGGTGTGAATAAAAAGAAATTGTTTCAAATTCAGCCTAAACTCATGGACTGGGGGGCCAGAAGGGGGTCTCTGTGACTCCCAAGACTGAAATGATACATGTATGGTAACCATAGTACATTCATGGTCCAAGGAATTCCAGGGCATGCCATTCGGGTGATGTACCAGAGCTGCTCTGAGGCACTGGGTAGGACAGCCCAAAGAGGAGGCCTGGGTTTGTGGGGTTCTTTTTTTTATCATTTTGCTTTTATGTCAGAAGAAAAATAAATCAAGTTTTCAATTAAGTTTTATTATTCATATCAACAGAGTAACAATAATAAAATATGTTTGGGTTTATCTTATTGCACCCCAACCCCCAGGCACGCGCGCACACACACACACACACACACACACACACACACACACACACACACACACCAGCGTTCTTAACAGTAAAAGGACATTTGTTTTTGGAGATAGAGAAGTGAAGGGAAGCCTAGGTTGTGAGTTGGATGTGGGCCCCATTTGCACATTATGATGCCTTGGAAGCACAGAGATAGTTGTTTTTAGTGTGGCAAGATTAAGCAAATGAAAATGCAGATGCCCAGTTAAATTTGAATTTCAGATAAATAACAAATAATTTTTAGTACAAGTATATCCCAAATATTGCATGGTACCCTATAAATGATGTCGCAAATAGTGCATGGCATCCTGTATTATACCTGGCAACCTTATTGTATTTTCAAGTGAAAACTGTTGGGTTATGCTAGGGGATTTGCAAGGTGAGTAGGACCAACAATGTGGTTGCCCATGACAATAAGAAGGGCAATGAGCCCAAAAAAACATGAAAGGAGAAGTGACAAATAGGAAACTAAAACTGAATTAGACAGCCAAACAAGATTGGACTGCCCAACTAAATAAAAATAAAATTTTAATGGCGCTTACATGCCAAAATAGACCAATAGATTTGGCTGGGCAGGCAACTGAGACAAAGTGCAAACAACTGCTACAACAAACATGTTCTGGCTTGCAGTCCAAGAGGAGTAGGTGTGTGGCGTTATGGCGGTTGCCATGTTTATTTCCAGTGAGAGATGAATGTTAATGTTGACCTGTGGTTTTAGAATTTTAAAAGGTAGGTCAAGCCTCCATTGTGATTAACTTACTCTCCGTGGGGAGGTCTGGAAAAAAAAATCCATTAACTATGGTCAAACCAGAGCAACAAAGCATCCCAGTGATTCTTTGGGGGTCCTTGTACACCGCAGATCAGTGCCAAGGGGCATGTGCCCACAGGTCTCTCAGGGCAACAAATTCTGTCTCTGCTTGCCCATTCAGGTAATTAAGGGGCCTTGTCCATAAAGCTATAAGAATTAAAACTGTGTACAACAGTTACAGGATTGAGAGATGAAAGAAATAGTATTGAAAGTCTTTCTCACTTCCTGTGATGTAATCATATGATAAAAGTAAAGCATAAAGTATTCAATCAATGAGAGTGGGACAACTGGCTCATCATTTGAAAGAAAATAATTAAAATCAATTCCCTTGAGGAGGATTAACATAATCATCTTTTACTTGGTCATCTAAACTCAGAGCAGTTATCTTCTTCTTTAAAAAATGTATGCTCCAAACTGGCATTGGGTCCTGGAAGTGATTTCTAGAGGGTCCACTTTCCCCAACATTTCTTCCTAACTAGATACCGGGCCACTTCTAGGCTTGCTGCTTCATAAGCAGGGCAGTGACTCTGTGAAGTGGGCAGATGAGGAGGAGAGCATAAAAGACTTGTGTAGAAATGACAGCCCTGAAGAAAACAATCATGAAATTCAACCTACAAACCTTCAAACACTTAAACTTGACTTCCTAAGCCAGTACGTATATAACCATTGCATCTTCAAATATAACAAGGGTTTCCCTGATTTCTAAATCCCTCAAAGGCTCAATGGTGTCCCCAGCTCTGACAAATTTCTAATGAGAAAATGATATATGAAAGTGCTATTAAAAAATAAGAGATACGGGCTTCCCTGGTGGCGCAGTGGTTGAGAGTCCGCCTGCCGATGCAGGGGACACGGGTTCGTGCCCCGGTCCGGGAAGATCCCACATGCCGCGGAGCGGCTGGGCCCGTGAGCCGTGGCTGCTGAGCCTGCGCGTCCGGAGCCTGTGCTCCGCAACGGGAGAGGCCACAACAGTGAGAGGCCCGCGTACCACAAAAAAATTAAAAAATAAAAGATATCTTACACCTCAGCTTTTATTGTTTGCAAATCTCTACTCCACTATCACATTTAATCGCAGACATTCAATACATAAAAGAGTATGGAAACTGATTCAGCAGTTAAGCTCTGTGACCTTGACAGGTCACTGCTGTTTCCTTGGCTTCTGTCTCTCTTAACACACAAGTGATGCACCAGGGGCTCTCTGAGGTTGCTTCTAACATGTGATTCTGTGATTCTATGATCACTAAAAGTGCATCGTCTGATGGTCTAGTCGACATTTAGACAAGGCTGCTCAATCTCTTTATTTAAAACATTGTCAATATCATTAACATCCTTGGGTAATGTTCTTGGGTCTAGGAAAATCAAAAATAAAAACCTTGACAGGAATAACTTTGATCTTTCTTCACTGGATTTTCTCTGTCCCTGGTTGGACTTTTTGGTTTTTGGAAGGAATTCAAAAAAACAGAGGTAGTATTTGTACAAAACCACAGCTTTTATATCAATAATCAGAAAAAAAACAGTCTTTCACTCGATTCTCTTCCTTTTTCCTCTTGCAATGAGGCCTGTTGAACTAGTTTGCCCAGCTTTGGAATAATTAGTAAATTTTTTATTGTTTCTTAAGAAGATATTCGAAGAGTGCTGCCTGGACAGACTGGAAAAGACAGTACAAGACCAATTTGAGTGTAAAGAATATCCAGTGTACCAACTCTGCTACAAACACAATAACCATTTACAAGTGAACCATACAGAGATCATGAATCAGAGCTGACATATAACTACAGAAGTACATTTAGTTTATTCAAACATTTCCTTGGTGACTTAAAAAACAAGGTTTGTTTTCTGGTTGGAGAACATAGCACAGCTATGACTCAATCCTGACTCAAAGCTCCCTGACCAGTCGACTTTCAGGAGAGAGAAAACAATTCAGTCTGGTTAACTAGGAGTCACATTGAGTCGGATTCCAGAAACCTGATAAAGCAGCTTCCCCGCCCCACAGAAAATGTCACTTTCCTTCACCATTTCTTTTTTTCTTTTTCTTTTTGTTAAATAAATCCATTTTGGAGGAATTTGGGGAAAGTTTCAAAGTTGAGCAAAGTATGCTCTCTGTGCCTCAATTTCCAAACCTGTAAAAATAAGTATTCTAATATATGTGAAGTACTGAGAATAGTGCCTGGAATAAAACAACTGTTCAACCAATGTTTGCCATAATTATTAATTATTATTATTATTTTATTGAAAGTCTTGCCTCAGTCTCTCTGGTCTCACTTCCCTCTGCCTTCCACTCTACATGTCCTACACGTTGGCCACCCTAAATGACCTGCATCCTAGTTGTTATAGGTTAAATTGTCTGTCTCGTTAGAGTATATTTCTTGCCATATACATTATACGGGCATTATAAGTGACAACCCTATTTTCAAGGACATATTTTTTTTAAACTAACCTTCTGAATTATTTACAAGGTAATCAGCACATGAAGGAAAAGTAAATATATCAGTAAACTTAGCCAAGCAAGCAACAAGTATAATGTAATATACATACTATGTAATATTATATATTATACATTTACATAATATATGAGTCAGTTCCTCCACAGGAAGCCACAGCGCATTTGAATGGCATGTGTTTGCTGTGATGCTTTGTGCAGCCACACTTGGCCACAAGAAGCAGGATCTTCTCTATTTTTTTTTTATCTTACAAGTAAGAAGCAGACTTGCGGGTTTCGTTTTGTATTATAGTAAGATTCCCTTCATTTTATCTAGGGGTATTTTTCATCTAGTTTGTGTTTCAGTATTTCTTGGACTCACAAAGGGGAATACAGAGGAGATACAGTGAGATTATATAAACTCACTTTCATCATGAAGTCAGTCCTTTCAGTTTATGTCTTAAAGGTGACCATTTCCTTTTCTCAGTATCCAAGAGTCACCACTGATCATTCTAGACTTACTGATACTCCTCTTACCTGGCTGATCAACAATCCAATGTACTAAGCATTTGTTGGGGGTACTTTGGAGCTAGCGTGGGGAAACGTGTTTGACTCATGAGCAAGTACAATAATCTCCTTCTGGGAAGAGTTGATGTGGAAACTGGAGGTCTGCTGTCTCCCAGATCTGGACAAATGGTACCACCCCTCAGACCAGAAACCTCAGTGAGTGTTACCCTTGATTCCTTTCTCGCTTTCGTGACTATCCAATCAGTCCCAGAGTTGTGTGGATTCTACCTCTGGGTATGCCTCCAGCCTGTCTCCTTTCCTGTCTTTATTATCACTTCCCTAGCTCACATCCCCTTCAGTTCTCACTTATATAACAAAACCATTTACGCAAGGGTCTCCTTGCTGCCAGTTGTCTACAAACCACTTTCCACACAAGAAAATACAAGTTTAATCACGTTGATCAAGTGCTTAGATGTGCCAGGGACTGTGGAAACCACATCACTCATTTAACCTTCAGTGAAGTAGATACTGTTATTATTTCCCTTTTACAGGTGAGAAAACTACTAAGAACTTAAGGAACTTTCCAAAGTTTCACGGCTGGGGACAAAACCAGGGTTCAAGTCCAGTCTGGCTCCCAGTCTCAATTAAGCACTGCATATACCACCACTTGAATAACGCTCCTTCCAAATAAAATCCTATCTCGGTAATGTGGCAGACAGAGGTCCTCAAAGGCCTGCCCCCTGGCTGCTGTATCCTCATTTCCCGAGTGCCCTTCTGCCTCTACTCCCCCAGACTGAATAACTTGCTGTCCCGCTCACCAGCCTCTATGCCTCTGCATCTGCTGCTCACACAGCCTGAGATATGCTTTCTTCCTCTCCTGCTGGCCTCCCTCTATCATCAGGACTGATGCGTATTGAACATTAACTTGGTGGCAGGTATATTCATTATCCCATGTATTCATTGCAGTAACTCAAAGATGCTCTTATCTCCATTTTATAGAATTGGAAACTGAGCTTTGAGAAGGTAAACAGATTTCCCATGGCCCACAGCTAATGAGTCAAACCAGATTTGCTGTGGCAAGCTCTTGCTCAATCACTTTAAAAGTGTCTTTTTTTTTTTTTTTTTTTTTGCGGTACGCGGGCCTCTCACTGTTGTGGCCTCTCCCGTTGCGGAGCACAGGCTCCGGACGCGCAGGCTCAGCGGCCATGGCTCACGGGCCCAGCCGCTCCGCGGCATGTGGGATCCTCCCGGACCGGGACACGAACCCGTGTCCCCTGCATCGGCAGGTGGACTCTCAACCACTGCGCCACCGGGGAAGCCCAAAAGTGTCTTTTTTTTTTCAATTAAGGTATTACATACAAAAATATTCATCACCCTTAAGTGTGCAGTTTGATAAGATTTGGTAATGATATGAAAGCCTGTAACTACCACCACTGTTAAGATAGACAGTAGTTCTCTCACTTTAAAAGCTTCCTTGTGTCATCTTTATAGTTGATCCCTTCTCCCCACCCTCAAGGAACCACTGATCTACTTTCTCTCACTGTACTAAAATCATACAATATGCAGTGTTTTGTCTGCTATGTTTGACTTCTTTCACTCAGTCTCATGTCCTTGAAATTCATCCAATACTGTTCCATGTACTAATTTTTTTTTTTTATTGCTGAGTGGTATTCTATAGTATGGATATACCACAGTTGTTTATCCATTCACCAACTGATGGATATTTGAGTTGTTTCCAGTGTTTGGCCATTAAGAATAATGCAGCTATGAATAATCATATACACATCTTTGTATGGAATATGTTGTCATTTATCTCGAATAAATATCTAGGAGTGGAGTTACAAGGTCATATGGTAAGTCTATGTTTAATTAACAAGAGATCACCATACTATTTTCCATTTATCATCTCACCAGAATTTTACTTCTTTTCGAATATATATACTTTTTATTTCTTTTTCTTGTCTAATTATGCTGCCAAGAACATTCAAAACAATGTTAAATAGAAGTGGTGAAAGCAGATGTCCTGACCTGTTCCTGATCTTAGGCAGAATGCATTGACATTTGCATACATACTCTTAATCAGATTGAAGAAGTTTCCTTGTATTCCAGTTTCCTATCTGGTTTCTCCTGAAAGGGTGTTGAAATATATCACATGCTTTTTCTGCCTTTATTGAAATGAGCATATAGTTTTTCTCCTTTATTCTATTAGTAGTGTGAATTTCATTGATCCATTTTTAGTTGTTAAATCAATCTTGCATTCCCAGGATAAATACCACTTATCCATTTTATATATTGTTGGATTCAATTTGTTAATACTTTTGAGGATTTTCATGTCTATGTTCATGAGGAACTGGTCTGAAGTTTTCTTGTGATCTCTTTGTCTGGGTTTGGAATCTAGGTAAGAATCACGTTAAGAGAAAACTCTGGTGTTTTTCAAATGTTTCCTTTTCCCAGCAACCTGCCAGAAGCATGTGGGGATCTTTCTCTGATATTCACAGAACTGTGGGACCCCTTTATGACTGGGTCCCCTGGAGTTTGTATCTCTCCTACTAGTCCACACTGAGCCCTCAGTAATTCGTCAGTTACAGTTCAGGTTTTGCTGCTCCGGCACTGGTTCTCGTGAAGTGTGTGCTCATGTGTTTCTGCTCCAGTGAGCTGTGATTCTCCGTATTCACCTTCTGCCTCTCCAGTTTTGGAGGCAGCAGGCTGCCCTGTGACTTCACGTCTCTTATGAATCTAAGAAGAGTTGTCGCTTTCTCAGTTTGTTCAGGTTTTCACTAGTCACAGTGGAGTGAGTGGCGGTTTCCAAGCACATTACATGTGGGTCCAGAAACCCGAAGTCCTTAACTGATTATTCTTACTTTTGGTCACACCCTGAACTCAACTTACGCATTCTCTGGGCAGTGTTCTCTGGCTTTAATGCCTGGGTTGAATGTGCCCTCTGCTTGTTCTCCCAGCACCATGTGCTCCTTCTAGCCTAACCATTCATTCCTCTGTCCAATAAACATATATCAAACAACCACTCTCCTAAGCGCTGAAAGAGCCATTATGAATTAAAAAATCTCCTCTCTCAAAAAGCCTAGAGCCTAGTGGGGGCAAATTAGGCAATTACTATGATAGTTATGACCCAACCTTTACTGGTCATTAAAAGCTTTCCAGTGGACAGGAATATAGGAGCCCCGAGGAGTACGATGAGTTAGCCAGGTGGAGAGAGCTTATTTTTTTCTATGTCTGTTAGTTAGTTAGATTCTAACTTCTGCAGTACAAGGTCCACATTTCATTCCTATTTGTAATCCCAATACTCAATAATTGTTTAAGGAAGCGAATAAGTGAAATTTAATAACTGGAAAATGAAGGAAGGGGCATATCAGTTTAGAGCAATAAAAGCACTGAAACAAGCTTTATAATGTGTTCGGGGAACTGCAAATAGTCTGGGGTGATTGGAGCATGGTGTCTGTGAAGAGCTGGCCTTAGATGAGACTGTGGCTGGCTGATGGAGGACCGGGAATGTCAGATGAAGGAGTTTGGTCTGTATTCAGCAGACAATGAAGGACTCAAAAACGATGTTGAAATGACAGCAGCAGGTCGGTTAACAGAAGCAGCCATCTCTAAGCACCCACTGCTTCTTGTAAGGAGTGACCATGAGCAAGTAATTTTCACAGTAGACTACCTAAATTCCATATCTGCAGCTAAAAAGCATTTAAAAATAATACTCTTAGCTTCACAAATGAAGAATGGATGAACTCTGCAAATATTTAAAATCCTTGATGCCCTAGACAAGCCGCATTCTTCTGCTTGACTGATGAGGGCCACACCTGTTCCCCAGGATCACCTCTCCCGGGGCACCAGCAGCAAGGCACACCCCGGCCCTGGGAGCCCCCCGTGGTCGCCTGGGAGTGCCAGTCTCCAGAGGTGAAGGGAAAGCTCTGAAGCAGCGGAAGTTTCCTTGTCTATGCAACGGGTAGGGTTTCCTTGGATACTTTCTCGTTGCCAAGAGGCAATGTGGGAGCCCGAGGAGAAAAGAGCGGGACAGGACCATACTCCTCACATGAACATGTACCCCAGCTTTCCTTGGCATTTGAGGTCCCACATCTTCAGCTGTTGAAGGCCCCCCAGTGTACCCCCTGGAATGGATTCTGCTAATGGAGTTCTACCACTGAATTAAAATTTTCGATTACATCACTGTGAATAATTAACTTGAGACCTTTCTTAAAGCAAAGAATAAAACACTGCAGGAAATACAGAATGGGATTAAAGAAGAGGAGAGGTAATCTGCTGTACTTTGATGCGTCTAAGTAGTTTTTTAAATCTGAGATTCACAGGGGCAAGAACAAGCATGGGTGGCTGACAGGATAAATGTAACTCCATGTTTTGTTCTGTTTGCTCAGGGTACTGGAAGTCAGTAAAGTTCCCATTAGAAATCTGTTTTCTCTGGAAAAACTGGAAGAGTGGGTACACTGGGCCCACTTTCCCACAACAGCAGCAGCAGTGCAGAGCTGGGCTGCAGCGGGCCCTGCCGGGGGAGGCACCCTCCACGGCTTCTGACCACTCCCACTCGCTTCTGCCCATCTGATTGGCTCCTTGCTTCCAGGCTCCTGAGTCTTCTGACCACTGTTTTGGAGATTCTTTAACTCTTCTCAAACCTTCTACTTCCTCTCCTGGTCTCTTTCCAAGTTCTTCACTCACAACAGGCAAACGTGGTTTTCCTGTCTTGAGAATCTCATTAAATTACTTCTACAAAACACCTTAGAGAGAACACTTAGGGGGCTCAGGGAGCTCACCAGCCTTCCCATGGGTTATGAAAAAGTAAAAGACGAGGTCAAGAGATGAGGATTTGCTTAGATCTGCCTGCAGCCTGTTTTGTAACCACAGTATACTTGGTAACTAGCACCATGCCCAGCACACACTAGGTGCTCCAGTAAGAAGTTCTGAATGAATGAACAAACCTTACTTTGGTCTTGGGCAGTTTCCTTGGAGACCAAATGGTCTCCAAGGTTCATCCAGCTCTACTTTTTGTGATTCTGTAAGGGCAAGGGAGATTTTTGGGTGGCTTCATAGGACCGAATGACAGCATGATGGGCAGGGACCCTAAAGTCTGCCTAATATTAATTTCAGTTGACTGGAGCCTGTAAGCATTTGTTGCTTCTGCGTTAAATCTGGATATACAAGATTTACAAGGTGCAGAGTCTGCCTTCCCTGTGTGACAAACTCCTGCAACTAGAGAATAAGAAAATCAGTTATTAAGACAGCGGGGCTCACTGGGATGAACCCCTGGCCCTTCCTCTGTCTTGCACCCCCAGTGCCACCACCACCTTGTGCTCTTTCGTCTTCTGCCCTCCCCTCTAGGAAACTACTAGCAACTCTCTGAGACACAGCATCACCGTCTCCTGGCTAAGCATGTCTGCTGGTGGTTAGATGAGTGATCCTCTGTAATTATGTGGGATACAAATGGAGAGGCTAAAATGCTCATCCTTCTGGGAGAGGCAAGCCAAACCTCAGATCACATTAGGATCCAGATGATAAACATTAGTTCCTTTCCTGGATGCTGACCTTGATGGGACAAGAGGAAGAAAGCCAGGTAAGGCCATGGAGGATTAGGGCCCATTATCGGCAAGGTCAGGGAGGCTCCTGTCTGTAACTCTCAACTCTCTTGTGAAGGTACTTACGGCATCAACTCTACTGTTATGTAATTTCATCTCTAAATTATTATATTGTATTGAAAGTTCTGTCTTTCTGGAAGAGAGGTCAGAGTTCAATCAGACAAGAGAAGCAATTGTCCCAGCCGAGCCAGCTAAGGTGGGTGGCTCACAGCCACAGGGCCCAGCGCCTCACTCAGTTCTCTCCTCCACCGCAGTCATAATCTCTCTGATGCAAGGACTGAGACGAGAGGGCTTGCCAAGGGGAAGCCCAGACCCAGGGCCTCGCAGCTGGCTTTCTGATGTGGGCACCTGCCCAGCCCCACACTCAGCATCTCCCCTTCCCCCCAACTAAGCCATGCAGTGTCACGTGAAGGTCCAAGGACTCACTCCGACCTGAAGCAGGAGGGCTTCGAACCCAACTCCCGGACTCAACATGATGTCTGCGGTACTTGCTGTCCACGTTGGTCTGGTCCTAGAGATGCTAACTGGACATCATGGCTTTGTTCCTAGACTGAGTCTCCCTCCTCCAACACATGGTCTACTTCTTATCATAAGCTCCTGAATTTTTTTATTTTTCTGGCATCTGCCCAGAACATCCCCCCACAACCACCACCCATGCCTCCCGGATCTGAGCTGGATCCCCTCTGGGAAGAGGAAGGTGAGCTAGCATTTGCCAGGTGGCTTCTGTGTGTCCGCGTTATCCCTTTGACATGCATTATCCCTTTCTATCCTCACAGCTGTTGTGCAAAGCTGATCTAGTCCCCAAATGCAGATGAAGAGCATTGAAGCCACTGAAACTCAGAGACAGTAAAGACATTTCCCAAGGTCACCTGGCTCGGAAATGGAGGAGCAGAGGCTGAAGCACGGTCAGCTTGGCTTGCAAGCTTTCTGTCCTTACCACTCCACCCTGGGGCCTCCCAGGGAGTGAAGCGCAGCTCTAAATGCAGCTGAGTCTAGCCCCACCTGCCAGGGCCCTCCCTGACACCCAGCAACTTCCAAGCGCTGCTCACCTTAGATTTGCCACAGCTCTGTCCTCTCCCCTGTTTGGGGTCCCTCCCTGTGGTACCTTGACCTCGTGCTGTCAACCAGCTTTTGGGAAAAGAGCAAACTCTGGAGTCGCATCTGGGCTTGGCCACTTCATAGCTTGCTCTGTGACCCTTAGCAAGTTTCTTAGCTGCTCTGAGCCTCAGTTTCCTTGTATGTAATGTGTGATGATAAAACTCACCTCGGGGCTTTCCCTGGTGGCGCAGTGGTTGAGAGTCCGCCTGCCGATGCAGGGGACACGGGTTCGTGCCCCGGTCCGGGAAGATCCCACATGCCGTGGAGCGGCTGGGCCTGTGAGCCATGGCTGCTGAGCCTGCGCGTCCGGAGACTGTGCTCCACAATGGGAGAGGCCACAACAGTGAGAGGCCCGCATACCGCAAAAAAAAAAAAAAAAAAAACCTCACCTCAGGGTGTGGTTGTACAGATGTGAATCTGACTGCCCTTTAAAATTCTAAATTTAAAGGCTTGTTTCTCTATCCGTGAGTCTGGACTCATTGTTTTAAAATCTTTGTTTTAAAGCTGAGTCTATAAAAAAGAAAAAAAAAGACACTTGCAGAGGGTTTCGCAGATGATATTGCTATTAAAATCACTGAACTGTATACAAAATGGGATATAATAATGTCATTCGGGCATTTATTAAGAATGCAGCCATTAGGCAACAAAGGCAGAGGAAAATTGTGGTGTTCTGTAAGCATATTTTATAACAATGCCTCTTTTCAGGAGGGGCCTCTGCAACCGCTGCTGACAATTTTCTTTAGGCTCCATCAGTGTTTTTCGTTGTTTAAAGACACACATTAATTTAAAGTCTCCTCCCATTCTCTGTGCAAATTACAGCATTCAGATAAGTGGCAGCTGCCGTAATTAAGACACAGTTAATTGCCTACCCCCTTAATTGCAATGATAGGATTTTGACAGTTCGGTAAATAAGACTTGTTTGGTTTCCTCTGGCAACTTCAGCCCTGTCTCCCACCACAAGTACTGAGTCACCCAATTCCAGGACAACGGCTGTGGTCCAAGGGAGCCGAGGTGGGAGAGGAATCGTGATTTACCTGCAGTTCCTTCTCTTCCTGCTGGAACCTCCCAACACCACCTATTCCGTTGCCCAATAAAATCGTCCCAGGAGTTTTCTCCACATTAGTCCGTCATCGCATGAGACTACAAGATGGGAAACCTCAGAAGCAGGAGGACTGGGTTGTGGGCCAATGATGTGCTGTCACTGATGGGCACAGGAGGACACGATGCTGTTGGATGAGGAAACAAGCCCAGAGTGTTTAAATACACCCAAAGTCAGAGCGCTGCTGAGTGCCAACACAGGTCTTCTGACCCAGTATACGCACTGTACTCAACGGATGCTCGAAGCAGGCAGGGAAAAATGACAGTTCAAAGCAAGACTTTGGGGTCATGCAGACCTGGGTTCAGAGACTACCTTTACCTTTACTGCTTGTGTAACCATGGGTGAGTTACTAAATGTTTTCAGGCCTCATTTGCTTCCATTGTAAAATGAATTTTGCATTACCCACCTCGTATCATTGTGAGAATTAAGAAAAATAATCTTAGAAACTACTTTATAACATGTCAGGCTTGTGGTAAGTGCTCAACAAATGGAAGTTACAGAGCAAGTATGACTCTTATTCCAAAACTTACGTAAACAAATTTTTTTGCATTTCTTTCTTTTCCATAAATTTAATTTTGACTGTGGCCTATGTTCCAGGTTCCCATCTGAGGCATTTCTCTCTAGGGTCTTGTCACTTTCCAATGACATCGTAGCAAAGAGCCAAAGTCCAAGTAATTAGCATCAGAAACACTGGACTTAGTGTTCAAAGCCTCGTAGGAGGCAAGGAAACATATCTGTCCTCGTCTGTCATGCTCAGTGGAGCTGCAAAGAAAGGAGGAGAAACAAAACAAGTTTCCACAATAAAACAGTACAAATACTCATATCCTACCATGGTTATTATTAGCTCTAAAAACATGACTGTAAACTCTGATTGCGTTGCGACAACCAAGTTATTAGTCAATCCTTGCTTGCTACAGGCCACGTTAGACTTGGGAACTAAAAAGGATGTTAGTCACCATAATATCTGGCTTTTTCCTAGTGCCACTGTTTTTGTACTCAAATTCCCGTCCTTTCCTAAGTATAAAGTGAAAGAAGTATTAGTATATAACACATAACACTTTTCAAAGAATGAATGAATGAAGAGGAGTGAGTGGGTGGGAAAATCCTATTGAAAAACAAGATTGCCTTTAAGGAAGATGGATCTTATCCTACTCAGCATGTATTTGGGTTTGGCTGTGCAGAGATGGGCTTTAAAAAGACAGAAGCTCGGTGTGCTTTCACCTAAACAAAGTCCAAAGTCAAGGGTTGTTTTGGTGTCTCCACAATCAGGAGGGAGTGAGCTTCTTCGAACTTACTGTTCCACCATCCTAGATGTCTGGCTTCCATCATGGGGTCCCAGGACTGCTCAAATCCCTGCATCTTATCTCCATTTTTATCCAATAGAAAGGAGAAGGCCATGGCTCTTTCTTTAAAGATATTTTCCAGGGCTTCCCTGGCGGCACAGTGGTGGAGAGTCCGCCTGCCGATGCAGGGGACACAGGTTCGTGCTCCGGTCCAGGAGGATCCCACATGCCGCGGAGCGGCTGGGCCCGTGAGCCATGGCCACTGAGCCTACGCGTCCGGAGCCTGTGCTCCGCAACGGGAGAGGCCACAACAGTGAGAAGCCCGCGTACCGCAAAAAAAAAAAAAAAAAAAAAAGATATTTTCCAGAGACAGCACAAAACACTTCCACTTGCACTTACTTGGCCAGAATTAGACACATGGCCACACGAAGGTGCACAAACATTCACCTGGCCACCCAGCCTTCTGACACTGGTGCAGACCTCACTGGGCACTATAATTCTCACTCAGTCAGAGGCCACTGGAGGCCGTGATCCCAAGGGAGGTACCCCTCATCCCCTCATACACACCACAGCTCTCAGCCTGCTCAACACTTACCTAATGAACAAACCTAAATGTTGCCAGCCAATCAGCAGCCTCGGACACTGATTTTTCTAATATGAGACAGAAGCAATACTTGCTCTTTCGGCTTAAAAAACTCTACTACATTTCTCCTCCCCCAAACCTCATCCCCAGAGCCTAGAACTGTGCTGGATCCGGTTTCTTGCCGGAGAGAACAAGTTTTCCACTTTGTGCTCCAGCTCTAGTCTCTGAATCTTGATATATATTTTCTTGAACAAATGAAAGGGAGACTGAGAAATTATATGGTTCTTGGTTGAGTCAATCCTGACCTGTGCTAAAAATGGAGGATTTCATTACTGAGGAAGGACAGAATGGATATTGGGGGGCAAATAGCAGACTTTATAATACTCATAATTTGAAGAAGCTGGAATTGAAAGTGAAAATGACATAAGAACATAACCACCCCCTGCTACCACTCTAGCCCCAAATTTGCTGAAATCTTGAGAGGACTTTGGACTTCCTCATGTAATGGTATTGTGGGCTGGATGCAATCTCATCTAGATTCTAAGCAGCCAGATGACTAAGTCACATCTGGGTCTGAGTGATGCCACCAGGTGTATGCATGTGTCACTACACAGCCAGCAACAGCAGCACACTTGAGCCCAAGATATCAGCAAAGCATTTGCTTCTTTAACTCCCCCAAACTGCAGTCCATTAAAAAGAGCACTGAGGGGCTTCCCTGGTGGCGCAGTGGTTGAGAGTCTGCCTGCCGATGCAGGGGAAACGGGTTCGTGCCCTGGTCCGGGAAGATCCCACATGCCGCGGAGTGGCTGGGCCCGTGAGCCATGGCCGCTGAGCCTGCGCGTCCGGAGCCTGTCCTCCGCAATGGGAGAGGCCGCAACAGTGAGAGGCCCGTGTACCGCAAAAAAAAAAAAAAAAAGAGCACTGAACTTGGAGTCAGGAGTTCACAACTGAATTAGGAATCAGAGCTCATTCATCTAGTAAGTGATTTTGTGTAGGTACCAGAGCAGAAATATCAACAGTAATTAATGCCTGATGAGATGTTACCATGTACCAGGTACATGCTACACATTTTATATGTATTCTTTATTCTCCACAAAAACCCTATGATATATACGATATTATTATTGCCACTTTTCAAACAAAAGGAAACTTGAAGGCCTAGAGATTAGGAAATGACCAATGGAACCGGTAAAGTAGCACAGTGAGAATTTGAACCCAAGGCTTTGAAAGGCCAGATTTCTTGCTCTTAACTAAATGCTGCTTCTCACAAAGAGAAGATTCATGGGCTTCCCTGGTGGCACAGTGGTTAAGAATCCACCTGCCAATGCAGGGGACACAGGTTCGAGCCCTGGTCCGGGAAGATCCCACATGCCACGAAGCGACTAAGCCTGTGCACCACAACTACTGAGCCTGAGCGCTAGAACCCATGCTCCACAACAAAAGAAGCCACCGCAGTGAGAAGCCCACGCACCACAACAAAGAGTAGCCCCCGCTCGCTGCAACTAGAGAAAGCCCACGTGCAGCAACAAAGACTGAACTCAGCCAATAAATAAATAAAGAAGACATTATTAAGCAAGACTAATCCATTAAGAAAAAAAATTGACTCTAATGAAAAAAAAAAGAGAGAAGATACATGCCGACATCAGGCGTACGTGGGCTGAGACACAAGTAGACAGTACGTAGTGACCAGGTATGTACAAGGTCAGGTGGGTGCGGGAGGCTCCCTAGATGAAGACTGAATCACAGTCAGCCAGACAGACAAAGCAGAAGAAGTGTTCTAGATCCAGCGGCAGCACATGTGACAGCACGGCCTTCGTCGACCACAAAGTGGCTGCTGGGCTCCAGACATGTGTTCTCCGTCAGAAAGAAAGGAAGGGCTGGGTGGGAAAAGGTGTCTTCTTGATCGGTGAGGAAAATATTGCTCAGCAACCCCCAGCAGCCTTTCTTATATCCCACTGGCCTGACCATGTCACAAGCCCACTCCAAGCTGTGAGGAAGGACAGAAAAGTCACCATTGGCTGTGGTCAGTCATGAATCATCCACTGGGCCTGGGCCCATTGCCACCCTAAGAGAACTGGGGTTGTGTTAGCCAAGAAGGAAGGGGGATGGGAGGTGGGGGGGACAGCCCCTAGGCTCGAGTCACCATCCCTCGCACCAAAGTCGAGGGGGAGGTGAGGACAGCGTAATGAGAGGAAGAACTGAAACCATTTAGTGAGGTACTAGAGGTGAGAGCTGAGACAGCAGAATTCTTAGGTGATTCCCAGATTTACGACCTGGGTGATTGGCCCTTCAGTGACTAAATTAATCAGGGAGCAGAGGGTTATAGCTGGAAGGCAAACTAACAAGATGTATTGTCTTAGTCAGCTCAGACCACCATAATAAAGTACCACAGACAGGGCAGCTTAAACAACAGAAATTTATTTCTCACAGCTCTGGAAGCTGGAAAGTCCAAGATCAAGGTGCTAGCTGATTTGTTTCTTGTTGAGAGCACTCTTCCTGATTTGCCTTCTCACTGTGTCCTTACATGGCTTTTCCTCCATGCACCTCTCTCCCTCTCTCTCTCTCTTCATCTTCTTAGGAGGACATTATACTCATCACGGGGGCCTCACCTTCAAGATCTAATCTAACCCTTAATTACCTCCCAAAGGCCCCAACCCCAAATACCATCACATTGGGGAATAGGGCTTCAACATTTACATTTTTGCGGTGACACGTTCATTCAATCTGCAAGATGCATAATATGATTTTATGACTCAGGAGACATTCTATTGCTTTGGGATTCTTCATAGACTTTCGTTTCTCTTGGTCTGTTGGGACAATCAAACAAATAAAGCAAGTAAAAGCATTTTTATGGAATTCCCTGGTGGTCCGCTGGTTAGGATTCTGGGCTTTCACTGCTGGGGGCCCGGGTTCAATCCCTGGTCAGGGAGCTAAGATCCCACAAGTCAAAAAAAAAATCATTTTTACTTAAGCCTCATATAACAGTAAATTGTCATCATCAGGTAAATAGAAAGCAGTTGGAGTGGTTGCCTGATCCTATTTCCCCAGTGGCTGGGGACATGCTATGTGATCCTAACCCCTGACAGATGGGCTCTGTCATTGTCATATCAATTTCAGTGCCCAGGGGAACAGGAACCCCTGCTTCTCGGGTCCCAAGACCTGTCCTGTTGCCTGCCTTCCTGAGGCTTGGTGATTCTCATCCTTCCTTCAATTTTATAATCTACTCTAAGAAATTAATTTTTTAATCAAGTTAATAGTAATCACTTTTGTAACCTAAAACCGAAAGAACTTTATCTAACTTCTTGGTCAGGTCTTTTTTTTTTAATCACTTTATTGAGCTATGATTGACATACATCTCAGTCAGGTCTTTAAAAGTATACAATACGCCACAATATCCCATATGTGGTATTCTTGCCAAAAATGTTTAAAATCCAATTATGAGAAAAAAGAGAAAAAATAGATGGTGAGACATTTTATGAGACAGCTAATGTGGACCCTTAAAACAAGTCATTATCATAAAAAGCCAACAAAATTCTGAGGGAATCTGTTATAGATTAGCAGAGACCAGAGACATAACAACCAAATGTAATGTGTTAACTTTGATTGGATTTTGAATCATTAAAAAAAAAATCAGCTTTTAAAAACATTTCTGAGTCAACTTGGACTGTATATGAGATGATACTATAGAATTTTTAGTGTCACTTTTCTTAGGTGAGACAACATACTGGGGTTAATAGTGTTGACCTGAAATAAATAGACACCAGTTATTTCTCGAGCAAAGATGGTTTATTCAAGATCAACGGGAATTGCATTTCCGGGTCTGCAACCATGGCGGGCCACATGAGTCCCCCCCATAACAAGGGAAGGAGAACGCTTTTAAAGAGGGGAAAAAGCGTTTATACAGTAAACAAAGTGTCCATGGCTTTCACTGGCTGAGTCCTTGCCAGGAAAGAAGAGGAGTTTTTCTCTTTCCTCTGCTGGACTCTGCTATCCTAGCACAGCCTGAGGGCTTCCCCTTCCTAGTGCCTAGACTCTAATTGAGATTTCTGTTCATTTTTTTAACAATAGAAAATATCCTTATTCTTAGGAAACACATGCGGAAATGTTTAAAGTGTCATGATGTCTACTTTCAAATGACTCAGAAAAAAATTTATATAACTTCATAAATTATTAACAACTGCTCTAACTAGGTGAAAGGTACATAGATGCTCATTGTATTATTCTTTCAACTTTTCAATGAGTTTGAAATTTTTCTAAATAAAATATCTGAAAAAGTGTCCAATATGCAATTGTCCTAAAGGACAGATTCATGAGTCAGAATGAAACATCCAGGTCTAAGTAGTTTTTGAGGTCTATACTGTCCTATATAGTTATAACTGACCTTTGCAAACTAACAAACTGCTTCCACAGGCATTATCTCCTATAATCCTGATGTGAATGACCCTCACGTGGTAGGTGCTGTTGCCCTACTTTCTAGCCAAGGTGCAGAGTTGACGGGCAGAGCTGCAGTTCTGGCCTGTGTTTGACTCCAACCCTCCTAGGTTTTCCTCACTCCCAGCGGCCAGTGCAGTAATGAGCACCTGGTAGGTTCTCCTTGAACATTCATGTAGTATTTGTCTGATAAAGAGAAATTTTTAAACTGTTAATGAGGAGTATCGTGTTAGATAGTTCTTAAAATTTTAGATTTTTTGGCACCAGGAGGTTGAGAATAGTTTTTTTGATCAGGGAAGAAACTTTTTCTTTCTTTTCTTCTTTTAAGCCTTCTTTTAATGGAATACTTTTTAGTCACCACTTCCTCTTCCCCTCCCCAGTACTGGACTGGAAGCCGAAGGAGAATGCAGGGATTGTGGCTTTTAAAGGGAGAGACCTTCTAGCTTGGGGTTGGCCTCTCACGTAGAGTTTCCTGGGAAACACACTCTGTGAGAGAAATTTGCTTGGGGGAAGTTTTTAGAGTGTGCTCCTGTAGCAACACATACAAGGGAGTGAAGGAAACAGGGTCTGACGCAGGGATAAGCTGAACTGTGTGTCACTTGCGTCAGAGGCCTCAGCCAATGCCATGGAGAGCTCCAAAGCTAGAACGGAACTTCAGAGACATCCCAAACTGGGGTTAGGAGCCCGGGCTTCTGTACACCCATGTCAACCAGCCCCTGGATGTGGGCTGCCCCGGGAAGAATGTGTAGTCTGGGCAAAGGCAAGTCTTTTTAGTCGAGGGAAATTCTTGGGGTGGGACCGAATGCTTTCAGTTGGGGCTCCAGCAGGTGCAGGCTGGGTCGGCTGCAGAGCCCTTTTACAGTCTGGACCAGGATCCAGTCCAAGATCACGTATTACTTTTCCTTGTCTTATCTCTTTAGGCTCTTAATCTAGAAGGGCTTCTTAGCTTTTCTTTATCTTCCTTCATTTTATCATTTTTAAAGCGTTCAGGCCAGTTATTTTGTGGAAATATTTAAGCTTATCTAAACTTTCCTTATGATTAGAATTCAGTTTATATTCTTTTGACTCACAGTTTTGTTCCTCTCTAAGCAGGTCTAGCACTTTCCCTGCAGGCTACATTGTTACCTGGTCTAAGTATTTTCTGGTGGCCAGAAGAGGAAAAATTGGTAGATTCTGAAGAGGGAAGCTGGCCTCTGCATTGTCTTCAAGCAAGAGAGGAACAGAAACCCTTAAAAGAGAGGAATGGACCACTTCTGCAGGCCCAGAAATTCAGATGAGTCTGAGTTTTCAAGGTTCCCAAATGCATTGACTCTTTTTCCTCATCCCAAATCTTAGGTTGCCCCTCCTTTCCAACAGTGGCCCTGACATTGGCATAGGAAACTTGTTGGAACTATTCTCTGGGGCTTCACTTCTATTACACTTAAGTCCTGTGACTGATTCTCATCGGTTTCTGCCCTCCTACCACAGCAAATGAGGGTCTTTCTATATGCTGCAGAGGGGAGTCCTCTGATTTCACATTTTGCCTAAATTAATGCTTCATCACCCTCAGATGTTCACTCTCTTACTGCAAAACACAGTGGTAGGGCTTCCGTGGCGCAGTGCTTAAGAATCCACCTGCCAATGCAGGGGACATGGGTTTGAGCCCCGGTCCAGGATGATCCCACATGCCATGAAGCAACTAAGCCCGTGCGCCACAACTACTGAGCCTGCACTCTAGAGCCCGCGTGCCACAACTACTGAAGCCCATGTCCCTAGAGCCCGTGCTCTGCAACAAGAGAAGCCACTGCAATGAGAAGCCCACGCACCGCCACGAAGAGTAGCCCCCTCCCAACTAGAGAAAGCCCGCGCGCAGCAACGAAGACCCAACGCAGCCAAAAATAAATAATTTTTTTTATATCTTTAAAGAAAAAACACACACACAGTGGTACTCATCCAGAGCCATCCAATTTCATTACTCTTATAATTACTTCTTCCTCCAACTTCTCCAACGCCTGAGAAACTGCACCTGCCACTGGATTCCTTTCCTCTCATATCCTGTAAGTGGAAGTCTTGACAATTGCTCTGCTACAGAATGCCAGGGGCTCTCCCCTCTCCACCTGCCACCAGTGGCAATGTCCTCACCAGTAGTCCACCAGTGGATGTGGGAATTCCAAAATTCATTTCAGCATCTGTTTCCTCAGACAACTTCCAGAACCAGCTCTTTTAAATCAGGTTCACTGGGAAACAGACTCTGCAACAGAGAATTGTATGGGAGTGGTTTATTGGGAAAGAGTCTCAGGAACTAGCTCTGTAATGGAACAAAGTGAGTCGGATTGGGCAGAGGGAGAAACTGAACTCAGACACAGCAAGTCAACCTCAGCTAGTTGGCTCCACAGGGACCGTTAGAGCTGGGCAGGCCCTTCAGAGTTTTCCAAACTGAGCCCAGGTGTCCTCACGTTGACAAGCCATTGGAGGTAGCCTGCCTACTGATGGGAGCTTAAAGTCTGGAAGACAGTCTTCTCGGTCAAGGGCAACTGTTGGAGGGAGATTCAGTTGAAAGTTATCAAGAGGCAACATACAGTCTACACAGATGTGAAAATGCCTCCCATCCTCCATCTCCTGAAGGGGAGAACTTGGGTAGGACACCACATTCTCCACTCCAGGGATCCTCACCCTCTTTGTGGCTAAAGGCTCATCCACTTGAAAGGCACCTTTAGAACAGAGTGGTATAGAAAACCAGCAAGGGGACCAGAGGAATGGCAGGAGAACCTACCCAGTAGGGCTGGCTCCATAGTCAGGGTGGCAAGGAAAGGGGATGTAACAGGAAAGTAGGTGAGGAATACTCAGCACAGTTGCTCTGTCCTAGAATAAAGTGTGGGTCACTAGAAGTCAAGGCTTCTTTTGTGCCGACCCTTATGGGAATCTAAATATACCATGGCACCCTACCCTCAATAATAACTAATATATTTAACGAGGTCAACAATTAATAGTAGTGTCCCTAGATTGAAGGATTTCTAATTAATATTCCTAATTATGGTTTTCTATGTTATCTGAATTATGAGAACAAGTATTATTTAAAAGTAATATTTAGATGTTCTGTGCAGATGAGGAAGGAAGGTCTCAGAACTATGATGTCACCAGGGAAGGAGTGTGAGATTAAGTGGAGAGAAGATGACTGAAGATAAGATGTGGGTATTATAAGAGAAGATGATTGGTGACCTAGCAATATTTTGCCATTGAAGAGAGTCAAATGACAATATGACATGTTGTCATAGCTGATAGACTATGATAGGCTGATCGGGATGATAGTCTGATAGCTTTATGACCAGATTTTATAGGACAATCTCACGAACAATCTTCTAAAAGGAAGCATTAGCTTGTTATTTACAAGAAACCCAGTGGGGGCAGGTGTGAGAATTTGGAGGTCATTTTAAAGCTGAAGAGAATGAAAAACTATGTATAGAGGTCAACAAGCTTGGCACAAGCTTGAAGAAATTTATATCAATGAGCATCTTTATGCAAAAGCAGTCCCTATTGTTTTTTTTGTTTGTTTGGGGTTTTTTTTACCCTGACAGAGTCCTTTATTACTAAACTTTGAAAATATATTTAGAAAGCATATTTGGAGTATAGATTTTTTTTTCACAACTCACATACACACACTGTATTTTATTTTTACAAGAGATAAATCAACTGACACCAAGCATTGTAAATGGATGACCACAACAAAAGCAACAATGATTGCAATTACCAAACACGAAACATACTCATACTATGTCATGATATTGACATTCAGTCCAGGAATCCTCCACTGTAACAGCTCCTTTACTTTGCAGTGAAAATTGATTTGTATATTTTTTGCCTCTGAGTCCTTGTGGGATTTTTTTTTATTCAAACAGAAAGTCACAAAAATTATAATCATCTTCATCAGTTCACTCAGTCCCATGTAATTAATTTTTTTTCATCTTGAGCTTTTGTTAGCACTTTTATGAATTTATCAGTTTTCCATTAGAGTTCAGAAAATGCTTATTCAGTTAGTTCAGCAGTATAATCAGTTACCAGAAACCTGTACTTGTCAGAGTCTTTTCCATGAATTCCTTGAAGATGAAACGCTTTTATAGGAATATTTTTGCGAAAGCATCAGAGTACACCCAGAACTGTCTGTAAATGACAAAAGACTTAAAAATAACCATGGTTAACGATTTGATGAAAGTTCATAATAATGCAATTGACAAGGAAATTTAGTTATTTCTGAGATATACATTTTAAAGTAACAACTAGAATTATGAATTATAACATTATACCAGAACATATAAGATTTTTAGAAATTTCATGTAATGTCTGAAACATTTATATTAACATATTTCCATACAAATAACCCAAAGAAAGTTTATTATTGTTGTTTTTTTGCTTGTTTGTTTTTTTATACTGCAGGGCTTTATTAGTCATCAATTTTATACACATCAGTGTATACATGTCAATCCCAATCGCCCAATTCATCACACCACCATCCCCATCCCACCACGGTTTTCCCCCTTGGTGTCCATTCGTTTGTTCTCTACATCTGTGTCTCAACTTCTGCCCTGCACACTGGTTCATCTGTACCATTTTTCTAGGTTCCACATACATGCATTAATATATGATATTTGTTTTTCTCTTTCTGACTTACTGCACTCTGTATAACAGTTTCTAGATCCATCCACGTCTCAACAAATGACTCAATTTCATTCCTATTTATGGCTGAGTAATATTCCATTGTATATATGTACCACAACTTCTTTATCCATTCATCTGTCGATGGGCATTTAGGTTGCTTCCATGACCTAGCTATTGTAAATAGTGCTGCAATGAACATTGGGGTGCATGTGTCTTTTTGAATTATGGTTTTCTCTGGGTATATGCCCAGTAGTGGGATTGCTGGATCATATGGTAACTCTATTTTTAGTTTTTAGTTTTTTGTTTTTTGTTTTGCAGTACACAGGCCTCTCACTGCTGCAGCCTCTCCCGTCGCAGAGCACAGGGCCCGGATGCACAGGCCCAGCGGCCATGGCCCACGGGCCCAGCCACTCCACGGCACGTGGGATCCTCTCAGACCGAGACACGAACCCACGCCCCCCGCATCGGCAGGCAGACTCTCAACCGCTGCGCCACCAGGGAAGCCCTATTTTTAGTTTTTTAAGGAACCTCCATACTGTTCTCCATAGTGGCCATATCAGTTTACATTCCCACCAACAGTGCAAGAGGGTTCCCTTTTCTCCACACCCTCTCCAGCATTTGTTGTTTGTAGATTTTCTGATGATGCCCATTCTAACTGGTGTGAGGTGATACTTCATTGTAGTTTTGATTTGCATTTCTCTAATAATTAGTGATGTTGGGCTGCTTTTCAAGTGCTTCTTGGCCATCTGTATATCTTCTTTGGAGAAATGTCTATTTAGTTCTTCTGCCCATTTTTGGATTGGGTTGTTTGTTTCATTAATATTGAGCTGCATAAGCTGTTTATATATTTTGGAGATTAATCCTTTGTCTGTTGATTAATTTGCAAATATTTTCTACCACTCTGAGAGTTGTCTTTCCGTCTTGTTTATGTTTTCGTTTGCTGTGCAAAAGCTTTAAAGTTTCATTAGGTCCCATTTGTTTATTTTTGTTTTATTTCCATTACTCTAGGAGGTGGGTCAAAAAAGATCTTGCTGTGATTTATGTCAAAGAGTGTTCTTCCTATGCTTTCCTCTAAGAGTTTTATAGTGTCCGGTCTTAACATTTAGCTCTCAAATCCATTTTGAGTTTATTTTTGTGTATGGTGTTAGGGAGTGTTCTAATTTCATTCTTTTACATGTAGCTGTCCAGTTTTCCCAGAACCGCTTATTGAAGAGACTGTCTTTTCTCCATTGTAAATCTTTGCCTCCTTTGTCATACATTACTTGACCATAGGTGCATGGGTTTATCTCTGGGCTTTCTGTCTTGTTCCATTGATCTATGTTTCTGTTTTTATGCCAGTACCATATTATCTTGACTACTATAGCTTTATAGTGTAGTCTGAAATCAGGGAGTCTGATTCCTCCAGCTCCGTTTTTTCCCCTCAAGACTGCTTTGGCTATTCGGGGTCTTTTGTGTCTCCATACAAAATTTGAGATGATTTTTCTAGTTCTGTAAAAAATGCCATTGGTAATTTGATAGGGATTGCATTGAATCTGTAGATTGCTTTGGGTAGTATAGTCATTTTCACTATATTGATTCTTCCAATCCAAGAACATGGTATATCTCTCCATCTGTTGGTATCATCTTTAATTTCTTTCATCAGTGTCTTATAGTTTTCTGCATAGAGGTCTTTTGTTTCCTTAGGTAGGTTTATTCCTAGGTATTTTATTATTTTTGTTGCAGTGGTAAATGGGAGTGTTTCCATAATTTCTCTTTCACATTTCTCATCATTAGTGGACAGGAATGCAAGAGATTTCTGTACATTAATTTTGTATCCTGCAACTTTACCAAATTCATTGATTAGCTCTAGTAGTTTTCTGGTGGCATCTTTAGGATTCTCCATGTATAGTATCATATCATCTGCAAACAGTGACAGTTTTACTTCTTCTTTTCCAATTTGTATTCCTTTTATTTCTTTTTCTTCTCTGATTGCCATGGCTGTGACTTCCAAAACTATGTTAAATCATAGTGGCAAGAGTGGACCTCCTTGTCTTGTTCCTGATCTTAGAGGAAATGCTTTCAGTTTTTCACCATTGAGAACGATGTTTGCTGTGGGTTTGTCATATATGGCCTTCATTATGTTGAGGTAGGTTTCCTCTATGCCCACTTTCTGGAGAGGTTTTATCATAAATCGGTGTTGAATTTTTTCAAAAGCTTTTTCTGCATCTATTGAGATGATCATATGGTTTTTATTCTTCAGTTTGTTAATATTGTATGTGACATTGATTGATTTTCATATATTGAAGAATCCTTGCATCCCTGGGATAAATCCCACTTGATCATGGTGTATGATCCTTTTGATGTGTTGTTGGATTCTGTTTGCTAGTATTTTGTTCAGGATTTTTGCATCTATATTCATCAGTGATATTGGTCTGTAATTTTCTTTTTTGTAGTATCTTTCTCTGGTTTTGGTATCAGGGTGATGTTGGCCTCATAGAATGAGTTTGGGAGTATTCCTTCCACTGCAATTTTTTGGAAGAGTTTGAAAAGGATGGGTGTTAGCTCTTCTCTAAATGTTTGATGGAATTCACCTGTGAAGCCATCTGGTCCTGGACTTTCGTTTGTTGGAAGATTTTTAATCACAGTTTCAATTTCATTACTTGTGATTGGTCTGTTCATATTTTCTGTTTCTTCGTGGTTCAGTCTTCGAAGGTTATACCTTTCTAAGAATTTGTCCATTTCTTCCAGGGTGTCCATTTTATTGGCATAGAGTTGCTTGTAGTAGTCTCTTAGGATGCTTTGTATTTCTGCAATGTCTGTTGTAACTTCTCATTTTTCATTTCTAATTTTATTGTTCTGAGTCCTCTCCCGCTTTTTCTTGATGAGTCTGTCTAATGGTTTATCAATTTTGTTTATCTTCTCAAAGAACCAGCTTTTAGTTTTATTGATCTTTGCTATTGTTTTCTTTGTTTCTATTTCATTTATTTCTGCTCTGATCTTTATGATTTCTTTCCTTCTGCTAACTTTGGGTTTTGTTTGTTCTTCTTTCTCTAGTTCCTGTAGGTGTAAGGTTAGATTGTTTACTTGAGATTGTTCTTGTTTCTTGAGGTAGGCTTGTATAGCTATAAACTTCCCTCTTAGAACTGCTTTTGCTGCATCCCATAAGTTTTGGATCATCGTGTTTTCATTGTCCGTCTCTAGGTATTTTTTGATTTCCTCTTTGATTTCTTCAGTGATCTCTTGGTTATTTAGTAACGTATTGTTTAGCCTCCATGTGTTTGTGTTTTTTATGTTTTTTTTCCCTGTAATTGATTTCTATTCTCATAGTGTTGTGGTCAGAAAAGGTGCTTGATATGATTTCCATTTTCGTAAATTTACTGAGGCTTGATTTGTGACCCAAGATGTGATCTATCCTGGAGAATATTCCATGTGAACTTGAGAAGAAACTGTAATATGCTGTTTTTGGATGGAATGTCCTATAAATATCAATTAAATCTATCTGGTCTATTATGTCATTTAAAGCCTCTGTTTCCTTATTTATTTTCATTTTGGATGATCTGTCCATTGGTGTAAGTGAGTTGTTAAAGTCCCGCACTATTATTGTGTTACTGTCGATTTCCTGTTTTATAGCTGTTAGCAGTTGCCTATGTATTGAGGTGCTCCTATGTTGGGTGCATATATATTTATAATTGTTATATCTTCTTCTTGGATTGATCCCTTGATTATTATGTAGTGTCCTTCCTTGTTTCTTATAACATTCTTTATTTTAAAGTCTATTTTATCTGATATGAGTATAGCTACTCCAGCTTTCTTTTGATTTCCATTTGCATGGAATATTTTTTTCCATCCTCACTTTCAGTCTGTATGTGTCCCTAGGTCTGAAGTGGGTCTCTTGTACACAGAATATATATGGGTCTTGTTTTTGTATCCATTCAGCAAGCCTGTGTCTTTTGGTTGGAGCATTTAATCCATTCATGTTTAAGGTAATTATCAATATGTATGTTCCTATGACCATTTTCTTAATTGTTTTGGGTTTGTTTTTGTAGATCCTTTTCTTCTCTTGTGTTTCCCACTTAGAGAAGTTCCTTTAGCATTTGTTGTAGAGCTGGTTTGGTGGCGCTGAATTCTCTTAGCTTTTGCTTGTCTATAAAGCTTTTGATTTCTCCCTTGAATCTGAATGAGATCCTTGCTGGGTAGAGTAATCTTGGTTGTAGTTTCTTCCCTTTCATCACTTTAAGTATATCTTGCCACTGCCTTCTGGCTTGTAGAGTTTCTGCTGAGAAATCAGCTGTTAACCTTATGGGGTTCCCTTGTATGTTATTTGTCGTTTTTCCCTTGCTGTTTTCAATAATTTTTCTTTGTCTTTAATTTTTGTCAGTTTGATTACTATGTGTCTCAGCATGTTTCTCCTTGGGTTTATCCTGTATGGGACTCGCTGCGCTTCCTGGACTTGGGTGGCTATTTCCTTTCCCATGTTAGGGAAGTTTTCGACTACAATCTCTTCAAATATTTTCTCAGGTCCTTTCTCTCTCTCTTCTCCTTCTGGGACCCCTATATGCGAATGTTGTTGTGTTTAATGTCCCAGATGTCTCTTAAGCTGTCTTCATTTCTTTTCATTCTTTTTTCTTTATTCTGTTCCACAGCAGTGAATTCCACCATTCTGTCTTCCAGGTAACTTATCCGTTCTTCTGCCTCAGTTATTCTGCTATTGATTCCTTCTAGTGTAGTGTTCATTTCAGTTATTGTGTTGTTCATCTCTGTTTGTTTGTTCTTTAATTCTTCTAGGTCTTTGTTAAATATTTCTTGCATCTTCTCGATCTTTGCCTCCATTTTTTTTCCGAGGTCCTGGATCATCTTCACTCTCATTATTCTGAATTCCTTTTCTGGAAGGTTGCCTATCTCCACTTCATTTAGTTGTTTTTCTGGGGTTTTATCTTGTTCCTTCATCTGGTATGTAGCCCTCTGCCTTTCCATCTTGTCTATCTTTCTTCGAATGTGGTTTTTGTTCCACATGCTGCAGGATTGTAGTTCTTCTTGCTTCTGCTCTCTGCCCTCTGGTGGATGAGGCTATCTAATAGGCTTCCTGATGGGAGGGACTTGTGGTGGGTAGAGCTGCATGTTGCTCTGGTGGGCAGAGCTCAGTAAAACTTTAATCCACTTGACTGTTGATGGGTGGGACTTGGTTCCCTCCCTGTTGGGTGTTTGGCCTAAGGCAACCCAACACTGGAGCCTACCTGGGCTCTTTGGTGGGGCTAATGACAAACTCTGGGAGGGCTCATGCCAAGGATTACTTCCCAGAACTTCTGCTGCCAGTGTTCTTGTCCCCATGGGGAGCCACAGCCACCCCCTGCCTCTGCAGAAGAGCCTCCACCACTAGCAGGTAGGTCTGGTTCAGTCTCCCCTGGGGTCACTGCTCCTTCCCCTCGGTCCTGATGTGCACACTACTTTGTGTGTGTCCTCCAAAAATGGAGTCTCTGTTTCCCCCAGTCCTGTTGAAGTCCTGCAATCAATTCCCACTAGGCTTCAAAGTCTGATTCTCTAGGAATTCCTCCTCCCATTGCCAGACCCCCAGGTTGGGAAGCTTGATGTGGGGCTCAGAACCTTCACTCCAGTGGGTGGACTTCTGTGGTATAAGTGTTCTCCAGTCTGTGAGTCACCCACTCAGCCATTATGGGATTTGATTTTACTGTGATTGCGCCCCTCCTACTATCTCATTGTGGCTTCTCCTTTGGCTTTGGTTGTGGGGTATCTTCTCTGGTGAGTTCCAGTGTCTTCCTGTCAATGATTGTCCAGCAGCTAGTTGTGATTCTGGTGTTCTCACAAGAGGGAGTGAGAACACATCCTTCTACTCCACCATCTTGGTTCCTCTAGTCCCTATTATTTAGTGGAATTTATGATGACTAATCCATGTGACCTCTTATATTGTGGAAATTAGTCATCATAATTTTTTATTTGACTCTTTAATTAAATGTTTTTAAATTTACTTAGGTTATACTTTTATATTTTAGATATATGGCATATATATTATGATCCCAGTTTTCTAAAATTATTTTGGTTTATAAAGCTATCTAACTCTTGATGGCAATCTGTCTGTATGTTTAAAATGATGTCAAAACTTTTATATGCACTGGGAAACCAAAAAAAAAAAAAGAAAGAAAGAAAAGAAAATCATCAATCCACAAAAGTAGACACAAAGAAAAGAAAGAAACAGAGAACTACAAAAACAAGCAGAAAACGATCAACACAATGGCAATAAGTAAATATCTATCAATAATCACTTTAAATGTAAATGGACTAAATGCTCCAATTAAAGGACATAGGGTGGCTGAGAGGATAAAAAGATAAGACCCATCTATATGCTGCCTACAAGAGGTTCATTTTAGGCCTCAAGACACACTCAGACTGAAAGTGAAGGGATGGAAAAAGATATTCCACACAAATGGAAATGAAAAGAAAGCTGGGGTAGCAGTACTCATATCAGACAAACTATACTTTAAAACAAAGACTGTAACAAAAGACAAAGGGCATTACATAATAATAAAGGGGTCAATCCAAGAAAAAGATGTAACATTCATAGATATTTATGCACCCAAATAGGAGTACCTAAATACATACAGCAAATATTAACAGACATAAAGGGAGAAATTGACAATAGTATAATAATTGTAGAGGACTTTAGCACCCTTCTTACACCCATGAACAGATCATTCAGACAGAAAATCAAAAAGGAAATATTAGCCTTAAATGACACACTAAACCAGACAAACTTAATAGATCTATACAGAACATTCCATCAAAAAACTACAGAATACACATTCTTTCCAAGTGCACATGGAACATTCTCCAGGATAGACTATGTATTAAGCAATAAGACAAGTCTCAATAAATTTAAGAAGACTGAAATCATATCAAGCATCTTTTCTGACCACAATTGTATGAAACTAGAAATCAATTACAAGAAGAAAACTGGAAAAAACACAAGCATGTGGAAACTAAACATAATACTAAACAACCACTGGGTCAATGAAGAAATAGAAGAAGAAAGTTTAAAATACCTTGAGACAAATAAAAATGGAGATACAATTTTCCAAAATCTATGGGATGCAGCAAAAGCTGTAGTAAGAGGAAAGTTCATAGTGATAAATGCCTATAAGACACAAGAAAAATCCCTAATATAATCTAACTTTACACGAAGTGAAACTAGAAAGAAGAAGAAACAAAGGCCAAAATTAGTAGAAGGAAGGAAATAATAACGATCAGAGTGGAATTAAACAAAGACTTAAAGAAAAACAGAAAAGATCAATGAAACTAAGAGCTGCTTCTTTGAAAAAGGTAAACAAAATTAATAAAACTTTAGTCAGACTCACAGAGAAAAAAAAGAGAGCAGGCCCAAATAAATAAAACCAAATGTAAGGGAAGATACAGCCAACACCACAGAAATACAAAGAATCATAAAAGTCTACTACAAATGATTACATACAAACAAAATTAGACAACTTAAAAGAAACAGATAAATTCTTAGAAATATACAATATCTGTATCGGTAAGAAACAGAAAATCTGAACAGACAAATTACTAGTAATAAAATTAAATAATGATTTCAAAATTAAAAGTTTTTTTAATAATTAAAAAAAAATCAGTAATCAAAAACTTTCAAAAAACAAAAGCCTGGGTTCAGATGACTTCACAGATAAATTCTACCAATCATGTAAAGAAGAGTTACTATCTATCCTTCTCAAATTATTCCAAAAAATATTGAAAAGGAAGGAACACTTCCAAACTCATTTTACAAGGCCAGCATACCATGATACCAAAATCAGACAGAGACAATCCAAAATAAATAAATAAATACAGCCAATATCCCTGATGAACATAGATGCAAAAATCCCTGACAAAATATTTGCAAACCAAGTTCAACAATATAGTAAAAGGATCATATACCATGATCAAGTGTGTTTTGCTCCAGGTATGTAAGAATGGTTCAGTATTCACAAATCAATTAATGTGATACACCATATTAATAAAATGAAAGAGAAAAGTCATGTTCTCATCTCGATAGATGCCCAAAAAGCATCTGACAAAACTTCAACACCATTTATAATAAAACTCTCAACAGAGTGTGTACAAATCATAGGATCATCTCTATAGGTGATTTGACAAAATTCAACATCCATTTATAATAAAAGCTCTCAACAAAATGGTACAGAGGGAACACACCTCAACATAATAAAGGCTATATATGACAAATCCACAGCTAACATCATACTCAATTGTGAAAGCTGAAAGCTTTTCCTTTAAGATCAAGAATAAGACAAGAATGCCCACTCTCACCACTTTCATTCAACATAGTGTTAGTAGTCCTAGCTATAACAAGCAGACAACAAAAAGAATGAAAGTCATCCTAATTGGGGAAAAGAAGTAAAACTGTCACTATTTGCAGGTGGCATGATACTATATATGGAAAACTGTAAAGTCTCCACCAAAAACTCTATTAGAACTAATAAATGCATTCAGTAAAGTTGCAGGATACAAAATCAATATAAAGAAATCTGTTGCTTTTCTATACACTAATAATGAACTGTCAGAAAGAGAAAGCAAGATGGACTTCCCTGGTGGTCCATGGGTAAGACTCCGCACTCCCAATGCAGGGGGCCCAGGTTTGATCCCTGGTCAGGGAACTAGATCTCGCATGCATACCTCAACTAAGAGTTCGAATGCCACAACTGAAGATCCTGCATGCCACAACTAAGACCCAGTGCAGCCTAAATAAATAAATAAATATTAAAAAAAAAGAAAGAAAGAAAGAAAGAGAAAGAAAGAAAATAATCCCATTTAAAATTGCATTAAAAAGAATAAAATATCTGGGAATAAACAACCAAGGGTGCAGGAGACCTATACTCTGAAAACGATAAAACATTGATGAAGGAATTTGAAAATAATATAAAGAAATATAAAGATATTGGATTGGAAGAATGAATATTGTTAAAATGTCCATACTACCCAAAGCAATCTATAGATTCAATCCAATCCTTATCAAAACACCAATGGCATTTTTCACAGACCTAAAACAAGCAATCCTAAAATTTGTGGGTAACTGCAAAAGATCATGAATAGCCAAAGCAATTTTGAGAAAGAAGAACAAAGCTGGAGGTATTACACTCCATGATTTCATACTATACTACAAAGCTATGATAATCAAAACCACATGGCACTGGACAAAAAACAGACAGATAGATCAATGGAACAGAATAGCGAGCTCAGAAATAAACCCATCAACATCACTAATCACCAGGGAAATGCAAATCAAAACCATAATGAAATATCACCTCATAGCTCTCAGAATGACTACAGGCATACCTCGGAGATATTGCAGGTTTAGTCTTAATCTACAACAGAGAAGGCAAGAATACACAATGGGGAAGAGATAGTCTCTTCAATAAATGGTTTTTGGAAAATTGGATAGCTACCTACAAAAGAATAAAACTAGACCACTTTCTCACACCATATTCCAAAGTAAACTCAGGGCTTCCCTGTTGGTGCAGTGGGTAAGAATCTGCCTGCCAAGGCAGGGGACATGGGTTCAAGCCCTGGTCAGGGAAGATCCCACATGCACAGAGCAACTAAGCCCTTGCACCACACTACTGAGCCTGCGCTCTAGAGCCCGCGAGCCACAACTATTGAAGCCCACGTGCCTAGAGCCTTTCTTCACAACAAGAGAAGACACCACAATGAGAAGCCCACGCACCACAACAAAGAGTAGCCCCTGCTCAACACAACTAAAGAAAGCCCATGTGCAGCAACAAAGACCCAATCAGCCAAAAATAAATAAATAAAAACTCGAAGTGGATTAAATATTAAATGTAAGACCAGAAATCATAAAACTCCTAGAAGAAAACATAGTAGCATGCTCTTTGACATAAGTATTAGCAATATTTTTCTGGATCCTCAGGCAAGGGCAACAAAAGCAAAAATACACAAATGAGACTAAATTAAACTAAAAAGTTTTTGCACAGTGAAAGAAACCATCAACAGAATGTAAAGGCAACCTACTGAATGGGAGAAATTATTTGCAAATGATATGTTTGATAAGGGGTTAATACCCAAATTATATAAAGAATTCATACAACTCAATAGCAAAATAAACTAGCAGTCTGATTAGAAAATGGGCAGACGACCTGAATAGACATTTTTCCAAAGAGGACATACAGATGGCCAATTAAATGCCTCCTTTGATACCTTCAGTACTAACAGGATAGACCCTAATCTAGTCTTGGACCAAGCAGAGCTAGACTCATTTGTCCCTCTTGCCAGCCCCTACTTTCTCAATTTTAGCTTGCAAAGGGTAGTGCTTGCAATACAGCACCTCTCAGGTCTTTGACCTTACGTTGTCTTTGGAATAATCTTTATAGAAAAGAAAATTCTAGTGATTAACTAGTCCAGGTTACTTGCCCACATGGTTTTCCTTTCCACACCAATTTTTATCCTTTCTTTCATGTGCAGCTGGGCTGTCATAGAGACCAAAGATCTCTACTTTTTATAAGTCTGAGACCTGAAAGGCATTACCAAGCAAAACTGTCTAAGCCATAGTGCATCACAATACCCATTGAGCGATGTAAAAGGATCAAGTCCCACAACTCTGCAGTGAGCCTTTACAACACCAGGAGACAGCTGAAATAACTGCTGTCTTCAGAGGACTGCTTTTAAGAAAAAGGAGGTCTCTACCCACTGCAGTCTAAGCAGGTAACACCAGTTACTGCCTGTACTTCTCTCTTCTCTCACTTATTTGTTGCATTACTAAATAGCTGATTACCTTTTGAATGTTCTAGGGACAGGAGCTCACAATTTAAAGAAACTTTGTGGTAGACCATTTTGTAAAACCAAGAATTCTTTTGGAAACTGAATATTCATACCTTTCCATTTTGAATTATTTGAATAGTTTTAGATCAACATATTTTTCTCAGAAATAGGGTATACCTATATTAAGGTATCTGGCTCTTTATGATACAAGAAAAAAAAGCTTAAAAACTGTTAACCAGATTACTGAGTGGACTGATGGATGGATGGATGGATTCTTTCATTTATTCATTCATTCTGAAGTATGCATTGAGCACTTCCTTTGATGGGGAACACTTTGCAAGACAGTGAGGTAGCAGGACAAGGAAAGTAAAGATAGAGGCCATCAAAACAGCATGGTTTTGGGCTTCCCTGGTGGTGCAGTGGTTGAAAGTCCGCCTGCTGATGCAGGGACATGGGTTCGTGCCCCGGGCCGGGAGGATCCCACATGCCGCGGAGCTGATGGGCCCGTGGGCCATGGCCGCTGGGCCTGCGCGTCCGGAGCCTGTGCTCCGCAACGGGAGAGGCCACAACAGTGAGAGGCCTGCGTACTGCACAAAAAACAAAACAAAACAAAAAAAAAACGTGGTTCCGAGATCCAGGAGCTTACATAATTTTAACTGAGAGGAAAGACACTGTATGAAACTCATGTCTTATTCTTTGAAGAATCTCTAGAATCTTATTCAAGGCCTGGCACAAAATTGCCACTCATTAAACATTTTCTTAAATGATGAATAAATGAGTTCAGAAACCAATGAACCAATGAGAACCAAAATGCGTAATAGAATTAATCCAGGGCTCTGTGAATTCAGGGGCAGGCAACGGACCATTTAGAACTCATAGTGCTAGGAAGAGATTGTAAAGGACCTGAAGAAAGCCCTGAGGAATGGGTGGAATTTAGACTAGAAAAAGAGGAATGAAAAAGCATTCAGGCAGTAGAATTCATGGTAGGACTTTGGGGGTTGGGTGCAGGGGTGTGGAAGGGGAAGAGAGCAAGTGGGTAACTCACCTTCCTGAATTGGGAACACTGGCTTCCTGAGGAAACAGAAGCAATAGGGGACTGTCAAAGTAATTCAGTTACTGAAAACCATTTTCTAAATGTCCTCTTATGACACACATGCTCAAAAGCAGCTGGGAGACATTGCCCTAGCCACAGAGCAATCGGCAGTCAGCGAGGCTGCTGTCATACTCCTAGGCAGGGTGGGTCATATGAATTCTGAGAAAGCCATCCACCCCCATGCCTTCTCTGCACTGTCAGGTTACTAGGGCATGGCTTTCCACAGGGGCCCAACTTCCCCCAGTGCAACGAGTACTGATGCCACACCTCCAAGGAAAGGGGACACCCAGGACTCTGGTGTTATAAACTACATTTAGAAAATAAATTGTTGCCATTTGTACACCAGTTTAAATGCCACTCCCTAACTATTCCTCAAATTTTCCAAAAATTACCAGGTAAATAACATCAGAGTCTTGGGACCCTGACTCTAATATCCTGCCTCTGCCCCTTCTTTGGGCAGATTAATTAAATGATAACTTGCTAGTTATCATTTACTTAAGGTTCACAAGCTAATTAATTTACCGGGTAATTGCTGTTGGTTCCACCTGATGTTGTAAGACTTTAACAAATATTATTTTTAACTCTCTTTCCTACCATAAAATGTAGGTGTCAACATTTAAAATCTTTTTCTAAACCTCAGGAAGCCCATCTCCAAAAGGAGAGCTTCTCACAAGTTTCCTATCAGGGAAAATGTCCTGAAGCAAATGTGACATCCATTCTTAGAGCCTTTTCCTTTAGAATTCTGAAAGAGGCAAGGAGGGATGCAGCCCCTCAACTACCTGAAAGCTAACTTGTCAAAGGATTCTGTTTTAGCAGTTACTGAGCTTTAATTTTACATTGATCGTGCAACTCTATGATTAATATCTGACTTCAACTTCTCTACCACATAAGCAACATGAGAGCAGAACCACATACCTTTTGCTAAATGCTTCTTCCCTAGCGCCTGGTACAATGCCAAGCAAAGGTAGTTGATCAGTAAATGTTTGCTGAGTAAATCAATGAATCAGTGGCACTCGAGGAGAAGGCGGATGGGCTTTGGAGTCAGGCACGTCTGGAGCTTTTTGTTTACTGGCTATGTGACCTTAAACATGTAATTTAACATCTTCTACAAATTCAGGATAATAACAAACAACTCTCAGGACTCTTGTGAGGACTGAATGAAAGAACATATGTAAAATATCTGGTTGTCAGCTGAGGACTAGTTGTTTTTCCATCTCCTTTCTACCAGAATGTGATTGCTCTTTTTCAAAATTATTTTAGCTATTTTATTTCCCTTGCATTTCCAAATAAACTTTAGAACAGGCTTGTCTATATCTACAAAAAAATCCTGCTAATTAGTTCAACCAAACAAATCAGATCAATTTGGGGAGAATTGTCATCGTTACTACGTTGAGTCTTCCAATCCATGAACACAGTGTCTCTCAGGTCTTTGATTTCTTTCATCAGGATTTTGTGCTTTTCAACATACATAGTCTGTAAATGTCTTGTTAGATTTATACATAATGTTTCTTTTTCCTTTTTTTGAGCTATTGTAAATAGTAGTGTTTTAAATCTTGGTTTTAATTTTTTACTTAAAGTATAGAAATATAATTTTTTTATGTGTTGACTTTGTATCCTGTGATCTTGTTAAACAGAGTTATTCGTTTAGGAACTTTATCTGTAGATTCCTTGAGATTTTCTACACAATTATGTCATTTACAAATAGAGATAGTTTTCTTTCCTTCCCATCTGTATGCTTTTATTTCATTTTCTTGCCTTATTGCACTGAGTCAGACTTCCAGCAGCATGTTGAGTAGGAGTGCTGAGAGTAACATCCTTGCTTTGTTCCTAATTTCAAGAAGAAATCAGGCTTTCACCATTAAATGTCATGTTAGCTGTAGGTTTTTATGGATGTTCCTTACCAGGTTGAGAAATTTCCTTCATGGCTTGCTAAGAAATATTGCCATAAATAAGCAGAATTTATCAGGTTTTTGACTATGTTACTATATTTTATAAAATTTTGATTTGATCCGTAATATATTCTATAATACCAAAACATTGCTGAGAAAGTTGGCAAAATAAATCTTATATATTTTTTCCCGAAGTCAGCATGTTGAATATTAACTTTGAGGAAGTTTGCTGGAATGTACATCTTTTATTCATTTACCTTAGTTCACCTTCTGTAATCAGCATAATAAAAATTCTATTATTAAATTTTAATGTCTGTGCCCTAGGAGTCTAACCATAGTGATTTAGGGTCCAGCCTTATTAACTGAAAGTGGCTAAAATCCTCGTAAGAGCCATGAAGATGCCCAAACCTTGACTCACTTCTAGGAATGTATCCTAAGAAATGAATTCAATAGAATCAAACATATAGATGTTCAGCATGACCAAAATGTCCAACATCAGGGTACTGGGTTTCATAAATTATGGCACATTCAGCTATTCAGTAAATATTTATTAAATGTCTACCATGTATCAGTTATTATCTTTGGCCCTCGAGGTACAGCAGTGAACACAACAGACAAAGCTCCCTGCCCTCATGGTGATTACTTTCTAATGGGGAAGGCAGACATAAACAAGATACCTAAGTAAACATACAGTATGGCAGATGGTGATGAGTGTTGTGCAGAAAAATCAAGCATAG
The DNA here is from genome assembly GCF_949774975.1 of Lagenorhynchus albirostris. Taxonomy (NCBI): domain Eukaryota; kingdom Metazoa; phylum Chordata; class Mammalia; order Artiodactyla; family Delphinidae; genus Lagenorhynchus; species Lagenorhynchus albirostris. Next base: position 26,652,540 of record NC_083096.1, on the reverse strand, counting down.
AGCATGGATAAGGAGTCCAGGGGTGGAAGTGGAGAGGAAGGATACTGTTTAAATAGAGTGATGGGTAGGCCTCACCAAACAACACAAAAGAACACTAAATATTAGAATTAAGAATACTTTGTGGCGATGTGGCAAATTTTTCATGAAATATTGTTAAATGAAAACCCAAAACTATAAAATAGAATGTCTACTGAGTTTTCAAGTTTTTAAGTATAAGCCTGAGTATGTATACATAAAATATAAAAAATGAAAATAGTTTTTTATGGGTGGTTTTAATATTATTTTATAGCATTATTTACCCTGAGCATATTGTATTTCAGTTTAAAAAAAGAAAACCGTTTAAGGTTTCCCAAGATTAATATGAGACTGAACGAAAGGTAGGATGAAGGTACAGATAGAGCTCGTGTTTGCACTGGAAGAATTTTACTAAGGGCACATCAGAAGGAGAATCCTCTATTAAGGCAACTAAAAAAATATCTATTTTAAAGGAGATAAAAGTTATGTTGTTCATGGTGCCTCTAACAACAGTTGTGCAGTGTTGGCTGTGAGTATAGAAATGATGGCAAGTTTAACATGTGCTCATAAGTGAGTCACATTCAGATTTGGTACGTGACTCTACTTTTTAAGATTAAAATAAAATGCACTGACATATCTTACTGCAAACTACATTTTCTTACGTGTTCAAGAGATGATAGCTAACCACACAAAATGTGATCTGGTACCCTATACACATGGTAGAGGCATCCTCTAAAGGTGCAGAATGGCAGTGTCACCCACCCAGACAAGGTCTCCTGATTATTCTGGAAGCTTAGGCTTAGACTCAAAGAGGGCTATTAATGTGCTCCTCTGAAAGGGTTTCTTTGGCATAGCCAAGTTACAGCCACCCAGGACTGGTGTTCTCTGCGGTGCTGATTCAGAATTTCTAGGCACTGAGCAATCACTCTATCAGCAAAGGCACACGAGGTGTTTTCTTTGTTAGGAGCACAAATGTCCTAAATATCTTGCATTCTTCTCACCAGCATGTCACTTCTAGTAAAATGAAATCCCAGCAGTCATGTGTCTGAGTTTAAGGGAGAACTCAATTGTGTTTACTCAGATTTTCTCTGTCATTCTTTCTTCCATCTTTTTTTTTTTTTAACTAAGCACACCAGTGCTAAAAGTAAAAACACACTTTGTAATTAACAGGCTCTGTTGGATAGCCAAACTGTTCTGTTATAATCTTGTTTGAAAATTTTCAAGTTGCTTGAAAAACATGGAGGTGAAATAAAGCAGCCAGCTGGCCTGTGGACAGTAAGTTAACAAGTTATAAAAAGAAGAGAGAGATGCATCACACCCTTTTTTCCAATCCTTTCTCCCTCCTGGTTACTGCTTCTTTTGGGCTGTCCCAGTTTTGTGTTGGCTGATGGTCTGGGTGCGCCATGGTTGTTGTGATATAGCATAGTCGTTAAGATAAATGTTTCTGGAGCCAGAGGATTCTAACCATGGTTCCTCAGAAGTTATTCTACTTCTCAGAATCTCAGTTTTCTCGTCAGTAAAGTAGTGATAAACACTTCACAGGGTTTCTGGGAGTCTAATATGAGTTCATGCATGGTACCTGACACATTATACGTGCTCATAAGTAGAAATGCATATACTGATGCTTTTTAGGTTAGAAAACACTCACACATGCATTTCTGCCTCAATTCTCCAGAAAGATATTGTATTCATCCATATACTCAGTGGGTGCCTGAGTCTGTTCAGGCTGCTATAACAAATGTCAGAGGCTGGGTGACTCGTAAACAGTAGAAGTTTCTTTCTCACAGTTCTGGAGGCTAGAAGTTCAAGGTCAGGGTGCCGGCATGGTCGGGCTCTGGTGAGACCCCTTCCAGGTTGCAGGCTGCTGACTTCTTGTATCGTCACATGGCAGAACGAGGCCCAGGGAGCACTCTGGGGTCTCTTTCATAAGAACACTAGTTCCATTCATGAGGGCTCCACACCCATAATGTAATTACCTCCCAAAGCCTCCCCCTCCAAATACCACCACATTGGAATTAGGGTTTCAACATATGAATTTCAGGGGGACACAAACTTTCAGTCCACTCCCTTGGGGAAATGATTTGCCACAGGTCACATGGGTCTCAGTCCAACATTCTCCTGCTACACCATGTTTATGCAGAGGCCCAACTGTCTTTGTATATACATAGTATATACACATAGTACAAAATTCAGAAGGTACACAGAAGATAAACTGTAGAAAAGTAAGGCTTTCTCCCACCTCTGTCCCCCAGGCACTCAGTTTCCTCCCCATTGTAGACTCTTTCTCAACTGAATACTTAGATGCAATGGTTTTTCTGTGGCAAGTCCTCTCCAGTAGATAATCAGATGCAATATGAAATTTTAGACTGGAAACATCATATATTACATGTTTAAATCCAGGGCCAGTATAGGAAACAGAAAGAGTTTGATGTAGATAATGAGGTGCTTACAAAATCATTGGAAAGGTTGGAGGGTTAGGCTCTGGGGAAGGCCTCCAGGAAGCTTCTAGAACACCTTCACAAAACTGACCCATCATGGAAGCAGCTACCTGTGCCCTGATCAGGAAACTGCTTCCAGACAATTGAGTTCAAGAACCTAGTCCCAAAGCCACCGGCACTGCCCCTGCAGCCCCCTCTCCACACTCACGAAGCTGGTGTTTGAACACTAGAACACAGCATTCAGCACTGCCTTCAACACAATTGCCTTCCGACACCCTCAAAGCTGGAGATTGGACAGGGGCATTCTGCTGAAAAAAAAAAAAAAAAAAAAACCACATCGTCATAACCGCCTTGCCGGTAGAACAAGTCAAAGCAGCAGGAAACAGCCTCTGTCTCGTTTTCATCTTCCAAATCTCACTCAATTACATCTGAATGGAGGATCCTAATTCACATCCAGAACTCTAGTTGTGAGGGAGTATGGAAGATGCAGTGCTTAGCCTGCAAGCTCATGCAGTAGGAAGGCACCCTAAGAACGGTGAGAAAGGAGGCTACGTGCCCAACTTGCACAGTACTTTCTATTTTTAAAGAAAAGCATGTCTATATGTATTGGCTTATGCATTTCTCCATTTCTTTTTGTTTGAGTCTATTTCCTTCCCTAAATAGTCTAGCAGAAGCTATGATGGTCCTATGATGGTCCTTCAAGACAGACTTTGTAGTACTAGATAGCTCATGCCTGGAAATGTATATAAACTTGTAATATGAAACTTCACTCTAATTTCTTTTTCAGAATCCTATCCATCATGACTGCCATCCAGCTACAAGAATTTATTGACCGCCACCCAGGGATCCCACCCAGGTAATGTTCTTCCAAATACAGACGCCTCCAGAGCTGCAGCAAGTTGGACAGACACCTAGGGAATTGGAATTGCTCCCCCTGCTGCTTGCTCCCTGATTAAGAGATAACTGCTGCCAGAGGTTCTAGGGAAGTTTCTTTGGGTTTAGAGAAAGTTGTAAAAAAAAATAAAATCCCACATTCATGGCAGAATCCAAGCAAACAGGCGATTCCAAATTCCCAAAAGATTGGAAGGATGTTGGTTTCTGCTTGGGAAGAGCTTTAGCAAGGAACCCAAGCCCAAATTTCAGAGGGGACCCGTTTACTCTTCTTGGGATAAAACAAACCATTCTCATGCTTTTGCAACATGGGATGCAACCGCACAGACGGAAACTTAGTAGTTTCACTCTTTCTCTGAGTTCATCGATGGCCCAAGAATAAAACGTAAATGGGACCAAAGCCTTCTGTTGCATAAAACCCTTGTTTTATTGAACTGAAAGCAGCCTTACACTGCCGGGTCTATTTCTCTTCCTATTCCTTTGGTACAGGACATCTACTTCCTATCTGCCCACAGTGAGAGAATCACAGAGTTCACACAAAAATAACTCTGAACTCTTCTGAAAAGAAGTCATCACACAAACACAAAGATGACTCTGGATGGGACATGGAGTTTAGAGAACTGGGTTTGATTCATGCCTCTGGCATTTATCAGCTGAGTGATATTTAGAAATTCTACTTAACCTCTCTGAGCCTCGGTCTCCTTTACTGTAATGGGGTGTTAATAATGTTTACCTGGCAAGGTGACTGTGAAAATTAGATGAGATCATCTCTGTAAAGATGTTTTGTAATGCACGAAGCCCAACACTGACAGAAGGGCTGCATCGTTACTGTGACACAGCCTACCTCATTCTCTAGAGGGATCCTCCCCTGTGCACGTTGGATTTTGCCTGCAGGTAAGCTCAGAGCCTGCTCCGCTTACATTCACCCTTTCAGGGGACTGGTTTGCTCTTGTCTGGACTGAACGTGTCACCTCAAAGAGCCAAGCTGTCAGGGACTGGTAAATACTGTGCGGTGGAGTCAGACACACCTGGACTCCTACTCCCACCCAGGGAGAAGGAAAGGCCTTTCTACAGCTGACTCAAGAATCTTGTAAGCCAAGTCAATAAAATGGGTCTGAGCAGAGTCCAGGGTGGGGCTCCTGGGCCAGGTCTGGAGGCCAGCCCAGCTTTCCTACCCATTAATCGATTTTGCCTAACACCCAGCCCCGCCTTGGGAGAGGCCGGGTACTGTGCAGCCTCTGGGAATACTGACTGCCACACCAGGCCAGGCATTGCCACTTAGGAGGTACAAATTCTTTTCCAAACAACCGACATTTTGACCTGTTAATCGAGAGCTTTCTCCTGTTTGAGGTGAAGGCCACATGGGGGAACTTGGAAAGTCTACCCAAAGAGGTGGAGGAAAAATGTATCATGCCTTCATTTCTCAAAACTCTCCACGTCTCCACCCAGCCCTCCCTCCAACTGCTGCCTGCTTACACACTTTCCCATTCTCTCCACTCCAAAACCTACCCAGGGAGACTCCCGAGGGACTTGGGGTGGGCATGTTACCTGGTACTGGTGAGGGGCTTCTCCATTCTCAGACGGCTTGCCCAGACCGCTTCTAGGAGCAGTGCCTGGGCTGCTTACCTGGACTCGTGCCAGGGAGGAGCCCAGAGTCAAAACACAGCCTAGTGCAAACAGTATAGAAACTGTGAGATACCAGTGTCGTTCTGGAACTCCACCTGGATGCTTAACAAAGTATAACGTGGCCGTAGGGTAATCTTTCCAAGGTAGTACTTGGAAACTGGATGGGCGCCTAAGAAAGCTGTATCGCCCACTCCTGTGCACTCAGAAATGTCATTTGTTCTCTATTACAGTGCCAGTTATTCTTCTTATGACCTAATTCCCTGCTGTTATTTACTATTCAGGGATCAGTCATATTATTCCAGACGCAGGGCAGGTCTAGACAGCCTGTGGTTTTTATGAAAATTAGAGCTCCCTGAGGTCCTGTTTGCATAGACAGACAGACCCGCCCTGCTTAGAGCATTTGCCTTTTGCACGAGCTAGACAGCAAGGTCCCCACTGGCCCCCACACACTCCACACTGATCCCAACTCTGTCGAAGTCATGGCTCCTATAATTCCCCTCACCTGGAACCTCTTCCCCATTCTAGTTACTTGCCCAAGCCCTAGACACCCCTCCCTCTTTTGTACCCCACGGACCTTTTATTCAGATCACAATGTCAGCACATAAAGAGCATTATGAGGACAAGGCCTGCTTCCTGGTCACCTTTGTATCTGCAGAACCTAGCAGTGTGCAGAGTACGTTACGTACATTCAATAAATGCTGGTTGGAATGGAGGCATAGTTTAAGTTTCCATTCACCATCTGACACATGTTTGGCAAGCTACTTCATGCAGACCTATGCACTACTTTCTACTGACTCTTCTTGAATTCTTCTGGCACCTACCAAGTGCTCAGAACCTGTGGAGGTCCCAAAAGACCCCACATACCGCAGACTCTAGAGTCATCCTCTCAACAGGGGTCAACTTCCTGTGTTCTGTTTCCTGGAGAATGGCAGCCTTCTTCCCAATGCCTGAAGCCTTGGCCTTGTCTTGGACCCCTCCTTCTTTTTCACTCTCAACACTCTCTTAACAGTGATCTCAGTCAGACCTCTCCTCTCATCCACATTTCCACCACAAAGTCCAGAGATTCCCCACATAGTACATGACTATGATTGTCTCCTGACCAGTCTTTCTACTTCTAGTCAGATTGTCCTCAAATTTGTTTTCCATACGGCCACCAGCAAAATCTTTCTAAAATAAAAATTGCGTTTGTCACAAATCTTAAAGATCTTACAAAGATTCTCTATTACCTACCTCGGTGGTTCTCAACCTTTCAGACAAACCCTCCCTTTGTTTATAACAAATATTTGGCAATGTCCCTGATACTCTTCTGAAATAAAATCTGTAAATAACATAATCCAACAACACATAATTTTTAAATATCAATATAATGCTATAACCATAATCTAAAAGGAAAGTAATTAATTATAAAAGAAGATTTATTTCAAAATGTAAGATCTGGGGCTTCCCTGGTGGCGCAGTGGTTGAGAGTCCGTCTGCTGATGCAGGGGACGTGGGTTCGTGCCCCTGTCCGGGAAGATCCCACATGCCGCGGAGCAGCTGGGCCCGTGTACCATGGCCGCTGAGCCTGCGCGTCCAGAGCCTGTGCTCCGCAATGGGAGAGGCCACAACAGTGAGAGGCCCGCGTACTGCAAAAAAATAATAAAAAAATAAATAAGATCTGGACACCACTAGCCCTCAGCCCCTCCCCCTGACACCACTGTGTTTCAGCTGCACACACCCAGCTCACCTCACGCCTCAGAAGACTCCCCCTCCCTCTCCACCTCATTCACTCATGCTTGCGTTTCCAAACTTCCTCACAACCCAGCCCTCCCAGGCAGGGCTACAGCCCCTCCTGTAGGTTTACAAGCACCTTGTGCTTTGACCTTCACAGTGCTTCTTATATACTTAATTTTAGCCCCTATATACTTAATTATCAGAGTTTCTTTAAACATTGTGAAAGTTTGTAAAAATATCTAAAGTAGAAAAAATAGTATAAGGAACCCCCATTTATCCATTTCCATCTTTCAACAATTATCAACATTTGACCCACTGGTTTTATATATTCTCTTATTTGTTTTTTTCTGATATTGTGAACCTAATACCTGACATGTCAAGTATTTCTTTATGAATCCTGAAAACTAAATCCTGAAAAATGGATGACAAAAGACACTCCTATCAAGAGATTCCAAAGGTTTTATGAGCTTTGTGCCAGGAACTGGGGATAAAGACTGAATGTATTTTTTATGATACCACAGCTGGTTTTCTTCTGTAAAGAACTAATTATAATAATTGCTTTTCTCTCACCCCCTTACTGTTCCCACTAGTATATTCATTGCTCATCAAGGAAAGGACCTCCATGGCTATTACCCTGAGCAGCTTGCAAGAGTTCATTATGCTTATATGTGAAGATTATCTCCCAGGTGAGACACCTTCCTAAATCTTAATGTTGAAAAATTTCACTAAAGTTAGAATAATAAATGAAAAAAGGGGAATCACAATTTGTAATGATAATAATAACAATTATTATTGTTCAGTGGATGGAAAAATTTGGAAGGAAATGCAGCAATATGTTAACAATGGTTTTTCATGAATGGTGAGATTATTGATATTTGTATTTCATTTTTTATCTTTTTCTCTATTTTCCAGATTTTTTGTAATGAACATATATCACTTTTGTAATTAGCAATAAATATAAAATTTTATTAAATCATCAAAGAAATTTAAGAAACACCATGAGTTTAGCATTTTCACTCAGTCAAATAATAATCTTCTTGAGAGTCAGTTTCCTTCTCAATAAAATTACAAATTTGGTCTAAATGGTTTCTGCCTTTCTGCAGGTGATTTTAACAAAAAGGGGAAAAAAGTAGGTACCTCAATGCTATTTTCTAGTTTTGGGAGGCTGGAAACCACAGCAGTTGATAACAGCAATTTGAGTAACTTATGAAAAGTTTGATCTTAGGCAGTTTTCATTCCTTCTGAGTATCAGTGACTTCTCTGTTAAATAAAATAATTGATATAAAATTCTAGAACATGGTAAGCACTCAAAATAGGATTGCTATTATTTTGAGTTCATCATCTAGTATATTTTACAAACTTCTTTTCTTCTCTTAATTTCCTTTGATGTAGTCACCTCCTGATTATTCTCCAAGCAAAGAAAAGGGAGCCATGGCAACTATAAAGCAGCACACAGTCTGAACTTAATAGGTGACCAATCTGGAAGTAGCTTTAGCTTTTTAAATCCTGATTCAGTTTAATAAATAAGATGTAGCCCAGAGAAGTGACATGTCTTGCCTGAGGTGTAGTTGGTTGGTGTAAAAGCTGGGACGTGAGTTGATCCAATTTTCTGATTGCTGTTCAAGGCTCTTGGTTCTAACTCAAATACATTCTTACATCAAACTCTTGTTAGGGCCATGTTCTTTGCCAGAGGATAAACAAGGAAGGAAACAACAGAACTCCACTGCCAGAAGCCAGTTCCACAGGGCACTCTCCACGTGTGTTCTGTGGACTCTGACCGTTCCCCCAACTCCAGTGCCTCACCCTCCTCCTAACACAGGACACTCGGGCAAAGGGAACCTTGACTCTGACAAGACTTGTGCCTGCCCAAGATTAGTCTTAGGGGGAAAACTTAGTGCAAATGCCAATCAATGACTTTATTAAACTTCTGGTTAAGAATAAGAATAAGGGGGCTTCCCTGGTGGTGCAGTGGTTGAGGGTCCGCCTGCAGATGTAGGGGACACAGGTTCGTGCCCCAGTCTGGGAAGATCCCACATGCCGTGGAGCGGCTGGGCCCGTGAGCCATAGCCGCTGAGCCTGCGTGTCCGGAGCCAAGGAGGCACACCACAATCAGGTTTTTACCCAAGTATGTAAACATAATGTGTTATGATTAAACAGTGTCAGTCATCACATTTCAGTGTGATTAATTATGGTTATACAATCAAGTTAGATGACGTCCTACTCAAAATGATTGGATTTAGATATTCTTAAATCTCACCCAACATTTAATATTTTTCACATCTCTAGCAGCTCACCTCATCTACTTTACGGTTTAAAATACACGTTTATTAAAACATTTAGAAACGCTGATAATCAAAAAAAATTTTTTTAATTATCCATCATGTCATTACCCAGAGACAGATAATCATGTAGAATCTTCCAGATCTACACAAAATAGAATGAGATGGCATTTTGAAACACTTTTTCTCCCAGTTTTACTGAGATATAGTTTACATATAACATTGTATTAGTTTAAGGTATACAACATAATGATTTTTATATATGTACATATTGCAAAAAGATTACCATAATAAGTTTATTAATACCCATCACCACATATAGTTACAATTTTTTTCTTGAGATAAGAACTTTTAAGATCTATTTCTCTCAACAACTTTCAAATATAGTATATAGCATTGTTGACAATAGTCACCATGCAGTACATTACATTCCCAGAACTTATTTTATATCTGAAATTTTGTACCTTTTGACCATCTTCGCCCATTTCCGCCACCCCCTAAACCTCACCTTTGGCAATCACTATTTTGTTTTCTGTTTTTATGAATTCAGCTTTTTTTAGATTCCACATATAAGTGAGAACATACAGTATTTGTATTTCTCTGCCTAACTTATTTCACTTAGCATAATACCCTCAAGGTCCATCCATGTTGTCACAAATGGCAGGCTTTTCTTCTTTTTTTTTTTTTTGGTGGCTTTATTTTTTTTTTAACATCTTTATTGGAGTATAATTGCTTTACAGTCAGTTTCTGCTTTATAACAAAGTGAATCAGCTATACATATACATATATCCCCTTATCTCCTCCCTCTTACGTCTCTCTCCCACCCACCCTATCCCACCCCTCTAGGTGGTCACAAAGCACCAAGCTGCTCTCCCTGCGCTATGCGGCTGCTTCCCACTAGCTATCTATTTTACATTTGGTAGCGTACATATGTCCATGCCACTCTCTCACTTCATCCCAGCTTACCCTTCCCCCTCCCCGTGTCCTGAAGTTCATTCTCTACATCTGCGTCTTTATTCCTGTCCTGCCCCTAGGTTCTTCAGAACCTTTTTTTTTTTTTTTTTTAGATTCCATATATATGTGTTAGCATACAGTATTTGTTTTTCTCTTTCTGACTTACTTCACTCTGTATGACAGACTCTAGGTCCATCTGCTTCACTACAAATAACTCAATTTCGTTTCTTTTTATGACTAATATTCCATCATATATATGTGCCACATCTTCTTTATCCATTCATCTGTCGATGGACACTAGGGTTGCTTCCATGTCCTGGTTATTCTAAATAGTGCTGCAATGAACATTGTGGTACATGACTCTTTTTGAATTATGGTTTTCTTAGGGTATATGCCCAGTAGTGGGGTTGCTTGGTCATAAGGTAGTTCTATTTTTCGTTTTTTAAGGAACCTCCATACTGTTCTCCATAGTGGCTGTATCAATTTACATTCTCGCCAACAGTGCAAGAGGGTTCCCTTTTCTCCACACTCTCTCCAGCATTTATTGTTTGTAGATTTTTTTTTTTACATCTTTATTGGAGTAAAATTGCTTTACAATGGTATGTTATTTTCTGCTTTATAACAAAGTGAATCAATTATACATATACATATGTTCCCATATCTCTTCCCTCTTGCGTCTCCCTCCCTCCTTGTTTGTAGATTTTTTGATGATGGCCATTCTGACTGGTGAGAGGTGATACCTCATTGTAGTTTTAATTTGCATTTCTCTAATAATAAGTGATGTTGAGCATCTTTTCATGTGTTTGTTAGCCATCTGTATATCTTCTTTGGAGAAATGTCTATTTAGGTCTTCTGCCCATTTTTGGATTAGGTTGTTTGCTTTTTGGATATTGAGCTGCATGAGCTCCTTGTAAATTTTGGAAATTAATCCTCTGTCAGTTGCTTCAATTGCAAATATTTTCTCGCATTCTGAGGGTTGTCTTTTCAACTTGTTTATGGTTTCCTTTGCTGTGAAAAAGCTTTTAAGTTTCATTAGGTCCCATTTCTTTATTTTTGTTTTTATGTTCATTTCTCTAGGAGGTGGGTCAAAAAGGATCTTGCTGTGATTTGTGTCATAGAGTGTTCTGCCTATGTTTTCCTCTAAGAGTTTGATATTGTCTGGCCTTACATTTAGGTCTTTAATCCATTTTGAGTTTATTTTTGTGTATGGTGTTAGGGAGTGTTCTAATTTCATTCTTTTATATGTAGCTGTCCAGTTTTCCCAGCACCAGTTATTGAAGAGGCTGTCTTTTCTCCATTGTATATTCTTCCCTCATTTATCAAAGATAAGGTGACCATAAGTGCCTGGATTTATCTCTGGGCTTTCTATCCTGTTCCATTGATCTATATTTCTCTTTTTGTGCCAGTGCCATACTGTCTTGATTACTGTAGCTTTGCAGCATAGTCTGAAGTCAGGGAGCCTGATTTCTCCAGCTCCATTTTTATTTCTCAAGATTGCTTTGGCTATTGGGGGTCTTTTGTGTTTCCATACAAATTGTGAAATTTTTTGTTCTAGTTCTGTGAAAAATGTCATTGGTAGTTTGATAAGGATTGCATTGAATCTGTAGATTGTTTTAGGTAGTATAGTCATTTCCACAATGTTGATTCTTCCAGTCCAAGAACATGGTATATCTCTCCATCTATTTGTACCATATTTAATTTCTTTCATCAATGTCATAGTTTTCTGCATACAGGTCTTTTGTCTCCTTAGGTAGGTTTATTCCTAGGTATTTTATTCTTTTTGTTGCAATGGTAAATGTGAATGTTTCCTTAATTTCTCTTTCAGATTTTTCATCATTAGTGTATAGGAATGCGAGAGATTTCTGTGCATTAATTTTGTATCTTGCTACTTTACCGAATTCATTGATTAGCTCAAGTAGTTTTCTGGTAGCATCTTTAGGAGTCTCTATGTATAGTATCATGTCATCTGCAAACAGTGACAGCATCACTCTTCTTTTCTGATTTGGATTCCTTTTATTTCTTTTACTTCTCTGATTGCTGTGGCTAAAACTTCCAAAACTGTTGAATAATAATGCTAAGAGTGGACAATCTTGTCTTGTTGCTGATCTTAGTGGAAATGGTTTCAGTTTTTCACCATTGAGAACGATGTTGGTTATGGGTTTGTCATATATGGCCTTTATTATGTTGAGGTAAGTTCACTCTATGCCTACTTTCTGGAGGGTTTCTATCATAGATTGGTGGTGAATTTGTTGAAAGTTTTTTCTGCATCTATTGAGATGATCATATGGTTTTTCTCCTTCAATTTGTTAATATGGTGTATCACATTGATTGATTTGTGTATATAGAAGAACGCTTGCATTCCTGGGATAAATACCAATTGATCACGATGTATGATCCTTTTAATGTATTGTTGGATTCTGTTTGCTAGTATTTTGTTGAGGATTTTTGCAACTGGGTTCATCATTGTTATTGGCTTGTAGTTTTCTTTCTTTGTGATATATTTGTCTGGTTTTGGTATCAAGGTGATGGTGGCCTCATTGAATGAGTTTGGGAGTGTTCCTCCCTCTGCTATATTTTGGAAGAGTTTGAGAAGGATAGGTGTTAACTCCTCTCTAAATGTTTGATAGAATTCGCCTGTGTAGCCATCTGGTCCTGGGCTTTTGTTTGTTGGAAAATTTTTAATCACAGTCTCATTTTCAGTGTTTGTGATTGGTCTCTTTATATTTTCTCTTTCTTCCTGGTTCAGTCTCATAAGGTTGTGCTTTGCTAAGAATTTGTCCATTTCTTCCAGGTTGTCCATTTTATTGGCATATAATTGCTTGTAATAATCTCTCATGATCCTTTGTATTTCTGCAGTGTCAGTTGTTAGTTCTCCTTTTTCATTTCTAATTCTATTGATTTGAGTCTTCTCCCTTTTCTTCTTGATGAGTCTGGCTAATGGTTTATCAATTTTGTTTATCTACTGAAAGAACCAGCTTTTAGTTTTATTGATGTTTGCTATCGCTCCCTTCATTTCTTTTTCACTTATTTCTGATCTGATCTTTATGATTTCTTCCCTTCCGCTAACTTTGGGGGTTTTTTGTTCTTCTTTCTCTAGTTGCTTTAGGTGTAATGTTAAGTTGTTTATTTGAGATGTTTCTTGAGGTTGGATTGTATTGTTATAAACTTCCCTCTTAGAACTGTTTTTGCTGCATCCCATAAGTTTTGGGTCGTTGTGTTTTCATTGTCATTTGTTTCTAGGTATTTTTTGATTTCCTCTTTGATTTCTTCAGTGTACTCTCGATTATTAAGTAGTGTATTGTTTACCCTCCATGTGTTCGTATTTTTTACAGATTTTTTCCTGTAACTAATATCTAATCTCATAGTGTTGTGGTTGGAAAAGATACTTGATCAATTTCAATTTTCTTAAGTTTACTGAGGTTTCATTTGGGACCCAAGATATGATCTATCCTGGAGAATGTTCCATGAGCACTTGAGAAGAAAGTGTATTCTGCTGTTTTTAGATGGAATGTCCTGTAAATATCAATTAACTCCATCTTGTTTAATGTATCACTTAAACCTTGTGTTTCCTTATTTATTTTCATTCTGGATGATCTGTCCATTGGTGAAAGTGGGGTGTTAAAGTCCCCTACTATGATTATGTTACTGTTGATTTCCCCTTTTATGGCTGTTAGCATTTGCCTTATGTATTGAGGTGCTCCTATGTTGGAGCACCTCAGTGCTCCAGCAGTTGTTGTATCTTCTTCTTGGATTGACCCCTTGATCATTATCTAGTGTCCTTCTTTGCCTTTTGTAATAGTCATTATTTTAAAGCCTATTTTGTCTAATATGAGAGTTGCTACTCCAGCTTTCTTTTGATTTCCATTTGCATGGAATATCTTTTTCCATCCCCTCACTTTCAGTCTGTATGTGTCCCTAGGTCTGAAGTGGGTCTCTTGTAGACAGCATATATATGGGTATTGTTTTTGTATCCATTCAGCCAGTCGATGTCTTTGGGTGGGAGCATTTAAACCATTTACATTTAAGGTAGTTATCAATATGTATGTTCCTATTACCATTTTCTTAATTGTTTTGGGTTTGTTATTGTAGGTCTTTTCCTTCTCTTGTGTTTTCTGCCTAGAGAAGTTCCTTTAGCATTTGTTGTAAAGCTGGTTTGGTGGTGCTGAATTTTCTTAGCTTTTGCTTGTCTGTAAAGTTTTTAATTTCTCCATCAAATCTGAATGAGATCCTTGCTGGGTAGAGTAACCTTAGTTGTAGGTTTTTCCCTTTCATCACTTTAAATATGTCCTGCCACTCCCTTGTGGCTTGCAGAGTTTCTGCTGAAAGATCAGCTGTTAACCTTATGAGGATTCCTTTGTATGTTATTTGTTGTTTTACCCCCTTGCTGCTTTTAATATTTTTTTATTTGTTTTTAATTTTTGATATTTTGATTAATATGTGTCTTGGCGTGTTTCTCCTTGGATTTCTCCTGTATGGGACTCTCTGTGCTTCCTGAACTTCATTGACTATTTCCTTTCCCATATTAGGGAAGTTTTCAACTATAATCTCTTCAAATATTTTCTCAGTCCCTTTCTTTTTCTCTTCAACTTCTGAGACCCCTATAATTCAAATGTTGGTGTGTTTGATGTTGTCCCAGAGACCTCTGAGAATGTCCTCAATTCTTTTCATTCTTTTTCCTTTATTCTTCTCTGCGGTAGTTATTTCCACTATTTTATCTTCCAGATCACTTATCTGTTCTTATGCTTCAGTTATTCTGCTATTGATTCCTTCCAGAGAATTTTTAATTTCATTTATTGTGTTGTTCATCATTGTTTATTTGCTCTTTAGTTCTTCTAGGTCCTTGTTAAATGTTTCATGTATTTTCTCCGTCCTATTTCCAAGATTTTGGATCATCTTTACTATCATTACTCTGAATTCTTTATAAGGTAGACTGCCTATTTCCTCTTCATTTGTTTGGTTTGGTGGGTTTTTACCCTGCTCCTTCATCTGCTGCATATTTCTCTGTCTTCTCATTTTGCTTAACTTACTGTGTTTGGGGTCTCCTTTTCACAGGCTGCAGGTTCATAGTTCCCTTTGTTTTTGGTGTCTGCCCCTATTGGCTAAGGTTGGTTCAGTAGGTTGTGTAGGCTTCCTGGTAGAGGGGACTGGTGCCTGTGTTCTGGTGGATGAGGCTGGATCTTGTCGTTCTGGTGGACAGGACCACGTCGGGTGGTGTGTTTTAGGGTATCTGTGACCTTATTATGATTTTAGGCAGCCTCTCTGCTAATGGATGGGGTTGTGTTCCTGTCTTGGTAGTTGTTTGGCATGGGCTGTCCAGCACTGGAGCTTGCTGGTCATTGAGCCGAGATGGGTCTTAGCATTGAGATGGAGATCTCTGGGAGAGCTTTCTTTGTTTGATATTACCTGGAGCCAGGAGGTCTCTGGTGGACCAATGTCCTCTACTCGGCTCTCCCACCTCAGAGAGACAGGCCTGACACCTGACTGGAACATCAAGACCCTGTCAGCCACACTGCTCAGAAGAAAAGGGAGTAAGAAAGAAAGAAAGAAAGAAGGAAGGAAGGAAAGAAGGAAAGAAAGATGGAAAGAAGGAAAAAAAGAAAGAAAAGAGAGAGAAAGAGAGAAAAGAAAATTATTAAATTAAAAAATTATTAAAAAGTAATAAAGAAAAAAGAAAGAAGAGAGCAATCAAACCAAAAAACAAATCCACCAATGATAACAAGCACTAAAAGCCATACTAAAAAAAAAAAAACCAGAAAGAATTCTAAGACAAATGGTAAAAACAAAGCTATACAGACAAAATCACACAAAGAAACATACACATACACACTCACAAAAAGAGAAAAAGGAAAAAAATATACGTATCTATATATTAAACAAGAAAGGAAGAGAGCAACCAAATCTATAAACAAATCTACCAATGATAGTAATCTCTAAATACTAAACTAAGATAAACATAAAACCAGAAACATATTAGATGCAGAAAGCAAACCCCAAGTCTACAGTTGCTCCCAAAGTCCACCGCCTCAATTTTGGAATGACTCGTTGTCTATTCAGGTATTCCAGAGACGCAGGGTACATCAAGTTGATTGTGGAGATTTAATCCGCTGCTCCTGAGGCTGCTGGGAGAGATTTCCCTTTTTCTTATTTGTTTGCACAGCTGCTCAGGTTCAGCTTTGGATTTGGCCCTGCCTCTGCATGTAGGTCACCTGAGAGCATCTATTCTTTGCTCAGACAGGACAAGGTTAAAGGAGCAGCTGATTAGGGGGCTCTGGCTCACTGAGGCTGGGGGGAAGGGAGGGGTAGGGGATGCATGGCAAACTTGCGGTGGCAGATGCCAGTGTGACATTGTACCAGCCTGAGGCATGCTCTCCTGGGGAGTGCTTTATTAATCCCCTCTCTTGTGCACCCCGAAACAGTGGTGTCTTGCCTCTTAGGCAGATCCAGACATTTTCCTGGACTCCCTCCCAGCTAGCTGTGGCACACTAGCCCCCTTCAGGCTGTGTTCACATGGTCAACTCCAGTCCTCTCCCTGGGATCCGACCTCCGAAGCCCGAGACTCAGCTCCCAGCCCCCACCTGCCCCGGCGGGTGAGCAGACAAGCCTCTCAGGCTGGTGAGTGCTGGTCAGCACTGATCCTCTATGCAGGAATCTCTCCACTTTGCCCTCTGCACCCCTGTTGCACTCTCCTCTGTAGCTCCAAACCTTCCACACCCGCCACCCCCCATCTCCACCAGTGTAGGGGCTTCCTAGTGTGTGGAAACTTTTCCTCCTTCACAGCTCCCTCCCAGAGGTGCATGTCCCATCCCTATTCTTTTGTCTCTGATTTTTCTTTTGCCCTACCCAGGTACATGGGGAGTTTCTTGCCTTTGGGGAAGCCTGAGGTCTTCTTCCAGCATTCAGTAGGTGTTCTGTAGGAGTTGTTTCACATGTAGATGTATTTCTGATGTATTTGTAGGGAGGAAGGTGATCTCCACGTCTTACTCCTCCACCATCTTGAAGGTCTCTCCAGGCTTTTCTTCTTTTTTAGGCTGAATAGTATTTCATGGTATATACATATATATATATACACACACAATGAATACTCTTATATTTAATTAATATAATTATTAGATTTAATATTGATTAATTATAATTAATATTAATAATTATATTAATATATCATATATAGTCCACATAGTTTTATCTATTCATTTGTCAATGGACACTTAGGTTGTTTCAATGTGTTGGTCATTGTAAATAATGCTGCAATGAACATGGGAGTGCAGATATCTTTCTGAGATAGTGATTTTGTTTCCTTTGGATAAATACCCAGAAGTGGAATTGCTGGATCATATGGTGGTTCTATTTTTAGTTTTTTGAGGAATTTCCATACTGTTTTCCATAGTGCCTGTAACCAATTTACATTCCCACCAACAGTGCATGAGGATTTCTTTTTCTCCACATCCTTGCTAGCACTTGCTATTTGTAGTCTTTTTTTTTTTTTTTTTTTTTGTGCGGTATGTGGGCCTCTCACTGTTGTGGCCTCTCCCATTGTGGAGCACAGGCTCCGGACGCGCAGGCTCAGTGGCCATGGCTCACGGGCCCAGCTGCTCCGCGGCATGTGGGATCTTCCCGGACTGGGGCATGAACCTGTGTCCCCTGCATTGGCAGGCGGAGCCTCAACCACTGCGCCACCAGGGAAACCCTATTTGTAGTCTTTTTGATGATAGCCACTCTGACAGGTGTGAGGTGATATCTCACTGTGGTTTTGATTTGCATTTTTCTAATGAGTAGTGATACTGAGCACATTTTCATGTACCTGTTGGCCATCTACAAGTCTTTTGTGGAAAAAAAAGTCTATTCAGTCCCTCTGCCAATTTTTTAATTGAATAGGTTTTCTGGTTTGTTTTATGTTCCTTTTGGGGTTTTTTGTTGTTGTTGTTATTGAGTAGTATGAATTCTTTACATATTTTGGATATTAACTCCTTATCAGATATATGGTTGATAATTATTTTTTCCCATTCTGTAGGTTGCTGTTTCATTTTGTTGACGGTTTCCTTTGCTGTGCAGAAGATTTTTAGTTTGATGTTTATTTATTTTTGTTTTTGTTGCCTGTTTTTGGTGTCAAATCCAAAAAATCATTGCCAACGCTGATGTCAAAATCTTACTCCCTGTGTTTTCTTCTAAGAGTTTTATGATTTCAGGTCTTACATTAAAATCTTTAACTCATTTTGTGAATGGTATAAGATAGGGATCTGGTTTCATTCTGTTGAATGTGGCTGTCCAATTTTCCCAGCACACTTTACTGAAGAGACTATTCTTTTCCCATTGTATACTTTGGCTCATTTGTCATAAATTAATTGACTGTATATGCTTTGGTTTATTTATGGGCTCACTATTCTGTTCCATTAATCTATGTGTCCATTTATATGCCAATACTATACTATTTTTGATTATTATAGCTTCGTAATACAGTTTAAAATCAGGAAATGTGATATCTCCAGCCTTGTTCTTCTTCCTCAGGACTGCTTTGGCTATCTGGGGTCTTTGGTGATTCCATATAAACTTTAGAATTGTTTGTTTGATTTCTATGAAAACATGCCATTGGAATTTTGATAGGCATTGCATTGAATCTGTAGATTGCTTTGATAGTGTGGAAATTTTTACAATATTAATACTTCCAATGTATGAGCATGGAATATCTTTCCATTTATTTGTGTTTTCTTCCATTTCTTTCATCAGTGTCTTATATCTACAGTACACAGGTCTTTCACCTCCTTGGTTAAATTATTTCTGAGTACTTTGTTGTTTTGATGAAATTGAAAATGGGATTGTTTTCTTAATTTCTCTGCCAGATAATTCATTTTTAGTGTATAGAAGAAACACAATAGATATTTTTATATTAATTTTGTATCCTGCAAATTTACTGAATTTATTTATTAGTTCTAACAGCTATTTGATAACATTTTTAGGGTTTTTTATATATAAGATCATGTGATCTGCAAATAAATGCAGTTTTATTTCTTCCTTTCCTATTTGGATGCGTTTTATTTCTTTTTCTTGCCTAATTACTCTGGATAGGACTTTCAATACTATGTTGAATAAAAGTGGAGACAGTGGACATCCTTGTCTGGTTCCTGATCTTAGAGGAAAAGCATGTCATCATTGAGTATGATGTGTGCTGTGGGCTTGTCATATATGGCCTTTATTATGTTGGAGTATGTTCCCTCTATACCCAGTTTGTTGAAAGTTTTAATCATAAATGGATGCTGAATTTTGTCAAATGCTTCTTGTGTATCTGTCAAAATGATAACATGAATTTTCTCTTTTATTCTGTTAATGTGGTGTATCACATTGATTGATTTGTGGATGTTGAACCATCCTTGTATCCCTGGAATAAACCCCACTTGATCATGTTGTATGAGCCTTTTAATGTCTTGTTGAATTCTGTTTGCTAATATTTTGTTGATTGAAACCATTTTTTGTATAACAGCTTTATTGAGAAAATTCATACCATACAATTCATCCATTTAAAGTGTACAATTCAGTTGAAATCTTTCTTTAAATATAATATATTGTGGACTTTTTTTCCATTTCAAATATTATAATTCTACAGCATCACTTTAATGGTGGCATGGTATTTCTGTATATCTCTGTATCATTGTCTAAATAATTCCCTATCTTTTTCCACATGAAAGTTGTTTCCACTCCTTTTATTATCATAAAAATACTTTGACAAGCATTCTTAGAGCTAAGTCTTTGTTGATATTCCTAAATTCTGGGTTTCTAGGACAAAATATATACACAGTTTAAAGGTTTAATACATATCACCAAAGTCTTCTCAAACAAGTTGCAAAGTGAATGTATACTCCCACAAGTATGTGAAGATATTCCACCACTACATTTTGATCCTTCTTTACCTTTACCTTCATAGGGTTCTCATCTGAGTGGAGGGTACAAGAAGGTTGTAACCAATTTCAGGTTCATCAAACACCAATATGCACCATAATGGTTAGTCTGGTCAAAAGAAAGCATTAGTTCCTTGAGGGAACCAAATATCTATAGAAAAGTTACATTGCAAAAGGGCATTGGGAAGATCTGGAGTATGGGAAGTAGCCATGCGTAAGCAGATCCAGAGGAAGTTTTGATGCAGGTCACCTTCTGTGACCTGTGATTGGGAAGGAGGAGGGATATTAAAGGGAAGAACAGGGGTCTGGAATCCTTGAACCATCTACCGATAATTTTGCTAGGGCTAGCCTTGGAGGTATGGAGTCTTGCCAATACTATCTTGGTAGCCCCCTGGCCACTTTTAGGGAATGGATTTCAGCTGATGTGAAAGTGGAATGCTTTTCTTCTACTGGATGGATATTCAGCAAGCTGTTTTTATTTTCATTTAGACCTCTCATAGACTTGGAAATTCCACCTAAGAGAAAAAGTCAGTATCAGCCTCAATTAGACCAACAAACTCTCATTCAATACATTTGTTTTCGAAGACATTCAAAGCCTGCCGAGCCATGGTATAAAGAAACTATGTACCAAAGAGACTATTCTTTGCCATTTTACAAGATGGGTAAGTCAGATCAAGTGTTCTTACTCTCTGAGAGCAAAACCTTGCCTGGGCCACAGATGAGCATCTCCCATGGGCTTGCCGTCTCAGGGAGTATGTCTGGGACCAGTCACGTTCTGGGGGAGGGGGATGCGTATGTGTCTGGGTGCAGGAAGAAGGATTTAGAGAGCTGCCCCCAGACTGCTTCCTCCTTTCCTCCTCCCCTAGCTCCTTGTACAGGAGACTTTAAGACTGAAAATTCATAAATGTCCTTGGTAGGAAGCAAACTTGAGTCTGACCACTCCTCAGAGCACTTTATCACTTGACAAATTTGTTATTGTGCCTAAACATATTGTTAGACGAATTTTCCCCCCTCATTCTCCTATTTTAAATGGATTTCTGACAATTATTTGATAACTGGAGGTGTGTTTCAAAAATTCTAACTTCCCTATGTAGTATTTCTCCATGCTGCAGCCTGTGTGAGAGTACTGAGGGGCCGAGGCCCCCCACAGATATGACCCTGGGGGGTACACATGGACATGACCTGAAACATTACCTGTATTTCTGTAGTCACTGACACTTTGGATTTTAGTCACGGAATGGATTCCTTTGTTGACAGACTTTCTAAATGAGTAAACCCCAATATTTCTGAGGCTCTGACAGTGTGGCAGGCACATATTTTGTTCTTCTAACAGCTCTCTGAGGTAAATGCTATTATTTCTTGGTCACTGTAAACAGTGACCAAGTTGCAGAGACAGTTAATTAACTAGCCCCAAATCACAGTACCTAGGAGAAGCAGAATTCAGCCCCAGGCCAAGCTCTGTGCTGGACCTTTAAGCTATATTGCCTCTGTCACAGCTGAGAATCACTTGTACTACTATTTATTCAACAATTTTCTTTAAAGCGAGCCACTTTTTATCTTAAAATTAAAAGTAAGAAAACTAGTAGAAGGATGGTGGGGAGGAATGGGAAGAATCTGCCCTCCTTCTTGTCTCTCCTGAGAAAAGAGCTGCAGCCTGGATGGGATGCCAGAGCAGGGCTGGGACTCAGGTCCTGAGGGGACAGCAAATGACAGCAATCAGAAAGAGTGGGAACCCAGCAGGACCAGGCAGATCTCGGGGAGTTGAGCCAGGCATAGGGGTGGTAATGGATGAAGCTGGGATTGGGGCCAGAGATTGACTGGAGGAGTGCGGGATAAGGGCAAACCTGGCTTCTGGGGGGGTGGTGAGAGAAGGTTGGAGCCTGAGAAGAGAGTGAGCTGAGGGAATGGGGAGGAGGGTGAGAGCTGAGATTAAGTCATTTGGAGGAGGGTGGTAAGAGTTAGGGTCCCACAGGCAGGGGACCTTAGGAGGGTTATGTTGTTGGTTTTTTGTCACATCTTTATTGGAGTATAATTGCTTTATAATGTTGTTAGTTTCTGCTGTATAACAAAGTGAATCAGCTATACGTATACATATATCCCCATATCCCCTCCCTCTTGTAGGAAGGTCATGTTAAAGGGAGCCAGCCGTGGGGTGGGGGCACTGCCGGGGCTGAGGAGAGCTTGGAAAGAAGGGGTGGTCCGGAAGTGTTAGTGGGGCTCCTGTCCCTGTAGAACAGCCGAAGCAGTTTCTTGAGAATGAGTGTGAAATCTGTTTTCCTTTGTATGAGGGACTCTAGGTGGCCTCTAGTTTCCAAAGTGATAGTAAACACTTCTTTACAATTCCTCTGCTATGCGGAAGTCTTGTCAGGCAGACACAAAAGGTTTCTCCCTTGCTTATTTTAGAAGACAATTCCTAATTCTTTCCAAACCTATAGAACAAAGTTAACGTCTAGCAAAGCAAATACCTGGGCTAGGTGCCATGGGAGGAGGTAAAAGTCCAGACTATGAGCTCAGCATCAGGGAGCTCACAAGCTAATTGGGAAGATGAGGCAACAGTCAACCTATCAGAGAGTGATTAAGTACCAAGTAGAGCAGCAGGAGTTCAAAGATGAGGTCACTGGGGCCTAGAAGAGCCAGGAAAGCAGCATGCACTAGTGGGGACTAAGCTCGGTCTTGACAGATGAGATGTGCATGGGAAAGAAGAAACAGGGCGACACACCAGAGGCAGCGGATGAGAAGAAGGTTGGGAGGTGTGTGAGGTCTGGGAGAGCAGCGGGGAATCCAGCTATGAGGACCTGGCTGGCTGGGCAAGGCAGAACTAGGAAGTGGGAAGGAAAATGTGGACAGTCAGAGGAGCTGCAGGAGTCTGGAAGGTTGAATTTGGACAATCAGAGCCGTTGTAGGATCAGAGTCCAGGGAGAAACCCAGTCAGCTTCAGAGGATGTTAGTCTGTCAGGCTGCTTAGCATGGGTGGGAGAAGACACAACTGGCAGGTGAGAAGAGCAGCTGGGAGGCCATGGCAGAACCGCGGGATGGAGTAGTGAGAGGCAGTGAACAGAATCCAGACTTGGAGGGCTACAGGACTGGCAGATTCTAGTTGCGTGCTGTTGGGCAAGACACTTGACTTTTCTGAACCTTTTTGTGTCTGTAAAATAGAGACTCAAGTCTACGTTTTAGGATACTTGCTAGAATTGAAAATATCTGTCATGTGCCCAAAACTGTGCTAAGTGATTTACTCATACATGTGTCACACTCAGGGTTGCAGTGAGTTGTATTGCCCCCATGAAGTAGGTATTGTTATTAACCTCATTTAGCAGATGAGGAAACGGAGGCTTAGAGACTTAGAAACCTACTCAAGCAAGCAACTGGTAAGTCATCAGTCTAGGTCATGTCTGGAGATGTCACACTCCCAGACCTTGCTCTTAAAGTGAACTGAGGAAGTTTCATGGGAAATGGGAAGAAAACTCATGTGGCAAAGCATCAGGAGAGAGAAACGACAGTACTGGTAGAGAATTCACAGGAGAGAAATTAAAGCTAATCGCACAGCCTCCCACTTCTACTGCAAGATTTTTGGTGCCTCTGATAGAAATAATGGTTTTAGGCAGAAGAAGTGTCAAGTTGGGATCTGTATACAATTGAAAATATGGTACTGGAAAGTGTAGGCTAGGCAACACGAGAAGACAGAATTGGCTAGTGCCCTATTTAGTGAGGTTTGAAGCCTGACTAATTCAAGAGAAAATTTATGTTGAAATATTCATTGCTCCATTCATTGACTCATTGATTGTGTGTATGTTAGTTATCTATTGTGCAGAAACAAATCATTCCAAAACTTAGTGACTTAAAACATCAGTGATGATGCTTTTTATCTCTCATGGTTTTGGTGGGTTAGGATTTGAGAACTGCTCAGGTGGGCAGTTCTGGCTTAGAGTCTTTCTCAAGGTAACATTCAGTGTCAGTGAGCGCTTCATCCTCTGAAGGCTCAGCTGGGGCTAGAGCACCCACCCTCAAGGTGACTCACTCACATGGTT
Source organism: Lagenorhynchus albirostris (assembly GCF_949774975.1). Classification (NCBI taxonomy): domain Eukaryota; kingdom Metazoa; phylum Chordata; class Mammalia; order Artiodactyla; family Delphinidae; genus Lagenorhynchus; species Lagenorhynchus albirostris. The sequence continues at coordinate 26,628,709 of NC_083096.1, read as the reverse complement.
GTCAGGTGTGACTACTCACAGGGTTGTCACAGGCTGGTTGGGGACTGAGGCCTCAATGCTTTTCCAGGTGGGCCTTTCCAGGCTGAGCGTCCTGATGGCATGGCAGTTAGCTTCCCCTAGAATGAGTAATCTGAGATAAAGTTGGGAACTGCAATGCCTTTTATGGCTTAGGTTCAAAAGTCTTAGGTTCAAAAGTCACACAATACTCAGCCCTGAAGCAGTGTGGGAGGAAAGGACCCAAGGCACGGATACCAGGGGGTGAGAATCACTGGGGTCCATCTTGGAAGCTGGCAATCATAAGATGATTCAGTCATTGATTGAGCACCCAGTACAAACTAGACACTGTGCTGTCTGCTGGGGATACAGTGACCGGGATAGACAAGACATCTGCTTTCATGGAGCTGACATTCTGGTGGGGAATATGGAGCATAATGGAGTACTTCTTTTTTTTTTTTTTTCAATTTTAGATTGTAGTAGTGCTATAAAGGAAGTAAACAGAGTGATGAGTGTAGCCAGGGGATGTTACTTTTAATAGTGCAGTCAGGGAAAACCCCTATGCAGTTTTTGCTGAGTCCTGCAAAATAAGAAAAAATCATGTAAAGAGCATTTCAAGAAAAAGAAACAGTAAGTGCTGAAGCCTGAAAGCTGGAAAGGGCTTGGCATGTTTGAGGAACAGAAAGGAGGTCAGTGTAGTTTGGTGGGTAGTCAGTGAGGGTGAGAGTAGTAAGATGTTTGGATTCTATTCCAAGAACAATGGAAAGACTTGGAAGAATTTTGAACAGAGGAGTGGCATATCATTTGTATTTTAAAAAGATCAGTCTGCCTGCCATTAAGACACTGTTTGGAGAGGAACAAGAGGGAGGGTTTGCAGACCAGTGAGGAAACTGTTTAGTAGTTGAGACCAGAGGTGATGGTGGTTCAGACCAGCAGCGAAGACGAAAAGGGACAAATGGGTTCCAGAGATATTTTGGAGCTTACATCAATTGAACTCACTGATAGATTTGATGTCAAGCACATTTTCATTCATTCATACATATTCCATCAGTAACTAATTTGAGAGCCTAACTATATGCCAATCAGTGTGCAAGGTTTCATCAACACCATGTGAAGCAGAAATAGATACAAAGTTTCTACATTCAAGGAGCTTCGGTGGGGAACCAGCATAGAAATAAGCATAAAATTTCACCTGTCATAAATCCTATGAAGCAGAATTTATGTGGTGCTATAGGAGCATATAACAGGTCAGAGAAATGATAAGTTGAGAGCTGAAAGATGAGCTAAAAGTTAACTAGGCAAGGAACAGGGGAAGAGCTTCACAGAGAGTGTAGCATATGCAAAGGCACTGTGGTAAGAGCATGACATGTTTGAAGAACTAAAAAAAAAAAAATGAGTGTGGGGGCTTCCCTGGTGGCGCAGTGGTTGAGAGTCCGCCTGCTGGTGCAGGGGACGTGGGTTCGTGCCCTGGTCCGGGAAGATCCCACATGCTGCAGGGCGGCTAGGCCCGTGAGCCATGGCTGCTGAGCCTGCGCGTCCGGAGCCTGTGCTCGGTAACGGGAGAGGCCACAACAGTGAGAGGCCCACGTACCAAAAAAAAAAAAAAAAAGAGTTTTTTGGAGGCCAGAAGTCAAGAAGGATATGGCTAAAGAGATGGAAAGGTCAGAACAAGGAGGGCTTTACAGGCCATTTTCAGGTTTGGGGCTTCTAGCCTGAGATTAATGGGAAATGTTTGAAAAGTTTTAAAGAGGGTGGAGGTGACACGATTAAAATTGCATTTTGAAAAGATGACTCCAACTGTGAGGAAGAAAAAGGGGGCGGGATGGGGAGTAGAGTAGGGCAAAGATTGAATATAAAGGGTCAGGAGGCAATTGCAGGGGTTAGGCTGACAGTTTTTAACCTCAGCTACATCACTTCTAAAACTCCAGATGCCCAGGATATACCCAATACCAATTAAGTCAGAATCTCCTGGTGGGAGGGAGAAGGTCCCAGGCATCAATAATTTATAAAACTTCCAGATAATTCCATTGTGCAGCCAAGTTAGGAACCAGTGCTATAGGAAACTGATGATGGGAGGCAGTGACACCGACCAGGGTTCTTGGCCTTCCCCAATCAGTAGAAATTGACTAGAGGCCAGACCAGAAATTCAGGCAAGGCTTTATTGGGGCTCCTGTGCCCACCGGCCACAGGAGGGACCAAAAACAAGTAACACATTCCCTTGCTGGTTCCCCAACGGGGTGCGCGAGCTAGTTCCTTATATGGGGTGAGGGTAGGGGTGTGTCCAGGGGGGCTGCAGGCGTGGCTTAGGTGTTTTTCCCACCCCTTTGGTGGTGGTGTGTGCAGGGGGCATGTCCAATACCCTGCTTTTGCTCTCGGCTCTTCAGAAGTGGCAGTTGGATTTTTTTTGGTCTCTTTGTATCTTGTTGTCCATCATTTGCCCCAACTGTGCCTGCATGCAGTCATTTTTAGTCCCTTATAGTCCCTTTGTATTTTGTTGCTTGGGGAGAAGTTCGTCCAGGTGCAAGCACTGCAGCAAAGAGTGCCAGGTTCCAGCTTGTCTCACTTCCCCCTGAGAGCCTCTACACGCTTATTCTTTTTTTTTTTAAATCAACTTATTTATTTTATTTTTGGCTGCACTGGGTCTTCGTCACTGGGCGCGGGCTTTCTCTAGCTGCAGTGAGCAGGGGCTACTCTTCACGGCAGTGGGCGGGCTTCTCATTGCGGTGGACTCTCTTGTTGCGGAACACAGGCTCTAGGCGGGACAGTCAGTAGTTGTGGCTCATGGGATCTAGAGCGCAGGCTCAGTAGTTGTGGCTCACGGGTTTAGTTGCTCCGCGGCATGTGGGATCTTCCCTGACCAGGGCTCAAACCCATGTCCCCTGCACTGGCAGGCGGATTCTTAACGACTGCGCCACCAGGGAAGCCCAACACCTTTATTCTTAAGGGGTAAGGGGCCGAAGTTCTCTTCCGAAATTTCTTCCTGCTGGACAGGGGCCGCAGACCCTAGCCTACCCTAGAGGTGTATGAGTCCCTCACTGACTGTCCCAAGGACCTGTAGGGACCTGGGCCACTCTCTGCTGGAATGGTTTGAATTCCTTGAGTCATCATGAGACTTACTTCAAACTGTTGGAGCCTAGAAGACACAAATTTAACCAAAAGGTTAAACAAACCAGGGCTAAAAAGGAGGAGAACAGCAATAGCCATTAAAGGGTTTAGAAAGGAAAGGAACCAGATTAACTTTGGGAGGGTTTCCTTAACTGTTGACCACACAGAGGAGGCTATGTCATCCCTGCCAAGAAGCCATTCTGTTTGGGTGTATACTTTGTTAACCTCAGGGTTAAAGTTTAACATGTTGCTCTATTTTTAGAATGGAGGTTCTGGACCTGTTGGTCCCAGCTCTCCTTCTTGAACCACAAATTCTTAGTCACAGGTTTACAACAGCAGGGAAGACAACAGAGTAGTAGATAAAATATAGCATAAATCAGTATGACTGAAAAGAAAAGGGTTATGAGAAAATGAAAACCTCCTGCCAGAAAGTTTTTTATACCTTGTGGAATCCAAGAGAACAAACTAGATAAGCAGTTTTCAATTTCCCCGCCCATATTGAATAGCAAGAATTGGTGATTCATTGTCTGCTGAACCCAGGTGGCTTGTCGAATTTTCTCAATGTTGGTTTCTACCTGGGAAGAGGTGTTGACATATGTGCAAAACAAGAAGTATTGGCAATTGCACATACCCCTCTTTGTTCTGCCAATAGATGATCGAGGGCCAATAGATGATCGAGGGTCAAGTACCACCTTGGGCAGGGACTCTAGATCCCTCCCCAGATGGAGAGAATCATGTAGTCCTTTAATAATTTTCCACTGCTCAAAAAGGGATATGAGTAGTTTTTCACGTATGTGCCACCAGCCATCTGTTCTCTTAGTTCTCCCTTTGTCTCGTGCCCTGGTCTCCTTAGAAGTTGAGTATCTAGGTATAGCGTTAGAAGGGGTAAGGGATGGGATTAAAGCCATTTCTGTTCTGGGCATCAGGGCTGTTTCTATGCCTCCCAATCTGCCCTGTTGTTCCCTTGGGTAATTTGAGATTTTTCCTTTTGGTGCCCGCAGCAGTGAATGACTGCTACTAGTTTTGGTTTTGAGCTGCTTCTATGAGATGTAAAATCTTAGCTCCATATTTCACAGGGGAGTTTTTTGCATTTAAAGTCCTCTTCTTTCCAGATAGCTGCCTAGACGTGTAAAACAAGGAAGGCATATTTTGAGTCTGTATATATGTTTATAATTTTTCCTTCCCCTAAGGTTAAGGATCAAGTTAGTTCTATTACCTCAGCCCTCTGGGCTGAGGTGTTAGGTGGCAAAGGTTTTGCTTCTGTAATGCTATAAACACTCACAATAGCATACCCTGTCCTACTGACTCCCTCTTTAATGAAACTACTGCCATCAGTAAATCATGCTTTCTCAGGGTTTTCTATGGCCTGGATTGTTAAATCAGGCCTACAGGCATAAACCAGGTCCAGGGTCTTAAGGCAGGAATGTGTTAGTTCTGGGCTTTCTGCGTAGCTTTCTGTGTAGCCGGGTTGAGGGTGTGGCAACTTTTGAGAGTTAGCTCTGGGGAGTCAAGGAGTAAAGCCTGGTACTTAGTAAGGTGGCCTCCAGTTAGCCAATGGTGGCCTTTAATCTCCAGTATCCCTTGTACTTGATGAGGGGTCTGGACTCCCAGCGGCTGTCCAAAGGTAAGCTTGCTAGCTTCTTCCACTAATAAAGCAGTGGCAGCTACCACCCAGAGGCAGCCAGGCCAACCTCGGGCGATGGAATCTAGTTGTTTGGAAACATAGCCTCTAGGCTGAGGGGCTTCTCCTAGCTTTTGTACAAGGAGCCCCCAGAGCTGTCCCCTGCTTTCCAGCTATGTACAAGGTAAATGGCTTTTTTGAATTAGGGAGACCCAGAGCAGGATCTCTGGTGAGGGCCTGTTTGATATTATTAAAAACCTTTTCTTGTTTCCCCCGTCCAAAGTAATGGTTCTGTATCTGGGCCTTTAGTGGCTTCATATAGAGGCTTAGCCATTAGTCCAAATCCTGGGATCCAAATTCTGCAAAATCCTGCCATGCCTAAGGGAGTACAAAGATTTTTTTTTTGTCTTTGCAGCACTTAGGCCTAATATAGCTTGTTTTCTATCTGGAGATAACTGTTTACTTCCAGGGTTTATAATATATCCCAGATATTTAACTTGTTGTTGTTTTGAAATTTGTGCCTTTTTCTGGGATATCCTGTAACCCCAGGCCCCAAGGAAATTAAGGACTTCTGTGGTATTCTGATCTGAGGCCTCCATGGTGTGGCTGCATATTAATATATCATCCACATACTGTAGAATAGCTTCTTTTAGGTGTATTTCCCTTAGTTCTTTTCCTAGGGCCTGGGTGAACAATTGTGGACTGTCCCAAAACCCCTGAGGCAATACTGTCCAGGTATATTGTTGCATTTGGCCCAAGTGAGGGTTGAAGGCAAACAGATCCTGTAATGAGGGATGAACTGGGATGCAAAAGCAGGCATCCTTGAGGTCAAGCACAGTAAACCATTTGGCATCTCCAGGTTTCTGGACTATATATTGTAAGGACTGTCTACAAGGGGATGTATAGGGACCACTGCATCGTTTACTGCTCTAAGGTCTTGTTCCATTCAATATTCCCCATCTGGCTTAACAACTGGCAGAATAGGGGTTTTGCATGGAGGCTGACAGGGCAGTAAGAGGCCATGTTTTAAGAATTTATTTATGAGGGTCGCAAACCCTTTTTTGCTTCCGACTTTATGTGATAGTACTTTCTCTTGTTAGGATGAGCGACTTCTGGCTTAAGGCTAATTTTTATAGGTTGGGCATTTATAGCCTTCCCAGGGATTCCTTTGTCCCAAACTGCAAGGTTTAGTGTAGAATATGGCTGGGAATTAGACCCCTGTTCTTCCAGCTGATTTGTCTTAGAGCCAAGAAAAGGGGCTGCTGGGGGTCTCCTAATTGTAATATGGCTCCAAGGGAGGCCAGAAGGTCTTTCCCCTGTAGTGGGGTAGGACACTCAAGCCCAACTGAAAAGCTGCGGGAGATCAAATGCTGTTCACATTGGCAAGTGAGAGGCCCAGTAAAGTAATGAGTGTGAGGCTTTCTGTCAACCCCAGTCACTGTACAGCTTTTAGAGGAGAGAAGTCCAGTGTGAGAGATCAGGACAGAGTAAGTGGCTCCCGTGTCAATTAAAAAACTGATTTTCTTACCTGCCATGTTAAGGACCACCAAGGCTCCTCAAAGGAGATAGACATCTTGTGAAGGGGAGCTGCCAGAACCCCCGGGCCACCTCAGTCATCCAGCATGGCCGTATTGGGAGTGGGAGTCCCCGCTTCGCCTTTGGGATAGGAGAAAGTCTCACTTCCAATGACCTGTTTGTTTACAGACTGCGCATGGACCAGGGACCTTTTTTTTTTTGGCACTCCTGGGCCCAGTGGTCAGTTGACTTACATTTGCAGTGTTCCCCCTTGCGGGATGGATGGTTAAACTTCCTTGGCCCCTTTAGGTTGCCTTGAGGTTACACGGCATGACAGGCAGCAACAGCTATCAGTTTAGCATGAGCCCTGGCCTGCCTGTTTTCACCTTGGGTTCTCTCTTCTTCCTCAGCTTGATCTCGATTATTAAGTACTCCAAAGGCCACCTCTAGGAGTTGGGGCCTAGGGGTTTGTGGGCCTAATTGTAGCTTCTGGAGTTTCCGCCTAATATCAGGAGCATACTGGCTGATAAAATGTTGTCCCAGCAGGGATTGACCCTTGGAAATGGACAGCGCAATATTAGTAAATTTTCTAAAAGCCTCCATAAGCCGTCCCTGAAAGAGGGCTGGATTTTCTTTTTCTTCTTGGGTCACTCTTTTAACCTTTTCATAGTTAACTGGCTTTTTTTTTTTTTTAATTTATTTATTTTTGGCTGTGTTGGGTCTTCGTTTCTGTGCGAGGGCTTTCTCCAGTTCTGGCGAGCGGGGGCCACTCTTCATCGCGGTGCGTGGGCCTCTCACTGTTGCAGCCTCTCCCGTTGCGGAGCACAGGCTCCAGACGCGCAAGCTCAGTAGTTGTGGCTCACGGGCTTAGTTGCTCCACGGCATGTGGGATCTTCCCAGACCAGGGCTCGAACCCGTGTCCCCTGCATTGGCAGGCAGACTGCCAACCACTGCGCCACTAGGGAAGCCCTTAACTGGCTTTTTGATATACTTTCTCATCCCTTCTAATACCCATTGGATCATGTGATTTCTGGCTTCTGTTCCCTCCCAGGAATTATCATTCTAATGGGGCTCCTGATTTGGGAATGCATCTCCTCCCATAACAAAAAGTTCGTGTTGGTCCCCGGCAAGCTGGTCAGTGTGCCCCTGGGCTGCTGCCCAAATTCTCTGTTTCTCCTCAGGGGTACAGCAAGTAGATAGGAGTATCTGGACATCCTTCCAAGTTAAATCAAAGGCCAGAGTTAGGGCCTGAAACCCTTCAGCAAACTTTGACTAGGGTCTTCAGAAAATCAGCCAGTCTCTGTTTGCATTGGGCTAAGTCAGTCAAAGAGAAGGGCACATGTGTTCTGGTTGTCCCTTCACCTTTTGCCGCTTCCCTAAGAGAGCATATTTTTCCTGATCCTGGGTGCTAGGAAGCTCCACTGTGAGTTACCTCAGAGGGACTAGTCTCCTTTCTGGGGTAATGGAGGGTATAAAGGGACATAGGGAGGTGGAGTTTGGGACTTGTCAGAGGGATCTGGAGAAGTAGGTGCCTCTGGGGAAGTAGGTGGCTCTGGAGAGGTAGGTAGCTCTGGAGAAGCAGTGGAGACTTGGTTTCCCCCCTGAGAACTGGGGAAGATTAGAAGGGGATCATCTAAAATGTTGGGAGTGTTTTCTGATTCCCCAGGCTTTTGATTACAGGAGCCACACAGAGCGGGGTTTTGGTAAAGGACCATGAAGGCTTGAACATAGGGAACCTCAGTTCATTTTTCCATCTTGCAACAGTAAAGATCCAATTGCAAGATGATATTGTAATTTAGAGACCCATTTTCAGGCCATTTTTATCCATCCCCACAACTTATATAAAGGCCAGGCAGTGTTACAGTAAAGTGTAAGTTTTCCCCTTTTTAGCCCATCTAGTTTTTAAAATTTCCAATTTTTAAGAATACATTCCAGAGGTGTTTCTTCCAGCTTAGAAGAGGGTCCTTCCATGTTGAGTAACCTGCAAACAAGAAAGAGCACTCCTAGATATGAAGTCTGGTGTCCTGGAGACATTTTACCAGGAGGCCTTTGTCAGAAGGGGGTTGGAGTGTCTTCCAAATTCCCTTCTTACCTAATGGGATTTTGAGCGTCCTCTACTTTCCCATCAATTCCTAACCAGGCATCTCTGGTCGACCCTGTCCCTCATGCAAGGGCTCAGTGCCAGCACGTTGCCAGGGCTCTCCTTGAGGAGGATCTGCTATCTATAAAGCTTATGTCTTATAACAAGTTTCCCTAGGTTGGGGTGTATTCCTCAAGAATGAGCTTCTATAAAGCCTAGGATGTGGGCTGCTTGGAAGTGACCAGCCCAATAGGTAGTCTGTAACAAGGTCTGGGCTGCCAAGGCCTGGAGTGAAGGGGGTCCTAGAGGTGCAAAAAGGAACTCCTGGAGGAACTGGAGTTGGGCGTAATGAAAAATGCCACGGGAGTCAGGACCTGAGGGCCTAGAGGTGGGAGTATTCCCATAGGGGATTTCTGGACATAGAGTAAGGCGAGAGACTAGACAGCAGAAGAACCCAAAACCCTTTCCCCTACCTGTTTGGTGGTTACGATAAAACTGGGGAGAGCCTGATGATTCCATTTGACACGGGCAACAGCGAGTTTGGACAATGTTTCCCATGTAATTTAACATACCAATTGAACCCAATTAGTTTAGGATCTCTCTTTGGGTTGCTCCAAGGGCCATTGGAAGCACCCCAAAGTTAGCTGGAGGTCAAAAGAACTTGATATTTGGGAAGTCTGTCAAAAATTTCAAAAAGTTTTAAAACAACCAATCAGATAGAATCATAGGTCACCATGAAAAAATTATTCCTTGAGCTAAGGTGAAAGAAAAGATTGCAAAAGTAAATACAGATCACTTAAAGGCACAGAAATTCACACAATCTGTTATCAAAAGCAGCATTCCAGGAAAACTTTGCTCTCTTATGAGAGAGAGAAACCAAATCCAGTCTTGCATCCGCCTACTCTTAATAAAATCCATTTACCTAACTGAATTTAATCCAACCTTAGAAAATCCTGAGCACATACAAAATTCTCTTCTCAGTGTTCCTTTTCCACAAACCTTCTGCAAATTTCTGTAGCCATATTTTGTCCCTTATTTTTTCCCATTCAGAAACAACCAGCTCTAGGACAAAATCATCCTTTTTTCCTTTCAACAAAATATATTTCCACTCCTCATACCTTCTTTTCTGAAAACACACATCCTATTTTCCTTAAGCCACCATGAACTGTCTTTTACATTAGCCTTCTATAGATTGGTAGAGAACATCTCAAGGTGGCACCAAACATCTTTAGTTTCTCTCTCACAAGAAGACAAAAGTAGGTAAAGTTAGACATGTTTAACAATTAATGTTCCAAAATTTTATCTTATCTGAAATGGCCTGGATATTCAATGAATTCTTAACATTTAACTTAATTTTGTTTCAAGTTACCAAAATTTGGAGAGACTATTTTAGATGGACATTACCAAAACATAATTATTCCTATAGAGTTTAACAAAAAGCTCTTATCTCAGTTACATTTACTTAAAAGTTTAATCATAGCAGGTTATTTTCCCTGTTGACAAATTTCATAACAGAAACAATATGCAATTATGGACTTTCAATAGCCCTAGGTACAATGAAAGTATTGTGCTTAATGTTGATGTCTCTAAAGACAGGTCTGTATTAATTAAGACCACAAGCTTAAGCTAGCTCTAATACCAAATATTAATTCAATATTAAATATTTCCCAGATCACATGAACCTGAAATGTATTCTAGTGAGCTTCTTTTATATTTCTAAGAATGTATATAAGCACTCAATTTCTTTTAAGCAAATTAAATACAGCTCATTTACAAGTTAATTTTTACATAAAGACAGACAGAACCAGAGATCTCACAGTTTTTCTGCTTGAATTTAAAATGCCTTTTTTTTTTTTTTTTTCCTCAGTCTGGAGAACTACAGATGGATCAGGTAGTTCCTGAGAGCCCAGGCAGAATAGTTACATTGCAAAGGCAGAAGAGAGATGCAAGCTCCTCTCCGTTTTGTTTGTTTGTTTGTTTGTTTGTTTTTTGCGGTACGCGGGCCTCTCCCGTTGCGGAGCACAGGCTCCGGACACGCAGGCTCAGCGGCCATGGCTCACGGGCCCAGCCGCTCCGCGGCATGTGGGATCTTCCCGGACCGGGACACGAACCCGCATCCCCTGCATTGGCAGACAGACTCTCAACCACTGAACCACCAGGGAAGCCCAAGGTGTAAGGTTTTTTTATCTTATCCATTGACCAGTCTTTGTGATCAGATTTTAAGGGCAGAGCTTATGTCTAGATTAGCAATGATTTGCATTTCATGTGCAGTTCTTATCTCTTTTGGGAACAGTTGAAGAACAGATTATGTATAGATTATGATAGATCATGGTTATTGCCTAAGAAATTCTTCCTCAGTAAAATTCTTTCTCAGCACATAGGGTTCATTTATTTATTTCGGAAATATTTATTAAGCATTGACTATGTGCAAGACACAGTAGAAGAGATGAAGACTTTGTCCTCAGAGAATTAATAGCCTGGAAGGCTTAGATGGCCCCTCAGATGAAAACTGCCTTTGTTTTATGCACCCTGGTGCCAAATAATTCAAAAACCTCATTCTTCCAAAATAAAATATATTCTTTCAGCAGCAGTGTGACCCTTAGACTCTCTGACCTTCAGTTTTCTCATGTGCAAAAAGGATAAAAATAGTATTTACCTAATAGAATTGAGATACCCGTATAATTTAGCATTGTGCCTGTACATAACATTAAGAAACCTCCAAAAAGCAGAACTGTTGGTGACTGTAGACAAGGGGTTATAAAACATGAGGGAACTCCATTGGGTATGAATTTAGGGACGTAACAACTGCAGTTTGATACAAAGATGATACAAAGTGGCCTGTTTATAATGTAGGGCTTAAAGGGTTGGGGGGGTTGTCTAGAATTAGAATGTAAGCATGCAAATTTATATGATTTATTTCGTTTTATTTACACTTTGGAATAATCCAATAATATGCTTCTTAATCAGAGACTGAACCACAGAAACAACCTTCTAAATCCTTTTTTTCCACATCTTTTAAATATATTCCTTTGTCTTAAATCCTGTAAATTATTTTGTTATTGCACACAATTGTTGAAAGGACAGTGTGTTAAAATCAAGTAGTCTTAAAATAAATCATTAATTTGTTTTACATTCCAGATGGGGACCAGAAATTAGCCAGTTTCATCGAATCCTAGACCACTTAATTCACTGCCAGGGCATTACTGTTGTGAAGAGAGGTGGCTTTGAAAGAAAGGCTTTTAAACTAAAGTAACCATGGCATTTGAACAAAATAACATTTGGCATTCTTAAGTGGCTCTTTTAGACTGAAATAATGGTAACAGAACTACTTTTATGTGTATATCCAGATGGCTACAATCCTAAAATATTTACATGTTGCAAATTCTTTTCACATTAAGTTGGTCAGCCTAGGGCAGGGAATCAAGATCAGCCTTAAGAAGACTTGTCACCTGTTCTTAATGCCCCACTACCAGACTTGTTGCTGGTGTTGGCAAACCATCTCACATTTAGTCCAGTGGTTTTATGTGGGACCAGGTAAGAATATAATTGCCTCCGCCCAATAACTGCATCACTGTTGGAAAAAAAAAGCAGCAGCAGCATCTGAGGATGTAGCTAAGGAGGAAGATTACTGGCATCACAGACCTGGAAGGTGATTTGGATGCAGAACCCCAGATATGACACAGGGCTGTAGTGAGATGTGGAGCTGGTAGAAAGAAAGATTAGTTGAAAGTCTAGATACAGGAGTTAAGATCCCTATCCTGACAAGAAGAATGCCTGACAATTAGGCATCAACTCCCTGGGCAAAATGCTAGAGGTTCTTCTCTAAGAAATGAAATGATCCCAAAGGAAAGAATCCTACATTCTGTTCCCTAGGGACCCCCCCAGCATAGTAGTTGGTTCTTTACTCAACACCCCAAAGTGAAGTCTACCAGTTAATAAACTCCCCCCAAGAACACAGAGTTACATATATATATATATATATATATATATATATATACACACATGTATATATACATATATCTCCACTGTCTTAGTCTTAGTTGTGAACAGCCAACCAAGGATCACCAGAGAGTTGAAAAAATACTACAACATGAAAGACAAAGATCAAAATAAACAAAACAAACAGAAGAAATTATCCCAGAGGAAAAGGGAATTCAGGGAACAGAAAAGAACCTAAAACAAGCTAAAAAAAATTGCTTTATCATTTGACAAAGAGATGGGTCAAAATAATTAAATTCATAAACACGAAAAAGCAATCTTTCCAAATCTCTTGGAAATTAAGAATGATTGCTAAAAATTAAAAATTTGACAGGATTTAGAAAAAATTCTGAAATATTCTATAGAGAATCGAAAAGCAAATAAAATGACTTAAAAAAAAGACATAGAGTAACAAATCAGGTCCATCATCTAACTAGTAAGCATTCTAGAGACAGAACAACAACAACAAAAAATTAAGAGTAGAGGGAATTATCAAAGACACATTTTCACAGAGCTTAAGACCAGAAGCCTCCCAAATGAAAGCTTTGCTTATCTTTCTATTAGTTGTCATGTCCTTATTTGAGGCAGCTCTTTGTGTTTTAGGGATATGTGTTGAAATATTTTTTCCCAAGTTTTACTTTTTTTTTTTCAGTTTTTTGGTTTTTTTATTTAAATTTTGTTCATAGTATTTTTAAAACTTTTAATTTGGTCAGATCTGTTTCAAACAAAAACAAGCTTCTTGTTTTTCTTTAGAAGGCTCTAAGATTATATATTTTCCTATATTACTTTTATTACTTAAAACTTTTATAATTTAGATTTTTATTCTATTATAAATTTCTATTTTATGTTGAGATTGTTTTGCTCTCACTCTTTTTAATGTATTCTTTTCCCAGTGAAACGAAATGCCTATATTAAGTCCCCATATACGTTGCATCTATTTCTGGAATGCCTAGTCCACCTCCCTTACGTATCTGTTCTTTCCCATGACAATATCACATACTCTGATTATAGTAGCTTCATACGGTTTTAATATCCGGTGAGTAAAAACCTCCTCTCTCAACACATTCCTTTCTCAAAAATATCTTAGGAATTCTTGCACATTTGTTTTTTCACCTAAGCTTCAGTATAATTTTGTCCGGTTACAAAGAACAACATGGCAATTCTGACTGGAATGGCATTAAATTCATATACTCATTTGTGAAGGACTGACATCTTCATTCAACTATATTAATCAATTAACATATAAAACATATATACTAAATAGGTCCTCTCCCCACTGAAATATCTTGTTCTGTCATTCATCTCCCTTCTACGAAGTTTCACAATTCAGGGTTTTGTTTTCAGTGGTTGTTCCGTGCTCTCCTTATGCCTCCTGAAGCATATGTATACATTTTGGCCTATAGTCCTCTTCTTTCATACAAAACATGGTTTGGTTGTTTGGCATCACATCCTCCCAGTTTTTCTTCCCAACCTCATTACCCTCAGCAGCCTCACCAGCCCCTCACTTATTTTGTTCAGTTGCTCAAACTTTCCAAATTATTTCCAGCCTCTGGGTCTTTGCATATGGACTACTTTGTACTTCGGCCACTTATCCTTTTGGACTGTTTCAATGCTATTTCTACTGAAGGCCTTCTCTGACCTTTTCCAAATTTAGGTTAGGTTCTCCTTCACAGCACTCTGGTTCTTTTCCATCCTGGCATATGTGTGTTCAGCATGCTGTCCTAACTACAATAAACTTTAGAAAGACTGTGTACTTGTCACCCACATACCTAATACCTGGCATATATACTTGCTCAACAAAGATTATTTTAATACAGTTGTCTATGATTTTAAAGACTGAACTGTATCTGAAGAACAGATCCTCTCAACCAGTTTAATCAGCAAACAGCTCACTTTTAAAGAGAAACAGGAGAATCACTCAAAATGGTCAAAAATATGTAAATGTGTATCAACATCAATAGGAAGGTTCCACTGTTTTGGTACAAAAACAAGACCACTCCTGACTTGAAGAGAGGGTTCTTTACGTTTGCTTCTGGACCATTACTAAAAATGTGTGTCAATAATGCAATGCTTATAGCCAAGATAATGGACTTTAAAAACTAATTATTAATAAAAATATATCTAGTGAAGATAAAAGACATTTAGATCCTTTCAAAGATTCTGTTTTTGATCTCTCCTCACCTTACCCCCACAGACTATAAAGATAAAACTCTTTCTTACATATACTAGTCGTATTACTATTACTTCTCTTATCAGAACAAAAATACAATACACAAAACATACTAGAAATAGTTGGTTCTTTTTAATCAGCTATCGATGGTATAATAAAATAAATTTAAGTGGCACCTAATTTAAACATTTAAAATAGTTCCTTGAAGGATAATCTACAACACAATACGTTAAGCCAGATAGTCAAAATAACACCTCTTTTTTTTTTTTTCAAGAAGAAATAAAGGCATGATCAACATTATGACCAACAATTTGGGTTCATTTGGACACTTACAGATGACTCTGTAGGCATATTGGCAGGCACGATGCTGAAATACAATCCACTTGACTTATAAATAATGGTAAGATAAAAAAAGAAAGCTATACATTTCAGAATTCTCTGAAATTAAAGAAAAATATCCACCAAATATCACAACAGATCTTTTAATGACTAATTTTTTTTTAACATTACAATTGCTGTTTTAGGGAACACTTTTTCTCTTTGAACATTTAACTAAATGTTCAATGCGTTAAATAATTTACAGAGAGAAATAAGTTTTGTGTTCTGTACAAATTAAAGGACCCATGAATATAACCCCCTCCCACCACCAAAGCTCAAATTTGCAATGGTCTCAGCAGAAAATAAACAGTTCACAATTTAAACAGAATTGATAGCATTACAAACGTTTACAGGACTCCTCTCTTATTTTTTTTGAACAACGAAGATTACAATGACAGAACTGAATGATCAGAATGTAAAAATATTTGTGCAAAACTGCATTAATTGTTCTTACCATTCAATAGAGGTAAAACCTATGAACACACAATAACAATAATGAAGAAAAACTACATTGAAAGTAATTCTGTTAGATTTCAAACAACATTGATCATAGTATTACTAAACATTAAAAGAAAATGTGGCAACATGAGCAGCAGAAGCAACAAATGATTCGGCAATTATGCCAGCTGAGGAAGCTGACGCTAGAAAATGCCGAAGTGCATCTCCACACCAGCCATCCATCTTACAAGACTGGAAACAACTGTAGGGCTTAAAACTCACTTCAGTGTCTTTATTCTTGAAATTTGTAGATCATAAATGAAATATTTAACAAAGTCCTTTCCCCCCCTCTCAAGGAGTGTTTCTTGCATCACTGGAAATCCTTAAAAGAGTTGAATCATAGACTCTCTGGATTTACCTACACCAATCCATTTAACTGGGAGAGGAAAAAAAAAAATGGTATAAGAATAGTATTAATTCATTTACAATGTTCAAACTTTGAGATTAAAAGATCCCACACTTTTCTCAACGTCACCATTTACTTTTCCCCACTGTGTCTTTTGCTATCTTTTTTTCTCTATTAGCAGATTATGCCAATTTCTATACAGAATGTGCAGTCAACATTCAGCACAGGGTAGTCTGCCTTACCATTTCCTGTTTTCATTGCACAGTATTTACAACTATTCAATTTCTAATGATTAGTATAGTAAAATACTGGCCCAAACCAGCAGAGACCTAAAGAACCTAAAGGTTCTTTAATCAGAGACCTAACTTGATTAAAGAACCTTTCATCAAGTTCCTAATTAACTAGAAAAGATAAGCATCTTTGATAAGTGGATGATACTAAGAGGCCACTGAAGTACCACTCTAACTTTCATATCTCACAAAAAGTAGAAATATCTGGAAAAGAATACTGTTTTCACTTGCACAGCCTGAGAACTTGGCTACTGTACCAGTCTAGGGGAATCTCTAATTGTCTGCACCACATGGGTAAACCTTTATGGCATTTTACAGATGTCATTGTTAAATTCATTGTTGTTTATATTTCAAAAGATGTTGACTAAGTGCAGTGAGCAAACATGCTTACAAGATTTGATCTCAAGCTGGGAAACACAGCTAGTAATAAGGAAAAACAAGATTCATGTTTGGAGATGAACCACAAATATAACGAACAATACAAAATCAGATTAAGTGCATAACAGATTTTTATACAGAGGATACTTCCCACTCACTTTACTTTTTGTCTCTGAAATCTCTAACAGTGCAAAAAAAAAGGAAAAAGGAAAAAAGCAATGTTTTAAAAGAAAGATTTCACATAATGAGTCATAGCCATAACTTGGTTATGCCTAACTCCTTGGCCAGCTTACATTTGTTTTTTAATAAAGAGTTTTATTCTTTATTCTTATATTTTTTAAAATTGGATTTCCTATTTTATGTACCTATTATTTCCTAATATCTGGTCAAGAAACTCCCCCAACTCTCAAGGGTGGCTTAACCCGAAATGAAAAATACCAAAAACCATTTCTGGTGGTGGTAAAGACAAAAAGGATTTGTTATTAAGAGGGAGAAAGGAATAAGAATCAGTGTCAGAGGGTAAAAAACAGACTGACAGAGAATTAAAAGCAGGGTCAAAAGGGCGAGAGGTAATCTCTTATCTTCAGGCACATGAAGGATTAGAGAAAGATGATTATATTTACTCTAGGGAATAAAATTATTTTATACTTTCCTGGGCATTTGTGCAAATCGTGAGCACTCTATAAAGTAATAATCTGTTTTTTATCCTATTTCAAAAGTAGACAGTTAAGTCAAAAGTAGAAAAAGATAGTTCTTCATAAAATATTTATATTTACCTGGAATTTGAAGCTCATCTTCAATAAATCGAACATAATTTTGTGCATTAATAGGTAGTTCTTTAAAAGCCCTTGCATTTGATATGTCTGTGTTCCATCCTGGGAGAGTCTTATATTGAACTTCAACTTTATTTAAGACTTCTTGGTTTGCTGAAAGTTAAAGGAATAAGTATATTTGTCCATGGTGTACACTGCCTATTGTCAAACAACTTTTTGATATATCATAGGTTCACAATCTCTTATACTTAGAGCCAGATACGTTTTGGAATTTAGAATTTTTCAGAATTTAGAGAGGTAAAACAGTGCACCATCTAGTATTTTATAATCAAACATATTTCTGCAGCAACAGGATTATTCACTCTAAGTGGGTAGATTATTAGTTCTAATAACATCAGTTCAAGTCAGGTTTTGCCATCAAATAGTTTTGGTGCCAAATTCACAACTTTCAATTTTTAGAGCGTTTTAGATTTCCACACTATGGATTAGGGATTGTGGATCTGTATAATGGCAGCAATCTCACAGAAAAGGTTTGCATATCTGCCCTCACCTGGGAAATCTATTGTTCTTGTGAAGGTATACACAGGCTTTGCTGGAAATTTTCATCATTATCTCACCTAACCAGTTTCTCTGTATTCCCTAATAGAAACCGAAAGGGTGCTAAAACAAGAACAGTTGCTTTGACGAGAGACAGTATGGTGGATGCTATGGTACACTGTCCAGATTTCCCTCTTTGGGATTCAGACACTCATTCCCCAGCTATGGGAGTACTGCCTGCTGAGAACTCACAGTTCAGAATCTCCCCAGCTGTCTCCCTGGAGCAGCCCATATCCAATGACTTGTCAGTGTGGGGATACAAAGGACCTGACTACTTACCTTAATTAGGGACCACTCTGAAAAACTATTCTAGCCCCAGAGCTCCCCTATGGGATCAGCTAAGGGCTTTTCATGGAACTTCTCTGCAGTTCAACTTCTCCCTCTGCCTAATCCCGCTTCTTCTCTCACTCCCTTACAGATTGCTCAGAGCACCTGCAAACAAACTACCTACATGTACATCTCTATATCAGAGAGTCTGTCTCCCAGGGAACCGAAAGGAAGACAGTTGGTGCCAGGAGTGGTATAAGGAAGAAGGCTGTAAAATGGGACCTTGAAGTTGGATCATTGGCTATGGCTGGCAAGGAGGATTGCTAGTGGCAGAAGAGTATGGATAATCTTGGGCATGTTATAGTAGGGCAACCGTTAAAACTTTCATGGGAGGTGAACTGGGATGCCACGGTAGGAAGTAAAGCACTCGCAATACCTGAAGCGCTGAGAAATGAGCACAATGGAACAACGGAATTGAAGGGCTCTAGGTGAATGCCATTCATGAACTGGAGAAAGACAATGAAAGATTACTGAAAACACCTAGAGAGAATCTCGTCTCCTATAGCAGAGAGCAGGAAAAGCTGAGGATCGGGCTTAGGACTTAGTCACACAGACAGCAGAGCTCCAGAGAAGGCTGAATTCTCAAATCCAGCAAATCTGCTGTGACAAGGCCAGATCCTGTTTGAGAAAAAAGCGGGACCCTGAGACTTTGGATGAGACATCCGGTTGAACCCCTAGGTTCGCCGATGGCCTGCAGAATGGCCTACTACTTTTGTTGAAGACGAAGGCTTCCCTTTGCGTGAGGAGGATGCAGAAGCCTCTGCCTTGCAAGGCAGCTTGTGGCCCTGTCAGGGCCTACCTCTATCTCCCCTCCTGACCAGCAAACAATAGGTACAATGTAAGTTGGCCAAGGATGCACGGGGCCTGCTAAAGGAGGAGACGGACTACATTCTGAAGGATCTGCAGGACTGAGCCAAGATTTACCAGTAGGAGCCAAAGAAGTATGTATGGAACTGGATCCTCAAGGTACTGGATCAAGGGGTCCTGAGAGTGGTGGGATAAAAAGTTCAGTAAGAGAGTATATTGATATGGAAGTTCTCTCCTATGATCCACGATACAAACGTGATGAAAACATACTGCTAGGAATGTTCTTGGACGCTTAGAGAAAGTGATGAACCACACTAAGTCAGAACTGTTTGTGATAGATGATAGAAGAAGGAATCAAAAGACTCAGAGGGGCTTCTCCTTCCAGCCATGATGGAGTACATGATTCTAGACTAACTTTTCCAGCATAAATAACTGTAAAACTGGACAAAATATACGACAACTCTTTCCAGGCAGTGGTCAATAAGCAGCACAAACTGTGGTTTCCGCGAGAAAGAAAACTCGTAAGCAATTCCCGAAACTACTCAACTCTCTGCCTAAGGACAATTTCCTGATCAATGAAAGTCAGGACCCTGGAGTCAGTAGAGAATGGTGGTCCCACTGACCTGAGAAGGCAGATATCAGATTTCAGGGAAGGTGAAGTAGCTAGAATCCTCAAGGTTAAGCATCAGACAGGAGGGAGCTATACAGACAGAGAGGGTACCTCCCCCAAAAGTCTGTGTGAAAGTCCTGTGGCTAAAGTTCAACCATACATGCAAAGAATGGGACCGTGGAAGGCTTACCAGATAGCAGTTGTCACACAGTTGAGTGGGACAAAGATTCTAGAGGTCAAGCAGTGCTGGTAAAAGGGAAGGAACAGGGTACACTGGAGCTCCAGCACTGCCAGATTGGAGAGATCTCTTTATACCTTGTTAACTCTCCTGGCATCCAGCTGAGACAACAGAAAGGCTGTTCATTAAAAGTAAAAACCATACTTTAGATTGAAATCTACTACAGACTCTCCCCTCAACACCCCAACAAAGCCTAAAACCAAGCTCTGCCAAGATACACAGAGGAGACAATTTGGAGACTGTATCACACTAGTTTAGAGATTTGGGAAACACCTTGGGCTCTCCACATAACTATACTAACAAAGCATAAAACCAAACTATACAAGGTTCAGGATGATCAGCCAGTAATTTAGCTGTCCCCTGAAACAAGAGCCAATACTCTTCAGAGTAAGACAACAGAATCCAAGTGTCTACAACATATTACCTACAATGTCCAATATTCAACCCAAAGTCATTAGACACAGAAACAGTGATCCACAATCAAGGAAAAGAATAGTCAAGAGAAACCAAACTGGAGATGGTCCAGATGTTAGCTAACAAATAATGACTTTAAACATGTTTCTAAGAACTTGCAGCTCTCCTCAATTCCCAAGGACTGGTCACAAAACCTACCAGCTTACCAAGTTCCATTAAGCTAGTCAATATTCCTTCATTTGACATATTTCTAGTCTTATAGGATGACTAAACAATTTAACAGTTTCTATTTCTGGAAGCTGGAAACATTTATGGAACTTCCTGAGTAAATGAAGAAACATACAATTAAAGATACGCCTGAAAAAACACATGGCCTCAAGTAGGAAATCTCCCTACATCCGTCCACTTTAGACACAGAATAGAAGTTAGAAAAAAATCATTCCTGTGCTTGAAGGACATAGTGGGTTAATGTATTTAGAGCCTGCTTACCCTGACAAGCAGGGCTCTTTTCTCCTGTCTCACATTTCTCAAGGAAGGGAGGAATGCCTACAGAGAGCTTAGTTTCAAAATAGGGACGATAAGATTCCGGAGCAGCATAACTGGGCTCAGTGGTACCATGTTTCTTCTTTCCTATTTTAAGTTTGAGCACATGCTTGCTGCGACCCAGCACCCAAATGCATAGCAGCTATGAGACAAATGCTAGTAAGTGAATGTACTTGCACTATTCACAAAGGGCATATCAAGTCTGTAGCTATATATCATAAATTATACAGAAGAGCTTTATGAATTGCTCTAATACATACACCTAATAATACTCTTTATACACAGCCTAAAAAGAAGAGTACCTGGGAAATGAGGTATAATTTCGCCATCTAACTTGTATGCAACTCCAACTTTGATTTCCGTAAACATGTCCAAAATATCCAATTTGGTAAGTGCCAACCTAATTTTGGAAGAAAAGGTGACGTTAAAATAGCAAATTATTAAAGGCCCTAACAACCAACTTGATAAGGGAGTAAAGGAAAATTCATACAAAGTTAACAGTTCCAAAGCAATTCTGAAAACTGGTTAGGATTGTATTTTAAAGCACGCCACACATAAAACACTACAGGGCAATATACTGATGTAATTTTTCCTCATAATAAAAACAATGACTTAACTGATCTACTAGTGGGTTACTTTTCTAAAAATTATAGTAGATTTTCACTCTTTGATAGATCCACATCCTCTTGCTTAGTTTCTCAGGATCAACCAACACATATCCACAGAGGGCTGCCTGGAGTAAAGGATGCATCTTATGGCTGTGGGACACAGCAAAACTGACTCTTCCACATGGATGACAAGATACATGTACATTTACACATATGCTATCAATCCTCATTTCTTCACTCTCCTTACCATCAATTCCACCCTTCTGGTCAGAAACTGTCAAAGGAGAGTGAGGAAACCACATCAAGGACCTCTTCATGATACATCAAAATCTCCCAACAAACTGACTGAAAAACAGAGTTTTACAGGAAAATCTATAGAAATTAGATAAAACACTAGGTTTGAGATTCTTGCCCACAGATTATTTTTTTATCCTTTATTCTGTTATTTGCTAGAAATTAAGTGTAATTAATACAAACATGAATACATTTTTACACTTACTTATGTGTATGTGTTAATAACAACTTACGGAGCATTTTTAGTGTGCCATGCAGCATGCTATATACTCTCATCTAGTTTTCAAAATACCCTTTTGAAGTAGATAGTACTATTATCTAGATTTTAAAGGTGATGAAAAAGGCACAGAAAGATCAACTTGCCCAAAGTCACACAGCATAACGCATGGATCTGAGAGTTGAATCCAGAGGTCAGACGTCTCTCAAGCTCATCCACTAAACCACTGTTATACTGCCTCCCCTCTATGTTACTCCATCTATCTACCTACCTTTCTACCTGCCTGTCTTACTTCCCTCTATACTTATACGCATGTAAGGGTATCACGATTCTTTTCTCCCAACCTTGGATATCCAGGAAAAAAACCTGGGGTCCCTCTCCTTATGTACCCTTCCCCTATATCTTGGTCCACTTCTACCCTGAACTGCAATTTCATCTGGAGTCTAAAGAGTGAAATTTTTCTATTAGTGCACTACCTCTAGTGTGCACTCCACAAAATTTAACCTGTGGTCATGAACCGTCATTTATGAAATAAATGTTTCTAAGAATACTCACGCAGTAAATCCATTAATCATATGAGCATATTTGAGCAAAACAAGGTCCAACCAGCCACACCGTCTTTTCCTTCCAGTAGTTACACCAAACTCTCTACCCCTTGTTTGTAATAATTCTCCAATTTCCTAAGGAATAGAAAATAAAACCTTAGGACTAGAATAGCAATGCTCTAAATCTAGTAGAATTATACTTAAGATCATACAACAAGTCAAAGTTCCTTAGAGATAAACATCTTTCAGAAAATAAGTAAGTTGAAGATAGAATTCCATAGAGATGATAGATTTTATGTGAGGGAGGCATTATTTGAGATAGATCCACTTTTGGCTTCACTTTTTACCACTATTTTAAAACCAAGAACATTTTTTATGTTATTGTTACATTAAATGCTGCATATTAAAAACTAAGTTGTTAGTAAGTATTTATTAAAATAGATAAGTTAGGTCAATTTGTTCTAAGGAATTTAGTTTGATGACTTTCCTGAAAACCATAAGGCAAACTCTCACCTAGTGGTTGCTATCACAATGTCCTTTTGAAGAGAATTGAGGTTGAAAACAATGCTCAAAGTTCTAAGCTACAGCCATTCCCTACAACCTAATTTTCCCATCTATGATCTATCTGTTCCTTAATTTACACCTTTCTGATTAAAGCCATCATTTCATTACCTCACGTATTCTGACATAATTACAATTAATAGGTTTGAATTCCAGCCTTGTCTATCTGTGTGGCCTTGGGCAAGTTACTTCAGCTCTCCATGCCTCAGTTTCCCCATGTGTAGAATGGGGATGGTAATAGCACCCAGCTCCCAGAGTTGCTGTGAGGACCCAAAGAGCTTCTAAGTTTACAGCAATTGAACAGTGCCTGGCCCGAAGTCACCACCAAGTAAGTGTCGGCTATGATTAGACAATGCCTGCAGATCATTCTCCTCAATCTTGACTCCTAATAAGCTCTTGGTGAAAGACAGTTGTTATTTTTAGCTTCTTTCTCCTCTACCATCTTAATCCCCTTCATAAACCCACCTGTCATTTAGCCTTGCAATTACAATTACCTTTAAGCACCCACTAATCCCTCCCCTTTTGTTGTCAATCTGCTGCCACTAACAATAAAGGTGTATATAATTTTCTTTAATGTTGCTCTGATTACTCTTGCAAATTAAGTGAAATGCACCGAAGCCAATAATTCATTAAGGGAAAAAAAAGCATGATTTTTTTATTTTAAAACTTCTAAATTAGATTTACTGAGAAATAGGCTCACATTGTCTTGCTCTGTAGGAAAGGCACCAATACCAACTCTAGTTGTATAAGCTTTCACAACTCCATACACTTCTCCAACATTTTGAGGGGGCATACCCAAGCCAGTACAAACACCTCCAACTGTACAGTTCGAAGAGGTTACAAAAGGGTAAGTTCCTAAAAATAGAAACAAATGGTAAAATATATACAAATGATAGACATTATTTTAAAAATTCTGCATTTGAGTATATTCTAGGTATTTGAGAATATAACTGTAACCGCCCTTTCAAAGCCTCGATGTTTTATTCCTGATTCCTTTTGTCTGTAGAGAGATAAAAACATAGATGGTTAAGCTACAGCTGTAGTGCTTATACTAGAGAGGCTCCTTGAGTACATGCAATTACTCAGCTCTGTCTGGTAGGCACACACCTAATAGACTGCTAAATAATTTAATGCCAAAACTCTGGTGTTATTCTACTATGCAGACATATATATTTTAACACTCTCCTGTTAGTTTAAAGCAAATTTATTTTACTCCCCTGATACAAATATTAAGGTGCACCAGCAACCTGGAGTGACAACAGTACACTAAGAATTTTGTGGTATTCAGCATTTTCTGACCTTTTTATCTGTCTTCAGGGAATAATCCCAGAAACAACAAGAGTAAGCAAAGAGTGGTGTACTTCCCCCCCTCCCCAAACCCTGGCCCCAAGATCCTCTTCATACTTAAACTATTCACTATGCTAATTAGATACTGCTTTCTTTCCAGATTGGATAGGCATATTATGGTATCAAAAATACATATCTACTACACAGAAATACACTTTAATTGGCTTACTTGGAGTCAAAAGCCAATGAAATGCCAGTAAGAGCTGAGAACAATCAGATTTATCCTGAAAGATCATGTTTAGATGAAAAGGCCAACAAATTAGGCCAAGAAAGGCAGCAGTTTGAAGACGATAGCATTAACTTTTTGAAGATGGAGGAAATGCTCTACATCCACTCAGAATCTCACGTCCAGGGAGTCAATTAAACAGACTTCCATAGATCTTAGAATGTGCATGTTTAATAACAAGGTATATTAGCTTTTGATTTTTTAAAAAAGGCTGAATTAAAGGTCCTTTCAAAGGATTCATCTAATCATCTTACAGTTCCAAGGAAATGAGGTCTGGAATTGAACCATAAACCAAACAACAAAAAAAAATCACAGTTTATAAAAACCCAAACCCACTGACCCAAATAGTGATTTCATTTTTCTAATGAACTGCAGAATTTAACACAAAATATTCCTTTTTTAAAAAAAGGGTTAGCATAAGATGACAAACTTTCATCATTCCTGAATATACAAGCAAAAAGCCTTATTTTAAAATCCTTTAATGCTAACGTTAATTATTTATATCTTAAGCAATTTAGGACTCAGTTAAGCTCCCCATAAGTCATATCTCACTTACCAAAATCAATATCTAGTAGTGCTGCATTCGCACCTTCTACCAAGATTTTCTTTGGTGGTCCATGTAGAGCCTCATATAGGAAATAAACTCCATCTCTCACCATTGGTTTAATCCTTTCCATATAACTCTATATACAAAGACAAAAACCAAGTTCAACGTATACTAATAAATTTACAATGAAACCAATACGAGTAAAAATTACCTGACTTTGACAGTGAAAACTGACCAATGCAAAGTAGAAAGGGATTGGTGACGGTGCTTACCCTAATGCAACATTTGGATTGGCTTTGTCCCTTTGTTGATCTATCCCCCAAATTCCTATGAGTGATTTTTATATGATACAAAGCTAGTCTTTTTTCTGCTCAAAAATTATTCAATAGCTAAACTCCCTATCACTGCATATAAGGCCATGCTGATTCTCCAGAACCAGAAAAGAGATACTATTTCAAGAAAAGTAGAGATACAATGAAATTCAAAGGTTCTATTTTTTTGTTTGTTTGTTTTTGCGGTACGCGGGCCTCTCCCGTTGCGGAGCACAGGTTCCGGACGCGGAGGCCCAGCGGCCATGGCTCACGGGCCCAGCCACTCCGTGGCACGTGGGATCTTCCCGGACCAGGGCACGAACCCATGTCCCCTGCATCGGCAGGCGGACTCTCAACCACTGTGCCACCAGGGAAGCCCCAAATTTTAACCTCACTGCAAATAATCATGACAATCTTCCAAATAGCCAAGTACTCATACTTCATAAACCAGCTTTCAGGAAAATAAATAAGAACTGAATATATTACATTATGCTTTTATATTTTGTAGGTATTAGAAAAGCAGAAGTTATAGCCCATATAACCATAAGCTGCATCAAGGTTTTTCTCAAAATGTGGTGAAGGCCACAAGTGACACTGCCAAGCATGTAAGTATCAGTAATTGACTACTAATATTCTTTTATTCTTTTCCCATTGTATTCCATTACAGTAAAATACCTTAGCAGTATTACTAGTAGATAATATCAAATACTAACATACACACAAACATGAAAAACTTTCTCAAAACACGTTTAAAGTATTAATAATACTGCTTAATTTTAGGAATTCAATTAAAAATATAATATAAACAAGAGTTTCCCCAAAGCTTATAGTATAACTACAATAAAATCTAGTTTCAACCATGTTTAAATATTTAGCCAGACTAGTATGGAAATTCCAGGATCCACTCATGAACTCACCTGAGTATGGTATATCTATTGATGAAAATATAATTCCCCCCTTGGCTCTAGTCCCCAATCTCATGCTTCTTCCTGTTTTAGTCCTTTTTTTTAATGCCTGAAATGACCGTACCATTCATCACAACCCTTGTTCCTTAAAGTCTTGGTTCAACATATAGTAGTCCCCCCCTTATCCTAGGGGGATAGGTTCCAAGACCCCCAGGGGATGCCTGAAACCACAGACAGTACCAAACTGCATACACTGTGTTTTTTCCTATACATACATATCTATGATAATGTTTAATTTATAAATTAGGCACAGTAAGAGATTAACAACAATACCCAATAATAAAATAGAACAAGTATGACAATATACTGTAATAAAAGTTATATAAATATGGCCTCTCTCTCCCTCAAAATATCTTACTGTACAAATTTAATGTCTTTTTCATCCTAGGCACTTATCATGCATTGTTATACTTTTGCAGTTTGAGGTTCAACAGCAAAACTAGCACAAATTTCTTCTTCCTTCTTCACAATTTCATGGATAGAAGAAGATTCATTCTTACTGTAGACCTTACCAACTCAGCATATGATTTTTTCTCTTTCCTGATTAAGTTGAGAACTTTCACCTTTTCACTTAAAGGAAAAACTGTATGGCTTCTCTTTGGTGTATCCAAATTGCCAGCATCACAACTCTTGTGCTTTGGGGCCGTTAGTAAGTAAAATAAGGGTCACTTGAATATAAGCACTGTGATACTATGACAGTCAATCTGATAAGTGAAATGGCTGCTAAGTGACTAATGGGTGGGATGCATTGGACAAAGGGATGACTGACATCTTGGGCAGGATGGAGCAGAACAGCAAGAGATTTCATCACACTACTCAGATATTCTCAAATTTAAAACTTATGAGTTGTTTTGCAGTTGACCATGGGAAACTGAAACCATGAAAAGTGAAACCAAGGATAAGGGGGAAATATTTTTTATCACCTATTAAGAATCTTTTTACCTAATTCTGGTCATTATTATTCACCTACTTTACTTTCATTCAGAACATGTATAAAATATAATTGAAAAGATATACCCATACTTTAGCACGTAAATATTTCCAAGTTGCTAGTAATAAATTTAAAATATTTGTTGCATGACAGAATGAAAACAAAATGGCAGTCTATTCCAAGCAACAATCCATACACTGAAATCCAAATACTTAACATTTATAATGTTCCTTGGAGGTCATTTTTTTTTTAGAAATTCAGTGAGTGGCTAGATCTAAGGCCTGCAACAATTCTAAAATGACATATCAGGTATGTAAATTCCTATTCAGTTCTGGAATTGATGTCATACTTATTTAAGAGCGACAATCAGACACATGAGAAGCAGCTTGAAACTCACCAAAGATTTTGGAAGAATGGAAGGGTGGAGAGGATAGGCAACTTGACTACTGGCTAACTCAGGCACCAACTGTGGGCCTAATCTTTGGCCAGTTACCTTACTTGTCTCTTAAGAGTACAGTGCTAAAGAAATTGACCCTATGGGGTAACAGTCCTAAATGGGCTGGTTAGTTTTAAAAGTTATCATCTCTTACTTGTCCCTTTGTTGATCTATCCCCCAAATTCCTATGAGTGATTTTTATATGATACAAAGCTAGTCTTTTTTTCTGCTCAAAAATTATTCAATAGCTAAACTCCCTATCACTGCATATAAGGCCAGCATAAGACCTATGATTTGCTCCCTACTTGTCTAATTTTATTTTCAGGTACTTTATTCTTGCTCCCTGCTCCCCACTCAATATTTTGTTTAAGCTACATCATGTAAAGTTACTCAAACATGCCACATCCTTTTAGGCTATATGCTTTTAGACTTAAAATTACAAATTCACTTCACCATTTCTTACCTATAATACTTTATACATATCTGTGTGGCACTTATTAACCACATGTTCTTCAACCTTATATTTTCAGTTCCTAATACAAAGACTGAATGAATGAAAGATCTAGATGCCAATTTGGCAAACGAGTTTTAAAAAGGACACTATAAATGTCAGAAAGCATTACCTTGAGTTTTTGTAATTCACCTTCAATGTCTATTTCCAGCGTGGGGTATATAGATTTGTACTGGTTAGCCAAAACTTTGAACCTGAAAATTACAGATAAATCAAGACCTCAGCTCTGTTTAAAAATATTCTGAATAATTTCATTTGATTCAAATGGTTTCTGGAGATAAGTGGTCTTAGTAACAATCCCCAAACTGAAGTTATACTCTGAGAAATAGAATCTAATAAAGAAGATCAGTCATATGAATAAATGATACACTCAAAATATTTTTTACTGATAGGGATATCAACAATATAATTAAGGTGAGGGGTGGGAGGAGGAGGGAATGACTGAAATCTGTAACCACAAGACTTAAATCGAATTAACTATATTGTACTGCATGAAAGACAAAAGGGGACGGTCTAAAATGACTCTTTTAAGAGAGACAGAGGCAGGCATTAGCAATTTGTCTCCAATATTCTTAGTGGAGTTGTCCCAACAGTGCAGACAGACAAACTGCTGACTGAAAATGGATACAGCGAGTGATCTCTGATGCCATCTGTTATTAGATGTGACCAACTAACGCCTCATCACTGAGTCACCATACAGTTTTCGGATGATTATCAAGTTTCCCACGGAGATTTTTTCTACAGAGATTAAGTGTCAATGGGGCATTTCTATTTTTCAAGGTGAGCTTGATACGCAATAGTTCACCAGTACCTGAGAGCCTAATTATTTCCCGGTGGGAGGACACAACAGAGTCTTTGGACCTGAAAATCCGAGGACCCTAGGCTGTGGTGACCCCACCACAGCACTGCCACATCCCCCTGGAAGCATCTCTATTTCTCATTAAAACATTCCAAACTCCAATCCTTAAATATAATTTTGGCTTTGTCTTTTTGTGGTACTGATATGATATCAACATCATGTTGTTTTCGTGAAGTTAATTTCAAATTAAGGACCAATTCAAATGTAATAAAAAAACTTTAATATTTCAAATGAAACAAAAAAGCCAACTACCACTACTCAACTAGAATACTGATTTTTATCAATTTGCATATTGGGTTTTAAAAATCCTAAAAATCCATTTGCTCTTTCCATTTTGAAATACAAGGTAGTTACCTCTCAGAGAAGCCATCAAAGTCAGAAACAAGATCACACATCCTGAGTCCACTCCGAGCAGCTTTGGAAGAATAAACTGGGCCAATGCCCTTTTTTGTGGTACCCAAACTTTAAAATAAATCAAAACAAGCTGAGTTAGAAAAGAAAGATGCAGTTCTTATGGTCAGATCAACACAAAGAATGAAATTTTTATGCTATTTCCTTTAAGTTTATTTTCACAGTCTTATTTTCTCTGAAATCTAAAAAGGATATCCTAATAGTTATTTTTCTTAAACTTCTGGCCTAGAATTTAAACAAAAAAGACTAGATATGCTTAAACTGCACATACACACACACAAAAAAACATACTTTTTTCCTGCTTGTTCTTGTCTCTGTTGTTCCTGGATACCATCAGCCGCTTGATGAAAATCGAATACTGAGGGGGAAAAAACAAAATCAGCTGTTGTTGAGACAAAATACAGGAAAGCTGCATTTTAAATTACTGAAGTTATAAATTCCTTAAGCCTAATTTCTTTATGACAAATTGAATGGATACATTTTAAAAAGCAACAATAATGGTGGGAGTGAAGATTATAATGCTAACTGGTCTATTAATATGAAAGTATGCCTGATCATTTATTCCCATATATTGCAATCTATTCTATTTTTAGAAATGAGTCCTTAAGAGAGTGATTCTGGAGTACCTTACCCTACAATTCTATAAAGCTCAGTTTACTAAGATATCCTCTTGAAGTTCTGGACTCCAGAAATCTAGGGATTATGTTAATTATCTCCCTCTTCCTCACTGGTCCCAAGCTTTCATCACCTCTCACTAAAGCTGTAGCCTCCTAATGAGTGTACCTATTTCCACTCTTGGACACCTCTAATTCCTACCTTTTAATGCAGCCACAGTCATCTTTCCAACACACAGATATATCACCACTGTTGTCTTTAAAACTCAGTATCTTTCTAATGCTTAAAAGGAAAAGATAAAACTATTTTACATGTGCTCCTTGAATAGTCTGCCCTTTCATCTTACACTATGCTCTGCCCCCTTTCTGCCCTCCCATACCATCATATAGGCATTCTTTTAAGTCCTTGGCTCCAAGGCATATGCTTTTCCTGTCTGAATACGCCTCTATGCCTTCTCTCTCTTCTCTCTCCCTCTTCTTCTCCCCTTCCCTCTCTGTACTGTTTTCCCCGAGACTACACGAATTTACATTCCCACCAACAGTGCACAAGGGTTTCCTTTTCTCCACATCCTCACCAACACTTGTTATCTCGTTTTTTTTTTTTTTTTTTTTTTTTTTTTTGCGGTATGCGGGCCTCTCACTGCTGTGGCCTCTCCCGTTGCGGAGCACAGGCTTTGGATGTGCAGGCTCAGCGGCCATGGCTCATGGGCCCAGCAGCTCCGCGGCATGTGGGATCTTCCCAGACCGGGGCACGAACCCGTGTTCCCTGCATCGGCAGGTGGACTCTCAACCACTGCGCCACCAGGGAAGCCCATATCTCTTGTCTTTTTGATGACATTCTGACAAGTGTGATTACCTCATTGTGATTTTGATTTGTACTTTCCTAACGATTAGTGATGTTGAGCACCTCTTCATGTACCTGTTGGTGATCTTTAATGTCTTCCGTGGAAAAATGTATGTTCAGTTCCTGTCCTTTTTTAAATTTTTTTTTTCTCTTGTGTTGTATGAGTTCTTTATAATATTTTAGATATTAACCCCTTATCAGATATATGATTTGCAACTATTTCGCCATTCTGTAGCTTGCCTTTTCATATTGTTGATGGTTTCCCTTGCTGTACAAAAGTTTTTTAGTTTGATGTAATCCCATTTGATTATTTTTGCTTTTGTTGCCTTTGCTTTCAGTGTTAAATAAAAAAAATCATTACGAAGACCAGTGTTATGGAGTTTACCATCTATGTTTTCTTCTAGGAGTTTTATGGTTTCAGGTCTTAGGTTCAAGTCTTTAATCTCATTTTGAGTTAGTTTTCGTGTATAGCCTAAGATAGCGGTCCAGTTTCATTCTTTTGCATGTAGCACTCTAATTCTCCCAACACCATTTATTGAAAAGACTGTCCCTTCCCCATTGTATATTCTTGGCTCCTTTGTTGTAAATTAATTGAATACATATGTGTGGGTTTATTTTGGAGCCCCTTATTCCATTCCATTGATCTGTGTGTCTGTTTTTATGCCAAAGCCATACTGTTTTCTAAATGACTATAGCTTTGTAACATAATTTGAAATCAGGAAGCATAATGCCTGCAGCTTTATTCTTTCTCAAGATTGCTTTGGCTATTTTGGGTCTTCTGTGGTTCCACAAAAACTTCACAATTGTTTGTTCTATTTCTGTGGAAAATGCCATTGGAATTGCACTGAATTCCAATGTAACTGAACACACTGAATTCCAAATGCACTGAATCTGTACAGTGCTTTGGGTTGTACGAACATTTTAACAGCATTAATCCTTCCAATCCATAAGCATGGAATATCTTTCCATTTATTGGTTTCTTCTTCAATATCTTTCATCACTGTCTTATAGTTTTCAGTGTACAGGTCTTTCACCTCCTTGGTTAACAGAGTACCCTTTTCAGGTACTAGAAGGCTCTGTATAATAAGGTACATGCTGATTAAAGGAGTGAAATATGTGTATACCATTTGTGCCGCACCTTCTATATTACGCGGTATGTTAAAATGTTTACTTTTTTCTATGACATGGATTCTAAACCTTGGCCAATAGATCGCTATTATATACTATAACGATTAGTTCATCACGATGTTCCTATTTTGGTGCCCAGCCTAGCCTTTCTTATCTACGTTTTAGAGGCCAGAATAGTTCTTAAGAGCTGTTTCACTAAACTCAGACTTTGCAAATCAGTTAGGACAAGATTGAGACCTTGGAGTACGCCACTTCTTTTGAATAAAAAAGTATTTGCATTTCAGCATGTTTTATTTTTTATGTTCAAAGAAGTTACAGAGGCAACTGGCAAATCACAAATAGTTGTTGGAAAGCAGGTGAGCCAAGTACCTTGCCGTAGAGCTAATGTTTTCTTAGGTTTTTCTAGGTTCCAGGAAGCTAAGAGTACAATCAGAATCATCACTTTCATGAAGCTTCATCATGGCGTGGAGCCTTAATACCACCACAACTACTGTTTTTGAAAGAACAGTCTTTGTCTAAAGTTGCTCGAATATCTCTTCCATTCTCTACAGCCTAGATACTGAAAACACAAAATGCCACCTTGGGGATTCAGTCTAATTTTTTTAATTAAAGATAATTGTGTACCTTCAGTAATTAAGTTTTATTAACACCATCTTATTATTTTTTAATTATCAGAGTTAAGTTTTATTAACACTATTTTTATACTGTATTAAAGTGTCCAGTGTGAGCCTCAGGACATGTAATATCCACTTTGCTTGCTTCTCACACCTTCTCAGGTTTTTTTTTCTTTTAATATGACCACTTTAAGTCACAATACAGTATTGTAATCTATAACCTCAAGATTGTACAGCATATCTCTAGACCTTATTCATCTTGCATCTCCTTCAGGTTCTTACTCAAATGTCATCTTCTCAGTGAAACCTCCCTGGCCACTTTATCTAAAATTATAGTTCCCCACCCACCTCCTCCAAATGCCTGACACTACTGGTCTCCTTTCTCTGATTTACTTTTTCTCCTCAGAACGTATCACTATATACCATGGTACATTACATACCTGTGCTCCCTACTATAGCTCCATTAAGGGACTTTTATCTTTTCTACTGCTGAATCCTCAGTGCCCAACACCACACCTGACATAGAGTAGGCTTCCAATAGCTGTTGAATCAAAGGACAGACACCCAGCAAACCTTGGATTTCAAATGCTTAAAAAAATTTTAAACTCTCAGTCATTTCTCAGGTCTCTTTTCCTCAATAAACATCTCTTATATTAAAATTTTGTTATGAGATTCAATGGGAAGGGGCACAATTATGATGCAACATAGTTCTTTGCATACTTGCTTAAGTATGCTAATGTAAAGAATTGGCCAACAACTTAGTCATTTTTAAATTTCTTTAAAGGAAAATTGATTGTTACAAAAATATTAGCAATGTATTGTGGAGTTTATAACAGTGTAGACATGAAATGTATGACAATAATAACACAAAGGACTTTACAAGGAAATGCAAGCATTTTGTTGTAAGGACCTTAGGTTAAATGTTACATTATTTTAAGGTAGATCATGAGAAATTTAAAGATGCACACTATAAACCCTAGAGCAACTTCCAAAATTCATAAAACAAGAGGTATAGCTCATAAGCTAATAGTGGAGATAATATTTAAAATATCAAATCCCAAAGAAATCAGGAAAGAAGAAAAAAAACAAATAGAAAACAATGGGCAGATATAAATTCAACCATACTGCTAATTAGCTGTACTAGAAGTAAATGGTCAAAACATTCCAATTAAAAGGCACATTGTCACAATGAATAAATAGCAAGGCCCAAATACATCTTGTCGACAATAAATGAGCCATAAATATAAAGATATAAATAGATTAAAGATCATTAGAGGATGGAAAAAGATACACTAATCTTAAGAAAGCTCTAGTGGCTATATTAATATCAAAGTAGACTTCAGAATAAGAAATATCACCATAAATAAAGAGGACATTTCATAATGACGAAAGAGCTAATTCATCAAAAAACATAATTTTAAATACACATGCACCTAACAGCTTCAAAGCACACAAAGCAAAAACTTACAGAGTTGAAAAGAAATTAATAGACAAATCCACAATTATTGTTGGAGGTTTTTAACATGCCTCTCTCTCAGTAGCTGACAGAGCAAGTAAATAGAAAATCACTTAGGATACAGAAGATCTGAACGATGCTATCTTCCAATTTGATTTAATTGACATTTAAAGAACACTACTCAACAAGAACAGAGCACATATTCTAAATGCATGTAGAACCTTAATCAAAACAGGCCACATAATGGGTCATAAAACAAATCTCAACAAATTTTAAAAGGCTAAGATTGTACAGAGTATATTCTGTCTACAACAAAATTAAATTAGAAATAAATAATAGAGAGAAATCAGGAAAATCTTCCAATATTTAGAAACATAAGCATCATATTTAACTCATGGATTAAATGGAAATCACAAAAAAAATTACAAAGTATTTTCAACTGAATGGAAATAAACATACAAAATGTCAGTGTTTGGAAATGCAATTAAAATAGTGTTAGAGAGACATGTATAACTTTAAATGCTTATATTAAAAAAAGTCTAAAATAAATAATCTAATAAGCTTCTAAAGAGGCTAAAAAAAAAAGAGAGCAAATTAAACCCAAAGAAAGTAGAAAGAATGGACTAATAAAGAGCTGAAACCAATGAAATAGAAAATAAACATAATCAAATGCTTATTCTTTGGGGAAAAAACTCAAAATCAATAAAATGGAGAAAGCTCTAGTTAGACTGATCAAGAGAAAATGAGAGAAGATACAAATTACCAATACCAGGAATAAAAGAAAGGACATCACTGCAAACTACAGAAATTAAAAGGATAATATACAAACATTAAAAACCTTATGCCAGTAATTTGACAAGTTGGATGAAATGAATACAGTCCTTGAAAAAACATAAATTACCAAAACTGACACAAAAAGAAACAGAAAAACCTGAATCTCTCCATATCTGTTAAAGAAGTGGAATTTATAACTAAAAACATCCCCTCAGAGATTCTAGCCAACATTTAAAAGGAAATAATACCAACCCTACATGTACTCTTTCAGAAAAATGAAGGCACTAAAACTAAAAAACTACAGGACAGTATGCCTCCAGATGAAAAAGTAGTACATCTTGGCCAAGGGGGTAGGGCACCTAAGTTAAGTGCTGGGCATATTTATGAATAAAACAGCTAAAACTCTTTCCCACATGGGCACAGCCTTGTGTGAGACATTGTTACCGATGAGGGGACTAATGCCTGGAAGACAAATAACTTGCCAGAGGACACAAACACAACATTTGGATCCAGATCCCTAAAATTCTAAAACCTGTAATTGTATTATACTATACTCCGTATCACCCATCATACTTTGTACTGACAATCTCAGGATTTTATGAGAAATTTTTAAAATCCTTGGAAAGAATTAATATTTTTAAGCATCTATGTACCAGACTAGGTTTTGTGCTCAGTACTGAAATGAGAGTTCTAATGCCATAATTACCATGGCACTTAGAGAACTGTCCTTTCAGTCCTATGGTAAGAGAGTCCCTGAAGCAAAAATGTGAAGTGGTTACATAGCAATGATTCTCAGCAATTTTCTAGTTAGTTTGATTTGATTTTTTGATAACATTATTTACTTCTTTTCACCATTTCAGAATTGACTGTACTAAAAATACATGTTTCTTATAGACATTTTAATAACACATGTTTTAAAGAATACATATATTATTATACATATTACTACTAATATCTAAATTTTAGTCAGAGCTATCCTCTCTGGGCTCAGTTCTCCTCTAACTACTTCTCTAAGAAATACTTTCCTTTAAGAATATCAATTTATGGAAAAGGAAAAACCATTATTAAATAAATATAATACATTTTAAAATTTAAAAATTCACATTTGTTATAATTTAAACCACATTACTTTCCTATTATTCTGGTCCTTTGACCCCTTTGTATTAGTATTTTCTTTGGTTTTTGTACTCTAAAGGAATTAAGTAACTTGCTTAACCACTGTGCTACGTTCAAGAATGCAAACTGTCAAGTGACAGACCCAAAGCATTTATAATGAAAAAAGGTGGAGAATCCAGGCAGGAACACAGGTATCTCTCTTAACACCATGTTCTTTTCAACAGATTGATATCCATCAGCATATATTTACATCTACACATGGCCGAACTACTTACCTGATTATGTGCATTAATGTTATAAGCTACTCAAAGAGTACATACTAGGTATTATCCTATTTTGCAATCCTAAATTGTGGTATTCTGATATTGAATTTCACATAGCAGATGACAGAGGACCATTACAAAGTTCTGAAGATAAGTAGCAGCTTTCATCATTTATTCACAAGACAGAGGCAATGAATACCAAAAGGCCATACATAAAAACTAGAAAGTTAAAGATGACTCATGTTAACAAAATAAAATATATATAAGGTTAATGATTAGTGAGTGTAAGCAGATAAAAAACACTACAAAAGAGGGCTTCCCTGGTGGCGCAGTTGTTGAGAGTCCACACCTGCGGATGCAGGGAACACGGGTTCGTGCCCCGGTCCAGGAAGATCCCACATGCCGCGGAGCGGCTGGGCCTGTGAGCCATGGCCACTGGGCCTGCGCGTCCGGAGCCCGTGCTCCGCAACGGGAGAGGCCAAAAAAACACTACAAAAGTAATGCACAAAAATATAATTTTCATTATATACCTAAGAGACTGTCAGTAAGAAAAATAATACAATATTGCTTCCTATATTACAGCCCTATAGTGATGATATGTAAAAGTTTAAAAGTACTAAGGTAATAACCAAAAAATATTTTAAACTATATAGGTGACAGGCTGAGTATGATTCTCTTTTTTAATCAGAAGCTTAAAATGGCCAACAAACATGACAGATTTATAACCTCCTTCCTCATAAAAGCAAAATGAAACCTTTTTGTCCTCATCCAAATTACATGTTATTATTTGGGACTGCAAAGCTTCCTACTTTCTTTTTTTGTCTAGTTATGCATCTACGCTATTACTCTGGAAACATAAATTGCAGTTTTGCTAAAAAATAAA